>NW_020455038.1:1185013-1321497 GCF_003342845.1 Nothoprocta perdicaria
ATAGCGGCCGCCCCCACCTTGCGGCCACAGCCCCCCCCCATCCCACAGCGCCGAACCCCAGCAAGGCTCTTAAATGGGATTTATGGCCGTAGCCATTCAAAAGTGTCTAAGAGTTCCCGAGAGTGGATAAAAGCTCACTTAATAAACCTGGATTTCAGCGTTTCTTTCCCACCACTTCCCACCGCCAGGTCAGGGTAAATGCTTCAGGTTTGTTTGTGTCGCATTCGGTCTCGATCCCTGCTCTCCTCGCTGGCTCTCCCGCCCGCAAATTTAGGAGCCTCCGGGAGCTGGGGAGCATCCCGGCGCTGCCGCCGGCGTGCAGGGTGGTGTGGGGGTTGCACAAGGTGTCATCTAGGGTGCCAGGTAACGAGCGGTTCCGCGTGCGCAGGAAGAGATGTCGGGAGAAAGCGTGGTGAGCTCGGCGGTGCCGGCGGCGGCCACCCGCACCACGTCGTTCAAGGGCGCCAGCCCCAGCTCCAAGTACGTGAAGCTCAACATCGGCGGCGCGCTCTACTACACCACCATGCAGACCCTCACCAAGCAGGACACCATGCTCAAGGCCATGTTCAGCGGGCGCATGGAGGTCCTCACCGACAGCGAAGGTAGGGCGCTCCCGGCGCGGCCTGGGGAGCGATTCCCGATTCCGGGAACAAACGGAGCGCAGAACGGCCCCTCACTGCTCCAGTACTGCTGCGTCTTCTCAGTGCCTCAGCTGCTGCCTTGTACAGAAACCGTGGGGAACCAAAGATATGAATGACTAGTTGTCCAACAAGAGGGTGACGTGAATTCCACAGGGCCCTGTCAGGCCAGACAGGGCATCCTTTTGCTCCATCTTTTTCTCTCTTTTTTAAATTCTAATCCTAACTTCTTAAGCGTACATAAAATGGTTAGGATAATGGTTAGTGACCAGCCAGAACTCACTTGTGTATTTTGAAGCTGAGAGGGTGGTTCCCTTGGCTCGTTTGCTGATCAGACATTTAAAGAGAGAATTTACTTTGAAGGCTGTAGGGCTCTTGAGCTAAAAGCTAATCTTTAAAATGTAAATTTGTTTTCTTGTGAGAGTGGTCACTTTGGATTCCCTAAAATAAAGACAGTTGTGAAAATTTGGCCAATTCACTGCAGATACTACTGACAGCACGTGAATGTCCCCACCTAAAGGTTCCATGGAAAGAAAGAACTTGCCCTGTATCAAGTTGCCATCACCCAAGGAGCTCCGCTCAGATCCTTGGCATCATTGCGAAATATGTTGACATTTTCTTCTGTTGCAATTCCCTTAAACATTAGCTATACCACTCAGCTGCAGGAAAGCCTTTTTATGATGGCTCTTTACAACTCTGAGAGTAATTTTATATCAGTGTTCTCAAATGATGGGAGTGTCACGGACCTGAATTCAAGCACAAGTTTCTATTTACATGCTGGCGTTTTGCCCATAACTCTTAATTTGTGAACTTGGATACATTTAACAATTACTCTTTAACAATAGTTACTGTGCCGCTCATCTTAAAGGTTCAAAACTGCATTCTAGCAATTAATTTGAAAGTGGTGTTTGAATTTGCTAAAAGTGTAGAGAATGTGTCACTTGGTTGATCTGTTGGGCCTCGTTTTGAAAGCTTTAGCATATATCGAGCAGAAGAAATGATGGATTTAATAAGCTGCTGTGATGAGTTTTCTTGAGATTGGAGGAAATGAGCTTCGAGAAAAAGTTGTAAAAAAGCACAGCCTGGTTTGGTATCAGAACACTCCTGTTTTAGCTAGACCTGCTTATGTTTTAGTTGGAGAGGAAGAAAAAAGTTGCATTTTCCCATTTTGTTATCCTGTGGCTTTTACAAGCTTTCAGCCACTGCATAGGATTAACTTTAGAGCTGTGAGTTTTGGACTCTGATCCCAGAGTTTCCTCCACAAGGTCAGCCATGGAGGCTAAAGGTTATGTGAAAAAGCCAGTTTGTGGGTCAAATGCAAAAATAAAAGCACTATCCAATGGGAATCCATTTCTGCCCTGGGAAGAATGGCGAGGTGGGCAAGGGCAAGTCTGTAGACCAGGACGTTGAGGGACCTCTCCCCTTGGTGCCAAACTCCAGGGAGACTCTGCTTCTCCCTGAAACTGCTCCGTATTTTTCAAAAGTGGGTAATTCAGCCCTCCCCGAGTCCTTCAGTTCCTTCCTTCAATTGGAAGCTGCAGGTTAGGAGCTGTCCCTGCAGGGTCCCAGCTCTTCCTGGGGCTCCCAAGGCTCGCGCTGTGGGAATGTTCTTCCACGGTGCTCCTGGGACACAGGATTTACTGCTTTGCTTAAGTCCAGGCACTTCTGCCTGGGGAGCAGCTGACCCTGTTACTGCTAATATGCTAATACTGCTCACTGGGATTTAATCCTCCAAAATGCCACGCTTGGGGTGCAAGATCCCAGGCTTATTTTGCTGCGAATCCCAGTGTGTCCGCGTGGGATTGTTCCCAGTTGGGCAGTTTGTGTTTTAATGGGAATTGTGCGCTTCCTGCACGGTGCAAGTGAGACACTCCCAGCGCAGTAGTTCTTGTTTTATCTCCCGCTCCCTGGCATGTTGTTGGAAACCAGGACAATAGCATCGGAGCTGTTAAAGGAAACCCTTTTTATCTGAAATTCTTCAAAACGCCGTTAGCTGGTTCCACCCAAAATCTTGGTCAAAACAAAACGTTGCTCAGGAAGAGCAGCCAAACTTGCAGAGAAGCTGCCGAGAGCCACGTTCCTAAAGGGTCTGTGGAATGTGTCCCCCTGTTTGTCCTGATCCATTGCTCTGACCCCGGCGCCGTCTCCCAGGCTCTTCCTCAACGTCTCCCAGTTACAACGTGCTGCTGCTGCTGGGGCTGCAGGAGACAGAGCTGCAGTTCCCTGCTGCTAGAGAGCAGGTGATTGTTATCAGCTTATAGACTGTCTGTGGATTGTGGCAAACCTGCGCCTTTGGAAAGCTGCAAAGGAAGAGAGAAGGGTGAAATTTTCCAGGTCCATTCAGGCCTATTTCCAGAATTTCCTTCCTGCAAAGTGGTTTTCTCAGTCCTTTTTTTTTCCCCTTTCTCTCCACTGCTCTGGGGCAGTGTGTGCTAGCAAGCCTGGAGGGTCGGGCAGTCCCAGTGCCAGGATTCTCCTGCATCAGGCTCAGTCGGAAAACGTGCTCTGTTTTAGCTTCGTTTTTTTTTTCCGCGCTGTCCCTGGGACTTCTTGCCAAACATAAGATTAATTTCCCCAAAATGTAATGTGTGTGCATATAGTTCATGGATTATGTATTCCTACCTCAAAAAACGGATTGCATTTATTGCTTTGTGTTGTGGTTATGGTTACGGTGGCTATGTATTGTGGTGATAGTACCACAATTTAAAAGGAAAGGCTTTAAGGGCCTGTAGGTGAGAGGCAGCTCTGGGGCTCTGCAGAGCCCTCACCAAGCGGCAGCAGGGGCGCTGGCCTGTGAGTCATCCCCTCTCTGCTCTGTGTTTAGGCTGATTGGGTAAAACAGAAGATTGCTTGAAAGCTGCTTTAGCAGCCACTTGTATTTTGCAGTGCTGCTGTATTTTTTGCTGCTTTTTTCTCCTGTATTCTCCTTCTCTGCTGTATTTTCTCCTCCCTTCCCTGCCACCTGCAAGACGGCTGGGTTTCACCATCCCTACACATGAAGTTGCTGCAGATTTTCACAGCCTGCAGAGGGAATCACAGCAGAGATGAAAACAGAGAAGTTTGGTGGCTGTAACTGCTCTCTGGGCCAGCCCTTTGCTTCCCCGCACACCCGGGGCGCCCGAGGAAGCGTTGTCCCTGTCTGCGTGCGTGGCCCTGGGTTTGTGCCCCGTCTCGTGCTCCCTCGGCCCGTTGCACGGGGAGCTCTGGCCTTGACCTCCTGTCTCCAGAAGCGGGTACCCAACTGCAAGCGAGGGAGATGGAAAATCTCCAGTAAACTGCTGGAGCACGTCTCACTTTTCAGCAGAGCAGCATGAAAGGGCTGTGTTCACTTTCCAGATGTAACCAAATATTCAGATTTATTAGTAATTCCATTCATGCAGAACACACAGGGTCTGCTCTAACCTACTTTCCTTATTTGTTCAAAATATGACCGCGTCCCCGCAAGCGTTTCCTCGCTGCATTCCTGACTTGCAGCCCGTGAGTTTGGCCTTCTCCTCGTTTATGGAAACTCGAGCCTGGACGTTGCGTAACCGTTTCCAGGGCCAAGGAAGAGGCCGGCAGCAAAGTGGCAGCAAGGGGAGCAGGACAGAGCCCGGGTCGCAGCTGGAGCTCTGCTTCCCCCCACTCTTCCCAGTAAAGAGCAGTGCGCTGGGCTCCAGGGCAGGGGCCCGGTGTCCCTCCTGCTCTACACTTGCTGTTGCATCGTTTCTTTGGGTAGTTTTAGGCTGATTACCAGTTGTTCTACCAGTACTGCCATATTCCTTGGGAATGTGGAGGCGGAGACGGGATTTGCAGCGACGCTGCTGAAGCCTGTGTTGTCTTTCCAGCCTTTTTGTGCCACGTGTAGGTAACGGGGTAGGGCCCGAGGACAGTGCGGCAGGGGTTCGGGACTGCTCTGAGTGGGGAAGTGCTTATTTCTCCCTTTTGATTAATTAGTAATTGAAAAAAACCAAAGAAGCTTCCTCCCTTCCTGCTGCCTGTGCTCCTGGAAAACGGCCGGGCCGGTTCCCTTGCGCCGGCTGGGGCCGGGAATCGGAGGAGGTCGTCGAGGCCGGACCGTGCCCGCTGCGGCCGCGCCAGGCGCCTCGCACCCCCAGGCTCCGCTCGCTGCGGCCCTGCAGCCCAGCAAAGACCCCCGCTCTGTTTCCTACCTCTGCTTCTGCTCTACTCCGGGTTTTTTAAACCTTTCCCTAGGCTGGATCCTGATCGACCGCTGCGGGAAGCATTTTGGGACGATCCTGAACTACCTGCGCGACGGGGCCGTGCCGCTGCCCGAGAGCCGCAGGGAGATCGAGGAGCTGTTGGCGGAAGCCAAGTACTACCTGGTGCAGGGGCTGGTGGACGAGTGCCAGGCTGCCCTGCAGGTAGGTGGCGGAGCTCGCGGGGCGCCCGGGGCCTTCCCGCCGCGCGGAGACCATGGGCGCTGGACGTGCCTCTCTGCACACAGACCTTGCCAGTTCACACGGATGCTGCCCTCAGGTCTCTCTACTCAGCTGCTGTTTAATTCTTGTTTCAGCAGAACAAAGATGCATATGAGCCCTTTTGCAAGGTACCCGTGATCACTTCTTCCAAGGAGGAGCAAAAACTTATAGCCACTTCTAATAAGGTAAGAAAGAGCCAGGCTGTGCTGGGTCTTGGGTCAGTGTTGGCCTGTCGCCCTGAAAGGTGCATGAAGTCATGACCAAATAGTCTTTAGAAGGTGATCTCTTTAGTTTTCAGCAATGGGCTTATCCTAAAATACCTCTGCTTTAGTTACTGTAGGTGCAGTATATTGAAAACCTACAGCAGACTAAACATTTTTGCTAAATTAAGAATCAGATGCTGCTCAGGCTGGGCCTGTCTATGTCTTTCTTCACTTTACATAGTCAAACAGAAGGCGTAGGTAGCAGGCTGATCGAGCAGATCATCAGGGCCATCAGATCTTTCAGTTATTTGTCCACTCTCATTAGCAATGACAAATACTTTCCTTAGATAAAGTGAATTAATGACTCCTGTTCCTGGAAGGCTTCTAGTTGCAGTGGGTGGAGGCTGGTAGTAGTGATTAGCCTGGGCAAAAAGACAGGGAGGATAAGAATGAATTATGATCTAGTCACAGGAGGGATTAGAAGGATCGCAGCCCTGTTGAGAGGCACATGAGAGTTTTGTAGCAACAAAAACAACAACAAAGTCCTTCTGGGTCTAGGCCTGATGGTGGCATTTCATATTGCAGCCCTGCTACTGTATGGTCGTGGGGCCAGGCTGAGATCCCAGCTCTCACTGCTCCTCCTCTAACTGATCTGTTGTGTTTTTTACAGCCAGCAGTGAAGTTGCTATATAACAGAAGCAACAACAAATATTCCTATACCAGGTAAGAGCTTCAGTTGTACTTTTCAAAGATGTTCCTAACCAGAAGTCCATGATAAGCCTTGCATTTTCATCAGTCAGAACCCAAGGCAGATTGGTGCTGGCATGCACTTACTGTGTTCCCTAATTAATTTCAAATTTGAGTCAGAAAGGAGCCTAGTGTCATCAGTAGAAGACCCCGTTTGTGCTGTTTGTGGGAGAAGGGCTCCCTGCTGCTGAGGTGCAGCTCCAGGGGCTGCTGAGCGAGTGCGGTACTGGAGCCGTCACCCTGCAGCGCTGTCAGTACGTGGTAAACAGCACTGAGTCCGGCGCCTCGTCCTCCCTTTTTCTGTGTTGTATAAAAGCTGCACAGCCTGGCACTCTCACCCTCCAGCTGATGCTAAGCTTGAGCTGAAGAAATGGATTAATTTGGGTGATTGGTTTTTGAACAAACGCCCTTGGACAGTATTATTCAGCAGTCACGTTACTGCTTCTTCAGCAGCAGGGTATCCTGCTCCTACTAGTCAAATCAGTTGCCACTGCAGCCCTGGACATCGAATGTAAGCTCTGCCTTGGCAGAGATGCAGTAAGTGAAAGGAAACTGGGCACGTGGACCTCCAACTGCCCGCTGCTTCCCTTCTCCCCTGTGCTCCCTTCATTACCCTTGTGTGACCGCTGCTCTTCTGGATCTCTTGCAGCAACTCTGACGACAACATGCTGAAGAACATCGAGCTGTTCGATAAGCTGTCCTTGAGGTTTAACGGGAGGGTGCTCTTTATAAAGGACGTCATCGGAGACGAGATCTGCTGCTGGTCGTTCTACGGGCAGGGGCGGAAGATTGCCGAAGTCTGTTGCACTTCCATTGTTTATGCGACTGAGAAGAAGCAGACAAAGGTACAAGGGAGCCCTGAGCGCTGCCCAGCGGGTGCAGCTGCCCCCGTGGCCTCTGCTCGGGCATCAGCGCTGCTGTTGTGCAGCTGGTCTGTGGTAGTGGGTGCCATTCAGAGCAGGAGCAGCTCGTCCTGGGCGGTCATTAGGACAGGGGCTGTGGGGCTGGGGCGCTTAACACAGAGCACTGTATATTCTGTAACGCAAGTTCTTTCCAGCTCCGGGCTTTAGACCAGCTTGTGCACTTGGACAGGTCTGTTGTACATTCCTGTGTAAAATTCCCTCCCTGCACCTTCGCCATCTTCCCAAGGAGAGCGCGCTCCGAATCCTGCAGACACGCAGCTTGCGGGGCCACTGTTTGGTTGTTGGGCCTGGGTTGGAAGCAGTTGAAAGAGCAGGAGTCTTTGTGCTGGGAGGGTTTCTACAGCTGGAGTGCGACTGGGAAAATATAAAAATACAGGTCCTGGGTGCAGAAAGGGCCGTGTCCTGCTGCGCGCGGAGCTTGGCGGGGGCCGCAGTGACCTTGTATCTCTGGGGGGGCCAGGTGGAGTTCCCCGAAGCCCGAATCTACGAGGAGACCCTGAACATTCTGCTCTACGAGTCGCAGGACGGGCGAGGACCCGACAACGCCCTCCTGGAAGCGACGGGAGGAGCGGCCGGGCGCTCCCACCACCTGGAGGAGGACGAGGAGCGCGAGCGCATCGAGCGCGTGCGGCGCATCCACATCAAGCGCCCCGACGACCGGGCGCATCTGCACCAGTGAGCGCGGCCCTCAGCCCCAGTACACGACCAGGCAGCTTAACTTCTGTTCGGTGAAGTCTGTAAATTATGTTTTGTAACAAACTAGATTATTTGGAGTATTTAAGTGAAGTAGTTCTAGAACCAGAATAAAAAAGGAAAAGGTTATTGGGCTTATGAGAGGGGATTGTAAGGCCCTGTTGAGCATCTGGAGAAGGGCCCGGAATTTTTAGCACTCTCATCTCTGCTATTGTGTGGCTAGGGAGGAAGAGGGCTGGCTTCCTTCGGCTTTAGTAATTATCCTGCACTTTAAAACAACAACAAAAAAGCAAAATACAAATGTCAGCCAGGCCCTCGCTGGCCCGGCCTCCCCTGGGCCTTGGGCGAAACGCTGCTCCCTAAGGAAGCCCAGGCTGCTGCAGCCTGAGGAGGGAGGACACGGGGCAAGGACACGGGGCAAGGACACGGGGCACGTGCTGCCCAGCTCCTGCGGCGCGGACAGCAGGACGAGCGGTGGCAGCTCTGCCCCCAGACCCAATGAACCTGCCAGCACTGAACGGTAGAGACCCCGCTTCTCTCCCCATCCCCGCTTTATTGGTGCGGTTCAAGGGTGTAAGATGTTAGAATTCCTGCAGCAGGAGGGTTAGGAACAAGCTGCAGTCATTGCTTTTCCTTAAGGTGGTGTTACCAGCAGCTAGTCAGCGCTTAAGACTTTGCTTGGCCCCGCGTCTCAGCTGGGGCGTTTCTTTTCCATTGGATTGTGGCTCTTTGAGCGGTGCTTCCTTTGCTCTGCTTGCCCCAGGTAGGACCCCACAACAGGCTGCAAACGGAGGGTGCAGCTCAGGCTGCGTAACCGGTGCAGGAGCAGCGTCCTGCCCTGGCTGCTGCGGGCACGGGGAGCTGCCAGCGGCACGCAGGGCACACAGGCTCCTGGTGTGGCTCCATCCCCAGCGTATTCCCAGCATCTGCATGTGAAAGGGCAGAGCTAAAATGTTGCATGGAGAAGAACGATGTATTCTGGTTTTTTAAGAGTACTTTCTGTTATGAATTAATATTTTATCTACCTCCTAGTCTCTGGTTGCCTACTATGGAGTCAAGTAGCACTTAGAGTGGAAGATCATGTATTATTCAGTGGGACTGATGCTGAGGGATAATGAGAAGAGCCACTAAGGGTGGATAGAACAGGCCTTGGCAGGGAAAGCACAGCTGCGGTAGGAAGTCTAAAACTTCAGGCTAGGTGACACCACAGTTCTTTGGGCCAGCCTAGAGATTTTTGACTCTTGATCTGGAATATGTAAGCCTGACTTTAACAAGCAGCCATCTCCTATTGGGGTGCGACTCCATGGTCCTGTTACTCACTGGAGGAGGTAGTTGCTTCTAGCAAAGTTGCTGCTGCAAGGATTCCCAGTCCTGGCTCCGAGCAGATTAGGACATGTCAGCACTCGATATACCAAAGGTGTTGTCAGCATCACCAGCTACGCTACTCCAGTACTTGTATTTCTAGTAGTGGTTACATCCAAAACCGTGCGTGCAGCCTGCCTTTAGCCGCTAAATTGAAGTATTCAGCCTTTTGTTTGCTCAGTGTTGCAATGTTAGAGTATTGCATAAAACTAGAATAAGAATACTTCCTTCTAGTAACCAAAGAGGCTCCTGGTGCCAGGCAGCCGGTGGCAGCGGTGCTCACGCCTGCGCCTTCTTCATGAGCTCGTGGTTGTCACCCGAGAGCCCGAGGGAAGCGGTGTGGGCTGCGCTGCCGCTCGGCTCTGCTCCTGGGGGGTGGTCACAGCTGGTGCAATGCAGTGGGGTAGCGGGGACAGTCACAGCGTGGCCGCTTGTGGTGCCCGCGCATCAGCTCCGTGTGCCGGGACGCTCACGGGAGCGAGGGGCTCAGAGAGCTGCTGAGGGGCTGGCCGCCTGTCCTTGGGGCGGCACGGAGGCTGCACTGCTCCAAGCCCCTCCGGTGCCTCCTGTGCTGCTAGGGAGTGGGGAAGGAGCCCCTCACAAAGAGCAGAGCCCTCCTGCTGCTGCTGCTCCTGCCCTGGGCTGCCCTCCCAGCCCCGGCAGCACCTCAACCCCGCCGGCTCTCCACAGTAGCAGCAGGTTTGGCTCTCGCCCTGGAAGTGTTGACAGCAGCAGGGAGCACCTGCGCATCAGCCCTACCTGAGTAACTGCTTTGTAAATAGGTCCTTACCTGGCTTCAGCATTTCCCCATCCCGGTTTTACCAAGTCAGTTCTTACAAGACAGAGGGGCACTCTTACTTGTAATCTTTGTAGAGGTGGCTGTAGAGGTTTTGTTCCTTTTGTTTTGTTTTCCAGTAACCCACTCCCAGGGCTTGGAGGCACAGGTTGAGTAGACAGGGAATTCTGTATTGGATTTATGGACACAAGCTCAGCCTTAACACACTCCTCGTGTAGCCGTCCCGGTGTTGTAGCCGTGCAGCAGAGCTGTGGCGCTGTCCCAGCTTGCAGCACCTTTACCTGCTGGCCGGGTGTCCCTGGTGCAGGTTCCACTGTTCCGGCAGCAGAGATTCAGGGCAAAGGCAGCTCCCAGAGCCTGCACAGCTGCTGGCAGATCTGGAGCCTTGTGCCCTTAAATGGTTTTGCCTCTGGCTTCCAGTGGAAGAGCGGGCAGGGAGAGCTCTCCAGGAGCGTCTGGTCCATACCCAGCAGCTGCACACACAGAGCCGTCCCGCTGGATCCCGCAGGGGCTGCCGCAGCCCTGCTCCTGGCTCTGCTTTTGCCCTCCCCAGGGAAGGAGGAACCCCAGACTCGGCACCTGTGCCACAGCCCAGGCTGTGGCAGCCCCAGCAGGGGCAGCCCGGGCCCCGTTCCCCACCGGAGAGCAGCACCTCCTGTTTACAGCAAGGCCCAGGCAGGTTCTGGAGCCCCCCACCCTCCACCAGCTGCAGACACTGCCCCCCTGGGGAACATTTCCAAGCTCTGCTCTTCCCTTTAGCGAGAGGATAGTGGAACCTTTCAGTCTTAACAAAATTGTTCCAGTTGTGGACAAGAGTAGCAAATTCAGCTGTTCTGTACAATCATTCCTTCCCCTTTTATACTTAATGCACAAAGAAAAGCTTAAGTGAAATATTAATGTATGGTGTGTGTTTGCAATATGTACTTTTCATTTTTTAATATAATGCAAAATAAATCAGAAATTTCATATTTACAGGGGAGTTATTTTATTACTTGTTTGAATTTCAGTGCCTACCCCCCTCTATGGACCAGGAGCAGAGTTAGAAAGTCCTTTCAGGAGGGAACACCAGACATTATTCTCCCCCTGGCTGTTAGTTTTACCTTCTGGCCTCTGCGTGGAGGGTCTTGCCGGTGACGGGGTAGCAGCTGATGAAGGCAGCAAGTTAGGGATGCTCAGGCTGTAGTTTCAGGCCAGCCCCAGCAGCCTGGAGCAGGAGCCACACAAATTGCCTCAATGTGAGGCAGAAGGGCCAGCACTGTGGACACACAGCCTGGCTGCCCAGCTGCAGCTTCCAGACAGGGGGGAAATTCCTTGTCTTCCTCCTACCCGCTCTTGCAGCTACCATTAAGAGCTACTCCAAGTGCAGGAGGGAGCAAAGGCTCCACACTTGGAGGTGGAGGTTTGGATCTGGAGTGCAGCAGGCTGCTGCATCTCTCCAAGCTAAGGAATTTTACTCGGCTTTCACCGTGCCAATTCCCCTGCCTCCATGTGACAGCATCGCACCCAACTGCTGTGCAGGGAGGAGTAAGGACAGGGATACTCCAAGGGCAGAGCCCTCCTTATCCTGGGAGGGCAGGAAAAGCAGGTGCTGAGGTTTGCAGAGGAGCAGCCTCAAATGCTGCTGCACTGACTCAGACAGCAGTGCCAGCCTTAGTTCTGCTGCATTTAAACCCATCTCTGCCCACTAAAGCACTCATTCCTGCCTGGGAGAAAAGATGTTTTCAGAGCAGAGTAACATCACTGATCTGCACTTTGTGCAGTTCTGCTCTGCACAGTGACTCAGGCTTCAGCTAGGGAAACCTTTTGACTTCTACCTGAATCCCTCCCAGCTGATCCGAGTTCTGAGTTTCAAGGTCACTGCATGCACAAAGACCAACATTTTACACATGCTTTAAACATTTCCCTGTGATGATGTGCAACTAGCATCAGTGCTCACCAGAATGTTAGAGCAACAGAGAGGAACCTACCTAGCTAGAGCTGAAGAGTTTAAAGCTATTAAAAAAAGAACCTGAGAGATGCAAGCGAGTCTCACATCCCCGCAGCCCTATGGCAGCAGTGGAGAGGTGGGTGCTGCTCTCATCCTGCCAGCTCCTTTCTGCTCCCAGCCCAGACAGGGACCAGGAACAGTTCCTGCTTCTCATCAAGACTTTATCTGGGTTGACACCTGCGATGAAAAACGAAGGAGTCATTAGCTCAAGGACAAATATTACGTCTTTCAGGCTCCCTGCCTGTGGTAAAAGGGGTTGGGAGGTTTCTGTTTCACTGCTGGCAAACAAAGCCCAGGTCCTTTGTCTCAGGGCTGGGGAGAGCCAGGGCCTGACGGGAATTGCAGCCCAGTATCTAGCTCTTCTTGGAGCTTTCAGCTACCAAACAGGAACTAAGGGCTCTTTGAGGCACTTACACAACAGGCACCTAAGGCAGCTGGGTCTCCGAGGGCTGAGCATGCAAGCAGACCATGCAAGCCCCATCCCCAGCCCTCCTTACCACTGTCAGCTGTCCGTTTTTGGCTTTAAAGATCTGAGGCTCCTGCCCGACGGTGAAGACCATGGTCCCTTCCTTCCCAGAGCCGACACGAAACTGAAGACTGTGGGAACACACAGAGCTCCTTGTTGGTCGCTCCTCACAAGAGGCTTTGCTCTAAGCCCCCCTTGTTTCTGCTCCCTCGTAAATCCCATTAGTGGAAGGGCTCAGAAGCCTCCGGCTCAGGCAGGTTTCCCACTCAATAGCCTTATGGTACCCAGGTGATGGACGGAGCCTGGTCCAGGCACCGCAAGCTCTCCTGGTACAATTAAGCTTTGGAAGATAAGCAGATCCAGCCTGGAGAAAACTGCTGAATATGGGGAATCTAATTACAAATGAAATGCAGAGGCCAGAGAAAAGACAAACAGGTATGTTTTGCAGTAGATGACGGATCACGGGCAGCTCTCGGAGCAGCACCTAACACACAGTACCGGGGAAGCAGCTTTGTTAGAGCTGGGAATGGATCCTAATGATTTTTAGGACATTATCTGCCTGTGTGTCCCCCCTCATGGGCCTGGTGCCAACAGAAAGAAGTCCTCAGATCAGCTGTGCTACTGCAAGAGCTCTAATCAGCTTATGGGCCCTGTCTGCTGCAGCAGCATAAATAGCTTTGACTCAGGCAGTCCAGGCCTACAAGTTGTTAAAGCAGATTCTCGCACAAAGGCAGCCTGCAAACTTCTACCCTCCGGCGCTGTTTCTTACCTCCCCTGCACAACTTTAACAAGATTTTGCTTGTTGGCCAACATGCAGAGCTTCGTGACCGTCTCGAAGACGTGCTCACACTGAAGTATCACGTCGCCCTGCAAGCGAGAAAGAGGCCACCTGGGTACGCCAGCATGTCAGCAAGTGAAGAGCTCCTCATCTGGGGAAACTCTAATTCCAGAGCAGTGCCCACTGTACAAAAGCAACAACCACCACATATCACTTACAAATGATCATGTACCAGATAGTTTATAAAATCTTTCTAGGGCTATTTGGGATTTATAGCAACTTGGGCTCCAACAAAAGAAATGAGACAATGAGAGTTTAAAGGACTAGCAGATCCAAAGTAGCAGGAAACATCAGCAATGCCCTGAGTATTTCATAGGAAAATATTTGATCTAGGGTTAGAAGTAAGGTCTTAGCAGCTGCTGTGTTATGTGAGCTACATTTCAGCTTCCTACCTTCTGCTTGTTGTCCTCAGGAACGTGAATCACTACGATCCCATCACTCAGGCTACTGGTAGAAATACCTTCAAGAGAACCACAACAGGGAGAGGAAAAGCAACCAAAGACAGTTACACAACACGGTCAGCATCCTCGTAGTTAGAGGGCAGCTCTGCTCCTGCAGTGGATCAAGCTCTGTCCAGGCTGCAGAGCAGGAAGTCATCCTGAAGAGACTCTCTACCTTTCTAAGTAGTTCATTTCCCAGCTTAGATACTTTTAAAGAATTAGCATAATTTTACTGCTTTAAGTCTTCAGAATACATTACATATATCTGTCATCCAAGTACTCAAAACACACTTGAGCATGATACATGGAATTTTTGGCCCAGACCATTCCACATTATCTGTGTATCTAACAATTGCTGTTCCTGCCCCTTTTAGCTTAAAAAGCAGCCCTCACCCCCAAGTGTTTCAAGGTGCTATGTCCTCCTGTTTGTAGGTATTGCAAGAAGCCATGGGCTGGTCTGCAGGGCACTTACCCAGCCCCAGGAGAGAGTCGGGTCGGGTGGAGCTGCTTTTAGGGCCTCTGGAGGAGCAAGTTTCCAGAGTTTGTCCCTTTGTCTTTTCCCCTCTCAAGTTCATTGCTGGGGAGGGAAGCCCAGCAGCCACTTGCGCCCTTACCTTTCAAGGTGGCGTAGTCTATTTTCTGCTTGATCTTGGCCATTTCTACCACATACGCTGCCGCCTGGGTGAGGACAAGGAGTCGCTCTCGCGCTTTGAAGCCGTTCCTGTCGTACTTGACCACGGGGACCACGTACTGCAACCGAGGGGCTAGCGTCAGCCCGTCGCAGCGCAGCTCCGTGTGCGGCCATCGGCAGCTCCCGCAGCCACTGAAACTACCCCCTTGTAGCCCTGAGTTTGCAGCTTCCCTACCTTGATCTTCTCACCATGGATTAGCTGCAGCACCTTGGGGTTCACATCGTTCTCTTCTGCAAAGCAAACCAGAGAGACCCCAACTGAGCGCAGGCAATGGGTCGCTCTCTCCTATGCCCTGCTGCGTTCATTGCCTTAGCCCCATTAACACGGGTCCTGATGTACGGCACGCTCCCTCCAAAACTGAGGGGTCATGCCCAGCTCTTTCTAACCCCATCTCAGGGATTTTTCGTCCCAAAGTAAATCACCACATGAGTTATTTGACTTCTCCAATAGTGGTTTGTGAAAGTCTGGGCTCACTATGTCCTCCCAGGGTACACAGTGTCCTGCCAGAGCCCTCCCCCTTGCCCTGGGCCATTAGGGCTCTTTTCTCCTTCTTTCTAAGTGCCTAACATGACTATACAGATTCCCAAAATTCATCCCAAGAGCAGATCCCCACAGCCGGCATCATCCCGTTGGAAAAGTGGGATCTGTTCTATCAGGCAGGATTTTCCCGAGCAAGGACCACGTGCTCCGGGAGGTTTGTGCACTCACTCAGGCGGGTTTCCAGGAAAGGCTGCGTGATGCTCTGCATGTAGCCCTCCTTCTTCCCTCGGAAGATGGCACTGGCTACCACTTTTTGCTGCAACTGTTTGGACAAGAAACACCCCTTAGCACCCCAGGACTCCCCTGTTAATAACATCAGCAGTTATTATGCGGGCATGGTTGCTAGACAATATCATCATTTGATTCACACAATATCTAAATGACTTGTGCCACATTATCTTTAGTTTATTCCTGTACTACAACACACAGGGAGGTAGTTGGGGCAAGCAGTCTTTCAGATCCTTTCTTATTTACAGATCTGTTTTTATGAAATGCAGGTACAGTGCAGTAGGATCGAGAGCAGTGCCTCTGTAGACCTGCTCTGCACATTTCAAGCACCCCTGCAGGGCAAGCAGGGTCTGTTCAACAAGCAGGGTCTGCTAAACAGCACACTTTGGGGTTCAGGTAACATGTTTCAGCTCGCACGTTCACATTCCACATATTAGTTACCTGCACTTTCTTCTCAGCAGTGACTCCTTGGCAGTATTTTCTTACTAGGTTCCTAATGCAGATTTTCTGTAACATCTCAGATGTCTGCAAAAAAGTAAAAGGGAGAAAAAAAATAGTAGTAGTTCAAACAGCTACTTTCAGGGCTGCAGCAGACCAACATTTGTTCACATCTAGCCAGAAATGCCTCAGCTTCCCCTGCCCAGCAGACGGCTGCTCCGTCACTCACGAGTGTAAATACAGGTGACCACAGAGCTGTCCCCACCAGCCACGGAGCCCAGAGCCACACTCACCTCCTCCAGGATGGAGGGCGGCTGGAGCCAGCTCTTGTCCAGGACATTTTTTGGGAGGTGGTCTCTGAGTTTCATTAAGTAGGTGTATTGCACGAGCCGCACGAATTCCACATTCTCTGGGCAAAGAGGTTTCTTTCGATTGATGAAGCCATTTATGAATCTGCACAAAATATCCCCAAACAGAACTTTCATTTTTGTTGATTTCTGAGTGTAACGTGTGAAGGAAAGAATAAAAGGTGGGCAACAGGCTCATTGATCACTTGGGTGCAGTCACTGGTACTGCAGTAATGAAAATATTAATATTTCACGTATTGCAAAACTTAACACAACTTTCAAAGTTTTGATCAATGAAAAACACAGTGACTCAGAGTCTAGAAAGACAATCAGACCCCACTTCTGATGTGGGCTTGAAGTGCTGGGCTTAGGGGAATGGAGCGGGAGAAGCCCTAGGAGTGGGGAGCAGCTCCCAGGCTCTCACGCACAGCAGCTCCTGCCCGCACCCATTATTTACTTTCGGATCGTCTGCACGGCCCACGTCCTCTTCTTGGCCTCCTTCCGCGCCAGAGCCCCTCGCCAGCAAGCCTCCAGCTTGATGGCTGCAAGAGTCAAGCAGGTCCTTGCGTTAGCACCGCAGCTTCAGCATAGGGCATCCCGGGAATTCACCGAGTGGGAAGGAGAGCCGGCTCTTCCCAGCTCTTCTCCCAGCCCATCGGAGTTGGGACACTTTGTTCTCTGCAGCAAGCGGTGGGTCTGGCAGAGCCCGAAGCCCCTGGAGCACCCGACCCTGTCACCACTCAGGCTCCCATGTACCCCACATATAAGCGCTGGTTTTATTCTTTAAATGAAGCAAGTGTCTCAAAAGACGCGCCCCCGCTCAGCAGAGGGTGCTGCTGCCCCGCAGACCGGCTGCAGAGGCGAGCAGAGCCCTGCTCCAAGCCTGTACCTGCATCCCTCTTCTTCTTGTACTCCCGCTTCCCCAGGCATCCTTTGTATTTGGCCTGTAGTCTTGAAACTGGAGGGGAAGGAGAAAAAAAAAAAAAGAAAAAGTACAAAATGCTAGAGAGACATGGCTTTTATCTACCAGGTCACAGGATTGAGGAGCTCTGCTCCCAAACCTACTGTGAGAAACTGCATCAGCAACAAGAACATAAATAATCCATCTATGAAAAGATGCCCCTGACCTGCTTGCTAGGCAATACAAGACAGGGAAGGGAGCCGTACCTAGCAGGTGCTTTCTCAATTCAAATGCGTCTTCAGTAGCAAACAGCGTCTTTGGGAACCGAATGAATATTTTGGTTCTGAAAGAGAGACCGCAAACAGCTTAGTCACAATGAGCATCATCAGCTGCTCTAGGTGGGCCAAATCTGAGCAGCTGCAGGACTGAGGAGCTGCAGCTCTTCTCTCCCAGGATGTGCAAGCGGGGTGAAGGAAAACTGCAACTGAGACACAGCAGCCCTGCTCCCTAACCCGAGAAGGGACTGGGCTCAATTCAGGCTCCCTGCATGTCACTGAGCAAATAAACAGGAATGAAGAAGTGACTAGTGAGAAGTCGTCAGGTTTCCAGCCCCCGGTGGCTGTGACTGAAGAGGAGCTGACACAAGGGGTCTGCTCCCCTAGCTGCACCCTGCAGCGGTCAGGAAGTCAGTGGTTTGACACAGGGCCAGGACAGACCACCAAGCAGAGCCTGGCCCCATGGCCAAGCCAAGAGCACGGGCCGGGGGAGGACACTCACCTTCCCAGCTTGTATTCCTCGGGTTTGTAACCAAGGTGCTTTATGAGCCGCTCCACTCCCTCAGCTGCCGGCCCGCGCCAGTGCGGCCACGTAGCTGGACACAGCGACTTGTACCTGGAAGATGAGCAGGATGTCACCACGGACCAGCTCGGCTTGGAGGGGTGCCCTGCTCCCCTCTAGTGCTACTGCCTTGATGGAGGCAGATGACAGCAAAGAAGATTCAAAGAGATACAGAAAACAAAGACTTTTAAAAATGAAAAAAAAAAAAACCACAAGCATCAGCCACCCATCCCCTAATAAATAATTAAGGGATCTTTACAGATCACACGTTTTGAAATGGAGCAGAGGGCCCACACATCTGCTGACCACCGGGACCCTCTGTGAGCACCCAGCGAGGCCCCGGGAGGGCCGGTTCCCCCCGGCCAGAGGGGAGCAGCCCCATTTACCTCTGCAGGAAGAGCTCGTACTTGCGGCGGTAGGCGAAGCCGGCCCGCCGCACCCGCAGGTGCTCCATGAGCCCCAGGTACTTGACCTGGTGCCGGATCAGGTGGTCGTCGAACTTCCCTGCAGCAAGCACACACAGGCACTGGTAAACACTCGCACTAAAAGCTCACTCACTGCTGCACGTGCTGGGATGGAAAAGGGGATCCATCACCACCCAAGGCAGCTTCTTGGCCACTAGCTTAACCCAGAAATATTTCTTTGCCCACTGTTCCTAGCCTAGCTGCAGCTAAGCCGAGGCCTCCCCTTCTTCATTCCTCTATCTCAGAGGCACATCCAGCCCAACACCTACCAGGCTCCTTGTTGTCGTTAGGTTTAATGCATCGCACATAGGATGGCTCCTTAGACATCAGTATTTCTATTAGACTCGTAAGGCTGTTTTTGAACTGGGTTGCAACCTAAAAAGACATCAATGACCTCTCTTAGCTTTGGAACTCGACCACTGCATGAAATAGCTCCTTCCCTGCACCCGTCTTAGACTGCAAGTTCAGGGCTGATCTATGTGTTCTTGCCACCACGAGCACAGCAAAGTGCAAGTCATCTGGACAGGGTGCTTAGCTGGGACTTCTGAATCGCTGCCATGCAGATGGACACGCAAGGCAGCCCTGCAGAAACTAAAACTTGCTGGATGCTCTGTACAGAGCTCTCTTTACAGCAATATATTAATAATAATATTAAAATGTGTCACATTGCTAGCTGCTGTCTAAGCAATAAAGCTATTCAGGAAGCTAGCAGGAATGTAACACCAGCAAAAAATTCAGGATGAAGGACAGGAATGGAGGCTAAATCATGCACCAGAAAGCCAAGTTTATATTTAAATTTAAGACTAAAGCTGAAACTCACTGTTTCTGGCCTCCTCCTGTTGTCTAGCTCTGAGAGTAAGAAGCAGTCTCGAACGATGGCATTTTTAGAGTTGCACAGCACCTGAAAGAGGATAAATGAAAAGCTGCCCCATTCAGCAGGCACAATATCCCTCACGGTGATGCACCTACACTGAAACAGCCCAGCTGGAAGGACACGCAGAACTAGAGATCATTGCATGAATTTCTCTGCTAAGAGTCATAAAACTAGAAATGATCTCTCCAGTTACCCGATTTGGCTTTTCAGGTGCTTAACATCACTGCTCACATCTTAGAATGACAAATTCTGCATTAAGAATTGATTAGTACTGAAACTAAGGCCAAAATCCCAGCTTCCTATGTCCAGCTCCTCTTAATTTCATCATCCCAAATCCAGCACAGTTTAGGACCAAATCACATAGCTTCCATATTTCTTTCTTGCTGATATTCTTTAAGAGCTTTCCCTTGGTTTTGATTTCAGCCAAGGGTTTTGATTTCAGATCTAGACAGCTTCCATGTAAGTATCTAAAGAACAGGGCCAAGGACAAACCTGTGTTCCTGTTTGCCACAGAGGTAAAGTACACCTCTGCAAAATGTCTCTGCTCCAAGAAAAGTAGCCTACAAAAACAGCATCCTGTTTCTGTTCTCACCTCCTTTAGGTTTCTGTATAGGAGATCATTGTTCTTCTCAAGAAATCCTGAAAGGAAAAAGAAGTTTTAGCTCTTTGAGGTGCACAATCTTTAGCACAGGAGTTCCAGGAGCTGAAGGTCTCCAGGCAGTTTCCTCCTCCTCCACCACGGACCTTAACCCACTAGCAGGGCTGCAACCCTCCCCACGGCTGTTCTGGCTCTCCAGAGCATGGTTAGAATATGGCAGGGAATGGTGCTTATTGACCTAAGGAGATACCATCATTTCCCGCTGGAGTCGTCACGCAGGATGGGAACAGGTATTTTCTCAGTACTGAGAGATATTTTTTGTGTGCCCACAGCTCAGTGCAGATAAGTATCCTGTAATCCCTACCAATCTTGCAAAAACATCAGGATCCTGCAGCAGGAGAACACTAATTTATCTGGATCTTCCTTCCAAAGATGTAAGCCCTGGGAATTCACATTTTGGACTATAGAGTAAAAGCCCCTGTAGAAGGCAGGTGTTCAATAGCTCCTATCAGGTTAGCATTGCCCACATTGGTTTAAATGCTTCCAGAGCGGACACCCCACTCACCGACAGCGCAGTAAGTGACTTCCCCAGCGTAGTGAAGGAGGCGGAAATCCACCCAGTCTATTGATTTCCGCGTTTTCTGGTCTGCAAGTTTGCGACTGCAGAAAGAAACAAGAAGGAAAAAATGGCAGAGAGATTTCTTAGGCTTGCAGAGACTTGTACCAAAAGCAGCTGCATGGCAGACAGCAACAGATTTTCAATTGACCTTTACCAACATGACTCTGAGTTAAGGCCCTACAAACAGAATTATCCACCCGTCTGTTCCAAAGCAGAAGTCAATGCTGAAGAGCAGGAGTCGTCTACAACCAGAGAAACAACCTATGATCTATCCATGGCTGTTTGGAAACAATCACTCACTCAGGAGGTATTAACATTTCCTTTTATAACATTCATTTAAATAGATTCTCATCTCGCAAGCTAAAAATATCTCCAACTTCCTCAATTTTAAACTGCAACCACAGGTTTGAGACATTTTACCCCAAAACAAAAATCAAAGTTTTGTATAGTGGGAAGATTTTTAGAAGGGCTCCTTGAGGAGAGAAAGTGGGAAGGAGTTAACTTCGAAGACTAAGTTTCAGCTGTGTAAACTGCACAGGCTTGTGTATCACAGAGGTACAATAATATATTAAAATTTCCTTCCAAGTGTTTTGCTAAATACAGATCCTGTGTAAGCAAGCAGCTCTAGCACTCCTATTTAAAGCTTTTCATCAGGCAGAACAGTATTAAGACACACTGTGGTGACAAGGAATTTGGCTACACATTTTTCATTTCCTTGTAACGATCTTCAGAGATGCAGAAACAGTGTTTTGTAAACAGTCAATTCAGCAGCTTGACTCTGAGCTGACAAGTAGTCAGAGCTTTTCATTAGGCTTCTGCTGAACTGCCAGAACAATCTGGTGCAAACATGTTAATTGGCCACTCAAACTGAATCCGCAACTACTATAGATTAAATATTTACCAAAACGGCACATGTTTGGGAGACGCTCTCAAGAACATGTTTCTTCCCTACTCCTCCACCCCTGCTGCTGCTCCTCACACCCGTCACGACAAGCTCCTGATATTCATGTACCCTCTGCCCAGCCACTAGCTCCTCTCCAGAGGAGATGCAGCCTTCCCTGCAGTCAGTGGAGGTCAAAGTCACCTACAATTCACAGGACTAAGCCCTTTGTTTAAATACAGGACACAGAGGTGGAATGAAACCAGACTCAAAGCAGCTCACTGGCAAAAGGCAGAAACACCCCTCCCATAACAACCCCCCTCCAACACCCCGTGGCAGCTCATTGCAGTGTTAGACGTGCTGCTCATTTTCATCTTCTTTGCTACTAAGAAGCGTCCCCTCTCCATAACAGAGCGTTGAGGGGTCCTTGGGGGAGTTCCCCTTCCGGTAGGATGCAGAGCATAAGTGCATACGTCACGAAGTGGGCATGATCTCCTACTTTCTCTTCCAACTTTTCCAAGAAGCTCAAATCAGTGGCTTCACCAGGCCGTAAACATTCCTCATCCTGAAACAGCAAACGGCAGATCAGAATGCTGCTCTGAATGAGCTGCAAACACCAGCCAGCCCTCTTCCTGATTAGTGTAGTATAACATTGTCACACAAAACCAAACATCTTTGCTGAGGTTTGAAATGAGTTCGACTTTATACCTACAATTTCCTGCTAAATTTAGAGATTTGTTTTTCTGTTAAAAGTAGAACCATTAAGTTAAATCAAATCCAGTCAAATCTGCCTTTTTCCTCTTTCCAAATGTGCAATGCTCTGCCTCATCACTTATTGCTTATAGCCCACCTAAGCCAAAATGACAACGAGAGATGATAATGGATACCAGAGCACAGAAGGAGCTACAAGACTCTTAGTCTGGATGAAACAATTCCTACTGCTCCCACAAACACTCCTTGTGGAGAAAAGCTTTGCTAGGAAGAGCAGTCCTAATCCAATGCTGATGCCAAGCTTCAGTCGCAGCCTCTCCTACGCCTTCTGCATCCAGACAATGCAAATCCTCCTCTTCATCAGCAAGAGGGCAACAGTAGCAAGGCAGCCAACCTGGTACTGACCACAGCCTGCTAGGTAGCTGTGGCCAACTCACTTGTGCTCACTACACCCTCAGGTCATCTTGAGGTAAAAAGTGAGGAGAACGGTCTAGACCTTCCTTACCCAGAGTGGCAGTGCAAGCAGTAACTTCTCTCTAAAATCCACTACTTATTAACTATCAAGTATTCTGCCCTAATCACCTGGGGCTTTGCTTTTAACATCCATTTCTTTATGGCCATTATTACAAGGTATTCCACTCCACAATTGCGAGGTATGCACAGTAAGGCAGGGGCACCATAACTGAAAGAGCACAAACTCTGTCCTTACCAGAATGGAGATGATTCCTTTATATTTCTGCTCGACCAAGTCACAGATAATCTTGTTGTTAAAATATGGAATTGGTTCCCACTGGAATTAGTAAGAAAAAAAAAGGAAGAATGGTTTTAGAGAAGGTCTTTTCCTGTGCAGTTTTTCAGTTCTTTAGAGATAGATTGTCTGGTCCCACTGAAGATTAGTGCAGGAAAACTATCCAGGTGGCTGGAGAAGAGATGGCAGTGGAGGGAATTACTGCCTGACCACAGAGCCCATCCTCCCCTTTCAGCAGTCAGACCATTCCTTTATTCCCTACCCTGGTGCACTTAATCCTTCAGAGTCTTTGGCACTACAGAATTCCTATTTCCATAGGGACATTTTCACTGAGTTTTGCAGAATGCCTCATTTTTGTCTTAGGAAAAGGAAGTTAAGTCAAGGCTAAACTACACTGGGAAAACAAAGAAAAAGAGTCAGTTACAAAATAAAATCCTCAATCATCACGTACTTCTTACATTAATAACGCAAAAATGAACTGTCCCAATCTGGGAATTAAAGGATCTGCTGGGTACAAAGAGCTCCAGACACACTGAAAAACAGACTCACATAGGAAGCAGTCCTTAAAATGCATAAACACAGAAGATAGTTTTAACACAGGCAGAAGGGAATAGGACAAATAAACAAGTTTTCATTGATGATTAACAGCATTCAGCATAATGGCTGTTCAAACAGAAAAAGGGAATAATAAATTACCTCTATTCCTTCCAGCTCATATTCCTCCTGTTCTGCTTTCAAGGTCATCTCGATCAACAGCTGCTGAAGCTTCTCATTGCAGTAATTAATGCAGAACTGCTCAAAGCTTCACAGAGGGGTTAAACAAGCATTACACCAAGTACTTCATGGGCTTAGTTACCCACTTACCCCACCCACGGCTCTCTTCCAACCAGACTACTTCTATACAGATTAAACCCCATGAGGTCTCATAAAGAGAGCTAATAGATTTTTTTAAGCACTTGTTCCCTTTTCCCTACGTATCCCTTAAAACTGTAATCTGATCAGAGGGCTCCAGGGAGAGAAAAAACAATAAAGTGGTTAGGTCCATCTTTGCTAGGTATGAACTTTCTCAGTTGTGCTGCAATCCTTGAAGTTCCAGCATCTTCCCAAGATGCTGGACCAGATATCAGAGAGCTTCTTTAGGTCAGAAATACTGACAATCTTGGCAGGCAGTGTTGCTGGCCTTTCTGCAAGCCCCTTTTCACCTGAAGGGGCACTGGGGGGCCTGAAACCCTCAAGAATGAGGAAACTGTGTTTAACAAAAAGTTGGCTATTTTCTGTATGCTAGTCCTCTAGCTCATCTTGCTGTGGTAGGACTACACTTGAGGAACCAGGTAGGGTGTGAGCTCACACTGACATCAGCATGAGGACAGACGACCCCAGGCTCAGGAGCTCTTACCTGTTTGTGTCCAGTACTTCAAACCCATAGATATCCAGGAGACCGATAACGGTTTTCCGAGTTGCATCCTGCCGAAGACACCATTTTTTTTCTTAGTGAGTGTTCCAGCTTGTGTTCCTTCCCTACATGTTTCATATCATTTTCTTCATTTTTAAATTTAATCTCAAACTTCTTCACATCATATGTCAGACTAATCACATTTGAGCACATAATGTCCCACCGAGGCTGTTTAACACATCTCCCACATTCCCCCCCAACACAATCATCAATGCTCTGGAATGCTCCTGTATCAACAGATGTGTAAAATATTTGATGGCAAATGGTGCCAGGCCTCTCTCTAGAAAGGCTGCTCCCTGTTAGAGGTATATGAAACACTCGACAAGAAACCAACCTTGTTGGCCAGAGAGCCATTAATTTTGTTGACAAGCCACGTGAAAGTCCGCCCATAGATCGCCTTTGCTACAGCATCCCGAGCATAGAACGCCAGGTCCACATTCAATGGGCTTAGGACCTAGAAGAAATGAAGGTAAATTGGACATGATGAATAACAGTCACCTACTACCAATCCAGTTCACAGCTCTGGAGCAGAGAACTGGCACTCATTTCATTCCTCAACAGCACCCAGCCTAACTGAACTGTAACTATCCATAATTTTATTTAGCATCAGTATTACTGCAGCCTGGTCTGTCTCCAGCTTGAGACCTCAATTCCTGTAGAAAAGCTTGCACTTGGTCCTAACACAGCAACATTGAATGTCCTCCACTCAACTCTCCATACACAGCAGTTCCATGGGTCAGGCAATAGGGATGAGGAGAAAGACATTTAGTGAGATCTGGTTTTACTGTGACACTTAAGAGAGCTCCTCATCTGTCACTAACACTAGATGAGGCTGCATTCAGCAGGCTGGAGTTACACGGCTCTAGTCAATACCTCCTCGGATCTGGCTTCAATCTTCCGATGGGTGAGAGCTTCCTGCAGGATCGACAAGTGCACCCCCAGGAGCTGCAGAAGAAACATTTCCCATCAAAATATAACCAGCCGTGTCCTGTTTAAATAAGTAGCACAGGGACGAAATGGCTTTCCTAGGAACTATGAAACAAACAACAACAAAAACACACTTTTTTTTTGTGAAGGTGTAACCCCCTGTTAGCCATTCCCATTCATTTCTGGAAGATAACAGCATCGGCAGATTACAGTTACATTCATCGTTGAGCAACGGCAATAAAGGAAACCTCAGGTTGATGCTGCTGCTCATTCACGTGTTCTCTCATGCTGGGCTGTGGAAAAAACAGGCCGTATGACTCAAGATAACTTCTAGCAAGACTGGGACTGCTCGTGCAGTCATTCTTCTTCTAGGAACAGAATTTTTTCCCCCAATTAGGAACAAAACCAGCAGGATTAAGGCTTTCTTGGTAGCACTTGTAACACTAGCACTGAGAGGAGAGCACAATACCTTTGAGATCCACTTGATCTGCATGCCGTTGCGAATGATGGCATGTCCATTGCTGTCTTCTTCAAATTGAATGTTCCCAAAGTGCAGGACGCTGGCAACAATTCCAAAGAGATGCTAATAACAAGAAACACAGTTAAAACATTGTCTCCTACAGCTCTGTGGGGTGGTTCTGACCTTCACTGTCCACACTGATAAAGCATGGCTAGGCTGAAGGAACCAAGTTGGCCAACCCGCTTCAGAGACATGCTGCCATCGATGGCCATCACGCTGCAGCCAGCGACACCGCCCTGCTCCCACCCTCCCCAAAGGACCGTGCAACTGCATTCTGAACACCTCTCCCATGCAAGGATGTGTCCATCACTTCTAGAGATGGACAGCCGTGCTTTCCTTGCTTAATTTCCCCTTGGAAGGTTCAGTCTCCTTTTCAGATATACCTCTAGATCTTTTTCACTGAAGTCAATGATAGAAAAAGCTTTGCGGACTATTTTCCAGTCATTCTTGTCATTAATAGCAAACACTTTGGCACATTTACCCTGTACAGTAAAAGAAAGGAAATTAGTACAATTGACTGGTAAAGCAATTGTATCATCAACAAGCTCAGGCTGGTCTGGTCTAACACTTTCTTCTCCAATTTGCAAAATTTCTTTTGCAGCTTGCATAACAGCAGTTTCACACTGTTTAGCAGAAGTGAAACCATTTGCTATAGCTAGTCTAGAATATGATTCATTTGATTGAATCTTTCAATATTCAATGAATATTTCAATATTCATTTGATTGAATCTTTTCAATTGGCAATATTGGCCAAAACCTTGTTTCTATCCCCATAGCTGTATCAGTGAACCAATGTAAGATATTATCCCTTAGGAGATGTTTACCACTTGCATCTTTAGACCACCACACTTTGAACAGTTACTGCTACAGAAATAAGAAAGAACATGTTTGATAACAATCTATCATCAAGTTTCACTATAATATGATGCACAGTGGCTTCTCTTAGCAGTTCACCAGCGCATAGTTTTAACAAGCAAAATGCAGAGAGGGACAGCTTCTCACTCGCCTGTATGAGATACGAGTACTTCTGGGGGTTGCGTTCCAGGCCGAGCCAGCAAAGGAGATCCTTGTCTCCACCCTCCAGTAACTGGTAGAAAATATGGAAATTTCTCTCTCCATGGTTTTGATGGACAACTCGGGATTTCTCAATGAGGTAACTGAGGATATGCCCTCCTACTGGAGCTCCCTAGGAAAAAAACCAAGTCAACACTGAAAAATATAAATAGAATTCTTTTTCCTAGGAACTGAGTCAGGGGAGCATATCTGTTGTTTATTTACTGTCTTTTTCCTTCTTTAAAAGCTTCAAAGAGCAGTGTATGTTGTATCCAAGGAGTTTGCTGTCCTAATACAACTTGTGCTTTACAGCAATCTGTATTAGCTTACCATGGAGTACAGGCTGCATTGCCAGTAATGCAGAAAGCTTTAAAGATAGATAACTAGCCACCCCACTCACAAGACCTGTAAAAATGAGGTCAGAAATATGCAGTGTCAGTAACTCTCAGTCAATAAATCCTGTGCTGCCTGGTAAAGCGCCCAGGAGGTACACGGATACAGCTTGTTTTAATGTTGGTCCATTAAGTTTGCTCTCACCTTAAAATCAAATTGGATATCCATGTATTTCCCAAATCTGCTCGAGTTGTCATTACGCAGAGTTTTTGCATTTCCAAAAGCCTGTGGATAAATAGGTAAATTAAGTCACATTTCATTCTACTGAGCACCTAACACCCAAGACAGGACAAAGTTCTAGTAACAAAAACTCACTACATCAGCTGTATCCCAGTACTGAAGCTAGTAGGACTCAAGAACAGTAAATTAATGTAGTCTCTAGCTTGAATCTGGAATTTAACTACATTTCTTATAGCTTTATTTTGTAACATCTGTAACTGAAGCCAGGAAGAATTGGTATATGGTGCACAGACTCCTTGTGCTTGCAGCTTCTGCTACCACACACATCATCAGTGAAGCCACACTTGGATATTTGTGCTCCATTAAGGCTGAATTTATGCAAGCTCAAAACTGTAAAATTGGAGAACATCTGGTAATGCAAGTGTGTACACACACATCACTCCTGATTATTTGTCTATTTATTTATTACCTCCAGCACGGGATTGGAAAGCAGCAGACGATCACGGACTATCTGCAGCTGCTCTGTTGTAGGGCAGGTCACTGCATAATACTGCAGGATCTTCTTCGACGCCTCTGTTTTCCCAGCCCCGCTCTCGCCGGAGATGAGGATGAAGTGATTGTTGTACTCGCTGCACATCACCCGGTACGCGTTGTCGGCTATGGCATAGCTGCACAACAAGCATGAGACACTCAGGAGAAATGTGTGCATTAGAAATGACGACACAAAGCTGTTTTTTTCCTCAGTACAGGCTATCTAACCTTATTGGCACCAGATACAACTAGAAAGCAGTGCTAAGAACCAGAGTTTCACTCAGGGTCTCACAGGAAAAAAAAACATTTCTCCACTGTTGCTACAGGATTTAATGGCTGCAGGTATCTCTGGTGAAGATAAGTCTACATACAGTGAGGACTCCAGGACTCCTTTCCCTAAAGCAGGCAAGCATGTTTTGCACAAGCAAAATCTCAACTTCTGCAGGAAGTGTCGTATACAAGTTATTCACTAATGGAGCCTTCACCACATGTGCCACTGGGGCAGGGAACCAAACCTAATGCCCCCAATCACCCAGCAAAACCCAGCAACTTCTCTCCACTCTGGATCCTTGTTGCTAGTGCATGACATTACAGAGGCAATCCAGGAGATTGAATCATATTGAAACCTTACGGGTTCTACTTACAGATGCGGCGGCAGTTCAAAAAAGTTGACCCCCCGATAAAGCTGCATTTGTGTCATCGTGTAGATATCCAGCTCTTTGTAAGGGTTGACAGATACAAGAAGGGTACCAATGTATGTCTATGGGAGAAAAAAAACGCTGCTGAAAATCAAGCCAAGCACACCAGAACCAACAGAATCAGCCAGGAAAGTTTCTTTCAATTTAGAGGGGGATCAAACAATGAACACAAGCTTAAAGCCTGACCTGATATTTTTAATCTTAATTTAAAAGGTTTTGATAACTCATGATGCTTCAAGTTTCCTCTTTCAGGAAATTTGTTGGAATTTTACCAGGAAAGGTGATCAAATAACATACTTCAAGACATCAATTAGCTTTTCCATAAATTGTTTACACTTTCAGCATGTCAAAGTAGCCCTGTTCTCCCTTCCCCACTCTCTGATGTTTTCCATTAGTGTCATGCTAATATCAGTCCTTGTAAAGAGCCTATTTGAAGTCATCCTCCTACTCCTTACTCAGCTACTGCTGCAAGTCACTATATAAACTTCATCTAACCTTCAGGGCTCCTTTGTTTTCAAACACAGTTTCACTTGCCCATTCGTTTCCTATCAAGTGCATATTATTAGGATCTTCATAAGAAAATAGGAGCAGGCTGAGACTATTATTTTCATTAGCTAAAGCAGACAGACCACTATTGGATGGTAGCAGCACCTCTGCTTCTTAAGAGCATCTAAAAAAGGTTTATTTTCTCAAAGTATGAAGAAAACAACAATGGCAGTATGTATATATACACACACACGTGTATATCTACAGCTCTTGCTAGACTGACTTGCAAGGCTACACCTGGAGACATTTAACATGCAATGTGCCACGCGAATTCCCAGGACCAGCACTGATGCCGCAGCCTTACATAGATGAGATTCTCCTGGTACCGCTTGCGGAGGTTGCTCAGAAAAGCTGCCTCGCTGGTGTGGGAGTCCAGCAGCACGAAGTCCTGCACCCCGACTCTGTCCCGGGCTATGAGGGCCCCTTCCATGATGGCATCAGCGTTGTCCTCCACCTCTTCTTTCTATAGCACAAAGATAACGTGAAGAGGTCACAGTGTGGGGAGAGAGTTGGCAGTGACCCTCAGAGTCAGTTTAGGAGCTTCCTTCCCCACTGTCCCAGACCAAATCCATTCCACACAGATCATTCCCAAATGATGGTTATCCAAGTGGCTATCGGCAGCTCTCCCAAGGATGGGAGTTTCACAACAGTCACGTTTGGGCTCCAACATCCCTGCAACCAAGAAGTCAGGGGCTCTTTGCTATGATCAGAGAGGATGAGCAGCCCTGGATAACAGAAGAGCTGTTTAAGAGGAGTTAATACTTTAACAACTCTATTTAGACAAGGCAGTTTCAAGTGCAGAGACTGCAGGTAACACTGGAAGGCACCAGGCAGGCTGTGAATAACACCCACAACCACCTTGCTCAGACAGAGTCTCCTTATAAAGCTGCATTTGACTTGAATTTCTGTGAAAAAGATCTCCCCAATACAGCATGTCGTGTAGGACCATTTCTTATCATTAACACCATCCTCAGGCGGAACCAAGTCAACTTTTGCATTCGGGCAGCAGATGTCTCCACACGCCAGACACAGCCCGAGCTGTGAGACGCTACCGCGCGCTCTGCCCGCTAGATGCGACCAAGCGGCCATCGGAAAGAAGTCACCCCTCCAGCGGCATCCCCCTTTCCCAAACGGCTGCAGGTTGCAAAAAGTCAGTGACCAAATTGCTGTAGCCCTTTATGATCCAGGGCTTTTACATTTCTGCTGCTCTATTGCTCAAGAATATCGTGTATAAGATTTGGATCAAGCATTCAAAAGAGTGGTGGCCAGTACCATGTTGCTTTTTTTTTTTAAAGCAGAAAATTTGGCAAATTGCAAATAGGTGAAGTGTGCAACACTTATGATAAAGTTTGATAAACCCTCACTTTGGGAGTGGGGTTTTGGGAAAAGTCTGTGCAGCACCAGCCCAAGGCAACCAGACTTCAGGCATTAAGTCTTGTGGATTTAGGAGTAGAATTTATCTAAAATGCAAAGTAAAGGACCCAGCCTCACCAAATTCTGAGCAAAATAAATCATTTAGGGGCGCTTAGAACTATCAGCCCTCAAGTAGGGGTTTTAATACATTAGTGTCATTTTCAGGGCAGTCTGCTCTTGAGAGCAACTTACTCCAGGGAGGGACCTGAGCTGTGCACATTTATGTTCAACAACACATAACAATATTCAGGAGAGAGGAGGTTCTAACCACCCGCTGTTTAAATCCTACTGCAGTTTAAAAACCAAACCAGGACCAAGAGCTGCACCCGCAGTAACTGCAGCGACAAGCGATGCCGGGTTTGCCTTCCGCATTCACTAGCGTCAGCGCGCTGCAGCACTGGTTCCAGCTCCCCGGGAGCTGCATTCCTCGCTATTCCTGAGGCACTCAGTGCCGTTACTGTCATCACTTCTAATCTCTGCTGTAGAGATATCTATTTTCTTCTTTTACCATTAGCAGCATGTTCTTTCTTCATTGCACATAGTACATCTTATCCGTGTTTGTATCCTTGCAGTTTTACTATACTGCAAATATAGGGCTGCTATAAAGCAAGTTATTAATCCTTTTTTGGTAAGTTTCTACTCCACTTGAGTAGTATTCAATATTATTTGGCAACACAATCTATAGATGTTTTCTTACCATAAGAAAAAAATTTTAGAAAAAAATCCTATTTGGTGCCCATATGCAGCCACAGGATGACTATTCTCAATGATGAGTATAAGCACACACTTCCCAATCAAAGCACAAGCGCATAGCAATAAATATTTACCTTCTTTCCTTTGCCCTACTACTTTCTTCATCATTTAGCAGACCAGTTTCTGCATCAATCAGCTTGACTTTCTCTATCTGGACACCTCAGTGACTGGGGCTGGAGCCTCCCGCATCCAAGGGGAGCTGCTTGCCCTGGCCCACGGCTCAGCCAAGACCTCCCCAAGCTGCACAAATCTCATCGGGCTTAAAGGGAAGGGGCTGGTGAGAAACAGAGCCACGACCTCCCAAAACGACCCTTGCTCCATGCACGTTCAGTGGCTGCAGAAGGTGCCAGGGCTTCTCCCTAGCCAGCAATCAAGCTATCAATTCACAGCTTATATATAAAATAAATCCAAGCCAGCATCACACACCATCAGTAACACACCTGAGCTCTTCAGCCCTGAGTCAGAATGGAAATATCCAGGTAGGACCATCCTGCTGGTCTGCCCTGGCACCCATCAAGGGCAGAGTGCTGGTGCAGCACATGGGAAGCATCTTCTCCCCAGAGTCTCCCCATGGCCCCTTTTAGGGCTTATCGCACCCAAATGCTCTTACCTTTCTCCACAGCGATGCTCGCTCCCGCCTGCATGGGGTTCTCAAGGTATTCCTGACAGTCCAAGCAAGAAACCAGCAGTGTTTCGCCGCAGGGTAACGGGCGGCTCAGCAGAATTATTGCAAGCCACGGGAACGCCTGGGTGACTCCAGGGCTCGCACAGCGACTCCATATTAATCAAAACAAACATGTTCCAAAACCCGCCTTCCTCTGCAGATACCCCAGGCGAGGCCAAACAAAGAGCTTAAACGATCCACCAAAAACTTTGTGCCAGCTCTGACCCAAAGAAGCACAGAACTGAAGCTATATTTCCCCTGCATTTTTCCACCTCAACAGCTGATGCCCGTTTTTCACTCTGATATGGTCATAAGCTGCCCCACAACCTGAGCCCAGTTTACCATTTTACTGGAAACATGCAACAAAAACGCCGCCTGCTCCCACTTCAGGTGCATTTGTCATCCCGAGCAAGAACTCGATACAAACTGGACAGGAGCATCTTACCTTCTTTCCAAGCCTAGAAACATGAAAGAATAAGCCTGAAACCCCAGTTGCTATCAGGCTGATCAGGTTTCCTTAGCCCAACTCTTTCACCAGTATGTTAATTGGTAAGTGACACTCTGCTCCCTATTAGACCAGGAGAAAAATCTCATTTCTAGGCTGGGTTGTGCTCAGATTTTCTCTGTACCTGTTACCCCAGCAAGACACTGGCAGCTGCTGCCTTAGAGGATTATTTTCCTTCCCTCATGCTGTAACTACAAGAGTCCAGAGATTTCTTTCTTGCCTATGGAGAAAAAAACTCTACTGGAAAATGTACTCCAGGCTGCAACAAGAGCTTTTCCCAGAAGCTCTTTTCCTGGGTCCACCAGAAATGTGCTCCTCCACTCGAGCCCAAACCATCCGGACCCACCAGAGCCGCCGAGTTGCCTTCTCACCACCCCGCACGTTCACGAGTGGTTTTACTTCACAAGGTGAGAAGCAGGAACCCTTCGGGGTTTTGCTTTTCCTGCTGCTTTCCCTCTACCCCCGAGCAGCAAAGGGCGACCCAGCTCCTCCAGCAAAGCGGGAGCCTCCCTGGCAGTGCCAGGGGAGGGTGGGACCCTGGCTAGCCTCATTCCTGGCTCTCTGGCACCTCTTTAGAGCGGCCTCTCTCCCCGCTAGAGGTCACCACCAAACCCATCTTATTTTTCACTATGACGTTTCCATGGATTTCCCCCTTTTTCATAAGCAATAGCCTCCCAGCAAAGGCTTTTCAGGCAGGATGGACTCATCTCCAGTGGCTGCTGCTTTGCACAAGGCCACCAGTTGCTCTCCTGCTCTGTCCAGCCGCAGGGACAAGCAAAACCAGGCATTTTCCCAGGGTTACTTCTCTGCAGAAAGAGTTTTCCACAGAGTAAAGCTCCCACTTCTGGGTAGCCAGTGATCCAGGAGCAGAGGTGGCAATGATGGAGAGGTTCAGACATACGCCAGCTGAAGCTTTGGACCCTGTAAAGAGCTTTACATTTATGAAACTTCACACTAAGGCAGAGCTTCACTGAGCAACAAGGGTGCCCTAAAGCAACTCACAGCAACACAAGGGTCTAGAGGAGTCAGAGAATTTGGTGCCTTGCATTTGGTGCCACCTGACTCTGCCTGGTCTTACAGTGACATTAAGAAGTTCAACATCTCTCTTTGTGGCTATTAAGCCTTGAGGAGAAAAAGCAAATAGCAAGATGCAGGAAGCTGGGAGGGCAGAGGCACTGGTTTTTTTTTTCCCCTGCTAATAAAACCCAAAAACCAAACTCCCCAAGTTAGACTAAACAGGCCCAGGCCCCTCAAGGCTGATACCCAGGAAACCCTCCAGGCTCTGCTCCAACTTCTTGCACCTCAGGCTCTCCAAAGAGGTTCCGGCCGAGGCAGCCGTAACAAAGCTCAGCCTTAGGAGGTGGGAAAGACGGCCCATCTGCAAGAAGGGGATGTGCCGGGGGAAACTCTTCCTACTCTGGGAGCTTCGGCGCAGCTCGGGAGGACTTTCCTTGTTGGAGCAATCCCTTGATAGCCTGGAAATGCACGTGCACCAATTAACGTGGACCTGATTTACACCAAGCAACCAAGCTATAATCTTCGGATCGCAGCATAAGCAGAGCAGATGCTTTTTAGAAATAGCAGCTGGACTGGCCCCTCTGTTCATGGAAACTCCCTCCACGTTTGACTACAGAAACTTGCAAACACCGCGGCACTGCAAGAAGTGCAATGTCTTGGACCCAAAACAAGCAGCTTGGGGCACCTTTGAGCTACTGTACCCACTTTTCACAGCAACAGAATTCATAAATACAATTATACTGTGGAAAAACTTACACATTGTAACCTAATTTCATTTCAAAAGAATACAGAATAAGAGGGTTTTAAGGTTAATCAACAGCCTAGGGAAACGCCAACAATTCTTCAGGCCTCTTGTCTGTAGCTAGGGAATAGTCTGCTATAGACTTGTTAAAGGGTGACTGTCTGTCTGTCTCTATAGAAAGGAGGTCGAGGTGAACTACTTCACTTTCATAAATCAAAAGCAAGAAAAAAAGTGAGAAAATCTCTAGAGTTCAAACATTTCTTTAAAACCCAAACTTTAAATACTAAATGGGCTTCATGGCTGCCATTTTGAAAAACATTGGTTTGCCAAAGGACCCTTTTGATTTCTGCTTGAAACGTAAGCGCTCACAGATAATCCATTGGGAATCCCACCCGCACAAAAGGCTTTGGGCAACAATCGCGGCGCTGCTGAAGGACAACATTTTTGTGCGCAAAATAAAACATTTTAATGCGCTACAATCCATTACACATATATTCCCGCATTTCCTTTCAGTAATTATTCATTAGAAAACATTTAACGTCGCTGCGGATTTCACACTGGGCAGTCTGCACACAAAGGAGCAGAGTTGGCCCATTTAGAAGGGGCCGGGGCCGTCTTTTCTAATCTGAGAAACTCGGCGGAGGGGGGGGGCTGCCGGCCACGACAGGCAGCCTAAATTGTGCGGTTAACGGTCAAAGCCCCCCTGCCTACTTTGACACTCATTTAAAGATGACAGCGAACAATAGAGATTTGTTCTTGGCAACTCTTTCTTGTTCTGCGCTCGACGTCGGCTAAGCCGGGCGGCTCAGCACATGAGACCGCTCCTGATACGCCATCCCACCTGCCAGCCTTCCGCCCGCGCGCTCCCCGCTCCCCCTTTTCCCTTTCCCCACTTTAACGCAACGAGACAGGTAGAGAATATCATTAAAGAGAGTCCCATTCAGCGTGTCAGCTCTAATCAAACAATCGCCCGTCGGGTTAATATGAGCAGCTCCGGTTTTGGTTGAGCGCCAGTAATCCTGCTCCGCGGAGCCAGGTTAGAGCAAAGCGCCCGTCGCAATTCCCAGCACATCTCTGGAATTTCTACCTGCCCAGCCAGGGAAGATGCTTTGGCTTTATCCGCACACAGTGAATATCTGCAGTCCAGCAGGTATCAGCTGGGAAGGACTTTGGGAACATATGCGACCGTATTGAAGCAAGCTGCAAACCCTGCTCGTCCAGAACTCCACAAATCAGCACTTTTTAGATTAAAAAAAGGCTAAAGTTCTCTTCAAGGCTGACACAGGTCAATTTGCTACTGCCTGACCAGAGGCAGCTCCTTAAACGATCATGAGCTGTTCCTATTTGCAGGACAGGGCGTTTCATTAGAAAGCATAAATCGCTGCCCACCTCCCTAAAACACCTTCCCTAGCTAACACAACACAGTATTTCCAGCTAGAACCTAAACTTCAGAGTCACATCTTCTGGAAAGGAGATTCACGCAGCTCCTAAAACCAATGAGCACAGTCCTTGAACGTCCATAAGTGACAGGGACGTTAGCATTAAGGAACGGCAAGTTAAAGCACTGTAGAGCTCTTGCAAGCGAGCAGAGAAAGAGCCCGTGCTGCAGTGACTCCTCCACCGGTTTGAGCGGTGAGCGAGCTGGCAACACAGGTAGCACGGTGCTCCTGGTCCCTTCCCACTCCATTCCCCTGTGTTTTTACAAAACACACCTAGAAGCACAATGAAGTCTTTGTGGACAGGGAATTTACTATCAGCATTTACTAGGAAATCTTCACCCATGAGGGGCTTCCAGCCCTGCCTGCAGCTCTGGAAGCTGCTTGCTCCTCATGGTTTGCTTTGCACAGAATATTCTCTTTCATTACACTTATAGAAGTCTCCATTTCAGCAGCTGGTGGCCACATCCCAGCCCCAGGGCAGAGCCGCACACAAATCCTGAGCCCATGGCAGCAAAGGGATTGTAACAAAGGCTCATTTTTAAATGAGACATCCTCCCGCACCTTGCAGTTCCTGCAAATACACAGCTTAGCATATAGAAAGAGGCTGTTGCTATGTGCAGTTAATAAAACATTTCAGAAACAAGAAGGATGCGACCTGCCAGGAGGACCTGGAGCCACTGCAGGAATTATTGCAGCGTGAAGCTCGGGAGGTTGTGGAAGGCGGCAGGAGCACCCGCAGAGCGTAACTTTGCTGGGGGAGATACTCCCATACACTGTTAGGACCCTGTGCCGGTTCTATGGTCTTTCAAGCCACCCTTCGAAAGGAGAAACCAAGCAGCAGCAGCAGGAATCTGCTTTGGGATTTCCATTTAAGAAATGCAGGTCTCATTGATCTGTCTTTTCCGCCCCTCGGGTGGATGAATGAAGAAGTTTAATATCAGCAGAGCCAAGGAAGTTGTGCTGGTTATCCGACAAGGTCTAATGATTTTTTCCTTTGAGCATTCGTTTTTGTTTGAAAGCTGTAATTTATGTCAAGTGCCTATCAAGTAGTGTAACAGCGGGAAGCAAAACTCACACTCTGTTGAGCAAAAAGCCCCCAGCTACTGAAAGCTGGTGATAAGTCTGAGTCTGTCAAACAGATACACAGTAAAGGAGAGAAAGACAAGAACCAAAATGTAAAAGTGAAATGAAGCAGAATAAAATACTTTCCCTGTGAGGAAAGGTTCTCTCCCCGATTCCAACATTGCAGCCTAAGAACACCTCCATGTCCTGCCTGCCTCTCTTGCTCCGGGGATAGTTTCCTTACTTTTACCCGACTTCTACCCAGCTCCGTCACGTGGCGCTCGCAGGGGCTGCACGGGCCCAGTGCGGCTCACGGCTCTGCTCGCTCAGCAGCTCTCCCAGGGACTCGGTGTCACTGTCATCTCAGGCCCCCCCAGGCAGGGCAGGGTCTCCCCTCCTGCTGTGTCTGTCCCCAGCCTAACCGCTCAACAAGGCTGCTTTCTGCGGCCACAGTTCGCCTAGGACATCATCTCTGCTGCACAACCAACCTTCATAAAATCTGTTGGAAGCTTGGACTCCGTTCTGTCGGCCAGGGAGAGCCTCTGGCTGTCTGAGGAAGGAGAAAGAAAAGGATCCATTTTTCCCTTGGGCATCCGCTAAGCATGCGGATGCTCAGTAAATGGAGGCCTAACAGCTATTTTGCAGCGTGCCATATGCGAAAGAGATTGCAAGAGCCCCGCCACACCATCCCTTCGTTCACAGGTCAGCTCTGGATCATGACTGCCAAGGTCAGCTGGAGGTCCTGCAGTTCAAACTCTGAACGTCGTCACTGGATTTTCTGAGGAGATTTGAAGACAACTCTGGAGACAGAGCCACATGAAAGCTGCGCCCGCTTTCCCATATGTGCAGGCACCAGGAGAGACTAAGTTGGGCTATTCAGGAAAGGAATCTGTGCTCCTGACACAGCACAGCCCCTGGCATCCCACACAGCTTCCCCTGGAAGTTTTGCTACAGCCTCTGATGACAGAAAGTCACCTAGAAATACACGCACCAATTGCCATACACCTGCACATTTTAGTGTCCTGTTAAAAATAACGCGACTGCTTTGATCCTGGAGTTCCAGCTGGCAGCTCCTCTGCCAAGGCTTCCTTGGCACGCAAGTGACGTCCTTTCAGCCACAGCTTCCAAGAAATCTCCAAGTCCACTAAAATACATTTCCAAGCAGAGAGATGAATTTAGGAATACACAGGTACCACAAGGACAGAAGCGGTTCTTGCTGCAGAACGCGTATTATCCAAGACGAACGCAGTGCACATTTACTCTGCCCCATGAGGGTTTTGAAACAAGACTAGATATCTGTGATTGAATAATAGCAGTTGTGTGCTTTATAAAGGTATCGCTTCAAAAAATCATTATACTGTCATCTCACCTATGAAATGCACTACCCAAATATTTGCTAAAGCAGTTAACAGAAATGTCACATGGCACTCCATCGCTAGCTAGCTGCTAAGACATCTACTGCTATAGCCACTAATAATTAAAGTTACCTGGGAATCCATCCTGAATGTTGTTACAGGCAGCTGTTAACAATTATTCCAGCTAAGCCATTCAAAAGGTGCTTTGAACTTGTTTACGGTCCTTTGTACCACTGTGCCGCTAAGTACGGGGCTCCTTTCTCACCCGAATAGAATTCCATCAATAATTCACAGGGCGAGTCAGGGACCTCGTCCTATGGCTACTCGCGTAGGCCTCGCGGCTGCTTTTCAGAGATAAGGACTAGAAACCGTATCTTTCCTGAGATTACATCGCAGTCATCAGTGATCCTTCATTAGTCAGTATAAACTTTTTGGCCTAATTATGAACTACCAACATACACGAGCGCTTGTGTCTGCTGTGTCAGAACTGCCCCTGGAGTTGCCCCAGGGGCTGGGGCTCATCTGCCTGCTCCGAACCCGAGCTGGAGAAGCTGCAGAAACAGGTCCCAGGCCGAAGCCTCAAGGTTAATAATGTATATTCTCTTGGTTATAGGATCTCTCTTCCCAGGCTTAGGCTAAGACATGCTTAAAAATTAAAAGTGCTGATATCCTACAAAGGAGGAACAGATGCTAAGACTGCACATTAAAGATTAATGCGATTCCAACTCGCACAGGAAATTTTACCAACTTCCCTGCCTCACTGCAGCCTCCAGGAGCTCTCCCCTCCCTGTCCGTGCACCACGACAGGGCAGGGCTGTGCATTCCGCCTATATATTGTAGTCTCACATCCTGTGTTCTCCCTTTATTTTCCTCCTTTCTCTATGGGACCCTGACATGTTGTAACCAGATCTAAGGAGAGGTAGTCCTAGCTCTGCCAGCATCCTCGCAGCACCTTCCTTGCACATTAGCTGATGAAAAAGCAAACCTGGGCTTCAATTAACCTCTGCAGCTTGCTTAAATAAAGAGAAAGATGAGGAGAAAAATAGTAGCTGCTGTCCCAGTCCACAGGGCATTCAGTGAGCAGCTTCCCACATGCACATTGCAGCTGGTACCCCCAGGCCTCTCGTGTGGCACGCTGGGCTCTGTGGTATGCGGAGGGATAAGAACCAGCATCAGAGAACAGAGCAGCAGCAACAATCCATCCCAGCAGCCCCACTGACTAACTTCTGTGGGATCTCAACAGAGGAAATGGATCATTATAACTCAGGCTGGAGAATTTAACCTGGAATCATGCTGTTCTTCAGCTTCCACGTGGGTAAAGCTGGTCCATATCCACAGCAATGCCTAGCCCAGGAATATTTCAACACGCCGTGTTCTTCTCACCACGCTGTGAACCCAGCACAGTGAAACTGGCCCAGGTACAGAAGGAGTATTTAGAGATTAAAAGTGGCTTTGAGCTCCAGCCCCTTTGTGCAGGCAGAAACAAGCACCGTCAGTGCTTATTTATTTCAGGAGTTCAGATTCCTGCCTTCCTGCGACATGATGAATGACTTTTAAGTAACATAATATCTGGTTTCCTCCTCTCTCGCACACCCATTTCATTGCCAGTTGTCTTCAGTGACCAGAGCTGAAAGGATTGTTTGCAGTCAAAAGGGAAAAGAGAAATCCTTCACCACATGCCCAGGCTTCTCGTGTTCATATTTAATTGAATTCTTGCTTGCGTTAAAATGGCTATCAATTATTCACCCCCTTAACTCATTAATTCCAATCATTGCAAGTAATGAGCAGGCCTCCTCTGCTGCTCAGTTAAAGGCTCCCAAATACTTTCTTTTTGCCTTTTAGTATTTTCTTCATGTAATTCACTGCAAACTAGTGAATTATAGGGGCTTCAAAGCATATGGCTGTGCAAAACAAGCATAGGTATAAGGACCCAGCAACTCACAGGAGCCTGTTTTCCAGGATACAAGGATGCACTTGTCACTGCCTCATCCGTGCCTCTCTGCAGCATTGTGCTCTTACCAACCAGGCAAAGACAGCAGCAAAGCTTCAATGCCACATTGCACAACACGGCTACATCCCTTCCCCTGCAAGGTTGGTGCAAACACCGAGGCCAAGTACCAGGCAGGGCCCCTGTGCCAACACCCAGGAAAAGCAGGAAAAATCCCTTCCATCAATACAACTTTCCAGGGGCATGGAAAGCTGTAATAAATCTATTCCAATCACTCTTCACATGCAAGCCACTAAATCTGTGCCTCTAATATAGGAGTGTGCTGGCTAACTGGCCACAGGCTCCACAAAAGCCTTTTCTCTGCAAGTTCAATCAGAAGGACAACAGCATATGACAGACCCCTTGTGTCTTTTGGTGTTTTAGCCTGTCACAGCAGGGACCTCCTGCAGTGCCAGGAAAGAGGGGTTTTTTTGCTGGCCAAGCTAAAGCTACAAAAATACCTAATGAGGAAAGAGCCAAGAGGCACAAGTATTCAGCTATGTCTGAAATATTATGTGCATATTGCATGTGGCCATGAAAAATTAACTCCAGAGATGTTATCAGACTTTCAATCACCTGGTTTGACTAGGAAATACTGTTTTCTGTAAGAATTTTTACTCCTGTTAAAGTATTTTAGGGAGAAATCCTGCCTCCATCCCCCGTTCTCCCTGGGGCTGGGGAGGGGAATTGCTGCCCTGAACCCAGCTGCATCCTGCAGCTCCTCATCAGACTAGTCCCAGTTTGGGAGCACAGCGGGTGTCACCGGAGCAGGGAGCATTCCCCAGGGTCACCAACGTGTCACCACCACGGCTGCCCGTGCCACGGTGCTCATCACACCACAGTACCCAAGATTCCTATGATGCCTTCAGCAAGGAAAGTATTCCCAGCTGCTGCTCTGAAACACACTGTGCTTTCAAGCGCATCCCCAAGTGAAATAATCTGAAAAAGAAACTATTCAAGTGTCAAATGGTGGCTGCCTTGGGGGAGTGACAGTCCTCACGGCTGGAGGGATGGGGAGAGACCTTGAAGGTGCAGTGCCAGCCCTTTCCCCCAAGGGAGGGGAGGGACACGGGGCAGGCGGCTCGGGGGGACAAGGGGACAGAGCCCTCGTGCAGATGCTGCCCCGCCGCGAGGGTCACTTCTTCCCCAAGCAGCCTCCGCGCCGCCGGGGCGGGCGCAGCGGAGAGCGGCTCCGCGCCATGCCCGCGGGGACGAGGCGCAGGGCGGCTGCTCTCCCCAGCGCCTGCCCGGCCACCGCCTTGGTGACAAACCATTTCCATCACTGAGGAGCTATTAATTAAACACACAACACTTAATTATTAAATACAAACAGGCTTGTAGCCTTCTCTGGGAGGCTAGTTTTCCTGCTGTTGCAAATGGAACAATACTTTCTGAATTTACAGCTCCTAAACTTATAAAGGTTGTGAAAAATGTCCACTTTGCTTACACTTGTTACACCCAGTTACAGAAGTTACTTATTTGCCCCTCAAGCAAAACTGAAGGGGCAAATGCAAATATATTAAACAAAATGGACATAGAACTGTCCCCGAAGCTCATCCATTAAAAAGAAAAAACCTACTTAATTTGTGCCTAAAAAACAGTATCTAGCCAAATTAACCAAAGCCTTTTCTCTGAAATTAGGAACCTTGGTTTCTCAGCCTTTACTCTTTGCTGGATTACTTGCTCAAATGAAGTATCGTGGCACAGTTAAAGATTCCATAAGCAGATACACTCACTGCACGCTGCAAATAGGAAGGACAGAGGATGATTTTAGAAAGCTCTGTACAATTAAAGGCCATACAAGAGTAAGGCTTAGGAAACAGAGCCCTTTATCAGCATAGACTGGTATGTTCCTTCCTACTGAGAACTCAGTAATTGATCATTTATGATAGTTAGAGCAATATGCATCCGTGTAACAGAATGCTTCAATCCCTTCTTTATTGCTGGTGTCTTTACCAAAAAGTGCCACTGATTAACAAGAACAGTGGTTTCATGGCAGAAACAAGACAGGTGCTGTGTTACGAAGTGTTAAAAATATACTATAGATACATATACACACCTCATTTTTCAAATTCCAAGGAAAACTCCCAGTCAGGAGCTTTGTGAAAACTTTCAGAAGTTCAGTTGCAGGACCAGTGACTGCAAATCTGTTCAAAACTCTCAGCCTTCCTGTAAAAAGTGTCATTAAGAGGGCTGCTCTGCAGGAGAATAGGGCTGTTTGTCCCCGGAGCTGAGGTGGTGGCAACAAACACCTGCATTTTCTATATCAGCATAAATGCATATTTAGTGAAAAAGTGAAACCCAGGCCTGGCCTGCTCAGATCCTAACTAATGCATCATGCAATAGGAGAGTTGTAAATAGGGCTGAGCTCAGAGCAGTAAAACTATATAAATACAAAGCCTCGAAACAAAACCTGTTGTTTCATTAAACTTAAAACACAATTTGACTCTGCCATACCAATGTATATGAGCTATCTGCATTAAATTGTGTTTAATTTAACTCTAGAACTATAGGGCCCAATTAAAAATAATGAGGCCTGTCTCCAACTGTCAGGCTCAATTAGAGATAATGGGAACTGATAGCTCCTGGAATAGATTCATTTTTGTCTGATAGACGAACTGGGGCAGGGGTCTTGGCAGGGGTCAGTGGAATAGACCTGGCAACAAAACATGGGTCATTTAAGCTTAAGGAGTCTTAAGAAACCTAGTTATTAAATAAGGAAGTAGGAAGTAAATCAAATCCAAAAGCACATGAATAACCTCAACAGATTCTTTTTTCCTGTTACATACCCATATATTGCTCTTCACCTAATCATTAAGGTGCACATATTAAAGATATAATGCATAAAAATTGAAACTATTTGATAACATGAAAGAAAAGCTAGAAAACAAGCTCCCCACTTCATATTCCAGCACCAACTTCAGGAGTTTAGGGAGGAGGGGTATTTTCCTGGTGTGATGCTCCAACGACTTTTGTGGAAAGGGTAAGCTTTCATCTTATATGACAAAACAAACTGATAAGATAATTTGGGTATATTTAGAAACCTAGCTGTCCTGATAAAAGGAACCTACAAAGAACAATTTTCTTGCTCTTCAGCAAGAACAAGAAAACCAGGAAAACCTGCGAGCTCTTGCCATGCGCTTTCAAGGATGCAACTGAACAGTCGGAAATGCAACGGGGAGAAACAACGCTACTTGGCCTTGAAGGAAAACAAACAGGCAAGAAGGTCTCTGACAACTTGGAGACGCTCAAGAGTAGCTGTCATTTTAGATGAGTAATTAATCTTGAATGACAAGGGACACGGAGAGGGCTGGTGGTGCTCGGCTGGCCAGAGTGACAGTGGGGCCGCGGTGGCACCAGGGTCCCCCTGCCCGGGGTGTGCAGGCGCACGGGGCAAGGCGCGGGCGGCAGCAGCGATGCCGGGGCCGGGGCTCCCCTTTGTTTCACGGGGAAGACACTTTTTTAGTCTAATGATAGCTTTCTCAATGCCTAACGATGCTCCTGCAACGTGCTGCCCATGGCACTTTATTCCCCCCCGCCCTCCCCCTCGCCCGGCCTGCAAGCCACGCTTTGCATTTTAAATCCCTTCTCTGGCACTTGGGAGGAAAGAAAGAGGAGCCGAGCACTTGTGCTTCTCTTCCACAGGGCTTTTCTGTGCTCAAAGACATGTGCAAATCGTAACCTGAGCCACTATTTTTCTCCACACTTCCTTCTCGTACACTCAGGACCTCAAGCAGGGGTCTCTACAGCACATCGAAACATTGCAGCACAACTGCTAAACACACCACATGGTTGTTTGCAGCTACGCAAAGGGCCAGGTTTGTCCCTTTCTTCACTATCTTCTCCTGGTTGAAGGCACAGAACCATCCCAAGCATTGGGCAAAACCCCACTGGGCTTGACCCAAACATCTGTTCACACAATTGCCTGGAAGGACTGAGAAACACTCAACTATACTCTGTTCAAAATATATATATGTCTGTTTTGATCCTATCCTGTGGCTTCCACAAGGAAAGAGCACCTCAAAAGGACAGGCACAACCATCATCATCAGGAAGTATGACAACGGCAAGGCTCGCTTCATTGCAGTGGATTTACAAATTCAGACATGAGGTTGACTTCAATTCACAACTTCAAGGGGAGCTCAAAGTGTCCCTAGCAAAAAGATATTGTGTTTCCTAGATAGTTCATCTAGAGAAGGCCACTTATGGTCCAGGGTCTGCAATTTGCCAGAGACAGAGCCTGTTTTCCTGCAGTTACGAGGATTTGTGCAACTAGGCCAAGTAAAACTAGTAGAGATTACATGGTTTACTAGGAGGAAATTTAAAATGCTTCCCCTTCACTGCAACAGCAAGGATCAGGGGTAAGAATTGCACTTCTTACACAAGAAGCTCTTACATGAGGCTCCCAAAGCTTCATAAAAACTAACGAATGAGGCCCTAGGCCAATAAAGGAAAGGGACATTATCTCTATTTTAGAGAGGAATAAACCAAGGTACAGACCATCATGTTATACTATTGCCTGCCGGGCAGAACTCACCCAACGGGTCACAGGGACTAACTCCAAATAAGAAATTTGGGAGGAACTGAAGTTTGTTTTCAAGATCATTCACTAGTTTTAGTCCTTTCTACTTTGAAAGTGCTGCTGAATACCCAGTCCCAAACTGCATTAGATATGCAATGTGAGGAAAATGAGTTGTAATTCACCTAAAAGGGTCTGTTTTTCATGAATACTTCAGAAAGAGTAGAAATCTGTGACTATCTAGGCAAGTACATACTCATAACACAGCCTATAACTCATAACACACTAGGAAAAATTATACACACACAATCTTAACAACTAGTTTAGCTAGGTGACCAATATTATGTTACTTGCAAATATTCAATTAAAAAAATGCAGGTTTCCAGCTTTGTTTTTACTCTTTATCCAAGAGGCCGTTTCCTTCCCTTCCAGCCCGGGCCGGCCGGGGGCTCGTGCAGTAGCCCGGAACAAGCAACAGGGGATGGTGCGAGATCAGGGCAGGCAGCGCGGGCAGCCCAGGGAGCCGCCTTCCCCGGCTGTCACACAAAACACTACTCCAAATTCTTCCAGTTCACATTTCACACACACACACACACAACACCACAGCAATGAGGAGTGAACTGCCCGACTCCCTTGGCCTCTTACAAGTGCCCCTCTACCAGGCATTCCTGGAAGGAATAACTCATTATCCTGGTACCATCTGCACCTCCTGTGCAGGTGCATCAGTATCACCCCCCAGAACACCCTTAATTTGGGACAAAGAGGGAGACGTTGCTATCATTTAAATCCAAAGACTGTCACCACTAGCATATCAAGATGCTTGACACTAGCATTTGAAGAGGTTTCTTTGTATTTTGAAACTCAGCAGGCAGCCTGTGAATCGCCCTGGTCTAACCTTAAAAAAAACTTGCTATGGAGATGAGAAAGAGCCACATAAACACATAATTCCTGCTGAAGATAGCAGAGATTTCCTGGCTGCTGTGGAGCGGTTCCAGTCAGGGCAGGCACTGGATCCCATCCTGCACAGCCCTTCCCGGCAGGCAGTTGGTCACCCCGCATCGCAGCAGAAACCGCCGAACAATCAGTTTATTCTCTTGCGATAGTAACCCAGGAAACAAATCTAGGATGACACTGGTACATGCATTCGTGAACTTCGTGGCCCCGTAGGTCACTGGACAAATCTCTCTAAACTGAACTGTTGACAGTTCTTTGCAGGGTTCCCCACAGGAAACTCAAGGTTAATTGACCATTCTCTCAAACCATGAAATGCTTTTGAAAATGTTAGTTTTAAGACTCACAGCCTAAAATCTGATGAAACAGCTTGCCTTTACTTTGGGGTCTTCTAATTACTGAAAATAATAATTTTGGCAAGAGAAGGTGCAGAAAAGGTTTAGACTTCTGAGTCATGTAAACATGAAACAGCACTCATCTAAAATGCAATATTGTTTAGATCACAGATGCTGAGGTAGCAAGATATCTGCCACATAAGCTATTCATAAACAGAAGGGACTACTTAATTACGCTAATTTGATTATGGCCTTATAAATAAAAGCTCTTACATTTTCAATCTGTTCCTTACGAGGCTGGATACATGCTCAGAACTAGTTCTACGGTCACCTAAGTTTCACAGAAGCTACAAAGGAAATGGAAAAAAAAAAATCAATCATTGTGTCCCAGAAAATGGTGGTGTCTGTCTTTACCACATTGCATTTGTGCAATCATACACACACAAATTCAGGAAATTCAGGGAATTCATGCTGTGCATTACAATTTTGTATTGTATTACAAAATTGCATTTGTTGCATATTTACCTGACACTGAAAGCAGGTAGCCAGAAAGGGTTGTCAGAAAGGTTTCCATTTGCCTTCTTCCTTTACATTTTACCTACAAATGAGAAAACTTGATGTGAGAACTGGTGTGAAAGCACTGGTTATTCTCACCTGTGCCACACAGTCCAGGGAGATTGGATCAGAACTACTATGACTATCATTTTGGAAAAGTTTGTTATTTTAACAAGGAAATAGATGAAAGCTATACATGATTCTCTCTAATGTTGTTTGGCTGTAGATCAACTGCATTCTACAAAAACAACAATAAATGGACCAAAACTCACAGCTTTGTCGGCAGTTCTGTTTCCGAGATGGCAATTGAGACTACCTGCATTCATGAATGAAACCCGTCAGCATTTTATCTGAATTTAAAGGTGAATTTTGAAAGAATATATTTTAACTCCAAAAGGTTAAATAAAAACATTAATACTTACAGAGTACAAGGGTCTTGCTTTAACTTCACAAATGCGGGATATTCAAAATTCACACTACAAAGGAAGTTTTAACCCCAACCTTTCACACTTACATGTTGTGAGTCATACATCTAGGTATAGAAGACATCACTTTCCATAGATGTGATAGTAATTGCCCCACCCACGCAGTATCTACAAAAAACAGAGGCTCGAGGAAGCAGTTTTAGCCTCAGACCCGATTCTTCTCATTTCTGTCTTGTATCAGACACTGTATTTCTGCAAGTAATTATTTTGCTGGAGGCTAAGCAAAAATTACATTTCTCAGAGATCACCTTCTTATTAATGACATTTTGAGGGCTAAAATTTGCTAACAGACTGTGATAAGGGTAATTACGTTGAACATTTAAGCGCTGGAAAACACACCAGCCAATCGGAGTCCTCTTGTCACAACACTCGCTCCATAATATTTTATATAATAACCACCGAGTGCACAATTACACTATCTATAGACTATATTTTGCCCCAAAACAGGGGCATATCAAGGCTAAGTATTCCTGCAGTCCACTCATATGATAAAACTCAGTAGTGGTTAAATTCTGAACAGATTGTCAAGGCTTCGTGTTTTTGTGGCTCTACCAACTCTTAAAAGCACATATAATAATGGTTACATATTATTTGTATTACAGTGACATTTAGGAACATAAGGCCCATTTTTCCAGGCACTATGTAAACATATAGAAGTGAAGGGGTTTCAGCCTCAAAGGAAATTAGACCCAAACTGCAAGATTATTATATTTTAGAGCAATTCTGAAATTATAATTGAGATGAAGGGAGGTAAATAGAGTAGTTATCCACAACTTCCCTCCCCTGCCCTTCAAGTTAGGGACTATTCAATAACACTATTTTCTAAAACTACATTTTAGAACATACTACATACAAAACTTATTTCCATTGTACATTGATCACCTCAATAGTCTTTGATTGAATTAAAATCTAATTCTTTTTCTGCTGTGCTAAAAGTGTTTATAAAAGTGTTCCAGGAACGCACTCCTATTTGAACACAGTATAAATTTCCTTCTCCTTTAGGGCTGAAAAGGACAATTTGTGACAATCAGATGAAAGGATCTATGCATGAAACAGCACATACGTGAGAGCTGGATCTTGCAGGACTTGCAAAATCATTGGGTATTGATCGCTGCTGAAAAGCAACACCTGTTCAAACTAATTAAGTTGGAAACAAGAAAAGATGATTTTCCTTAGCGTGATGAGCTTCCTCTAATAAACCCAGGCTGAGTATGACGGATTTTGTTCCTCATTACAATAAAATCAGCAAGGAGGTCAGTTTTAAATTCATGGCTACACAGGGCAGCAATATTATCTGCATGATGATAAAGATTAATTTCTTCCAGGGCGAGCTTCATGCAGGCTGGGACAACATTTCCCAGCTGAATAGGGAACAGCAGGCATCAGTTTTGGTAACGAGGACATTGATGGAAGCTGCCAAACTCCTACTGCAGGAACCAGCTTGTTACTTAAAGATGCAATAGGGAAGGAAAGGATGAAATTAAAAAAAAAAAAGTAGTAGTCTCCTTGGAAAGTAAAGGCCCCAAAGGGTTTATGAAGCAGGTTTCTGTGCGAGATAGGTATTCTAAAACTTTCCAGAAGTAAAGGCATTTTAAAATGTAGTTTATTCTGCCCAAGCCGGGACTAGGACCTCCAGGCTGTGCGCTTACCTTGGCTGTGGGGAAGGCCTTTTTGTCCGTTACATCCATGCATGTAATCAGCGATTGTGCCTATTGTAAACCCCACATCCACCATCTGCAGGCTCCCAAGTGGCCAGGCGAGTGCTAAAACCCCAGCCCTATGGGATTAATCTGCAATTTCACACTAAATGATTTTTAAGTATAATTTGTTACGATACAGTGTTATAAAATAAAAAACGGTTAGTGCTGTTGCATTGTAATAAAAGGAGGAAGCTTGTAAAGTTTGCTGCATTTAAAATGATTTGTACAGAGTCCATTTTCACATTAGTTTCACTTAGACATGAATGCCCATGTCTTGGGAAAAGAGCTTTCTGGTAATTGAAATAGCTGCTCTTTACATCTGAGGGAAGGAGTACACACACCAGCTTAAAATCTGTGTACTCATGTGAGGAGGAGGAACAAATTTCTTCTTACTTCGTTCAGCAATTGAAAAGCTGCAGTTTAAAATCTAAATGGAATATTTAGGCTTTGCACTAAGGGGAATGAAGGAATGAATTGTAGGGGCACTAGATAAATAAAGGAGGAGCCACAGAACCCACTCTTTCACATAAAACAAAGCTGACTTGAAGGGAGCAACAAAATGATTTCTGTTTAGGAAGCACTTGCTGTTATCAGAAGCACCCCATTTCATTAAACTGAGGGCACTGATCTTAATGCACACCATTATTTTATCCACACATTTTTAGATAGCCAAATAAAGAAAAATAACTAATAAGAAATTGTAAGAATAAAGTCAGGATATTTTAACGCCTTTTAGTAGAAAAAAAAAGGATGGGTAAAACTTGTAGCAGCTTTTTGGCTGCACCAGACAGAACTGCAGTTCCCAGGCCAAACAGCTCCGAGATAAGGAGGAACCTTCTGATGTTCTGGGCAGACTAGATTGAACATGGAACTCACCAAAGCCCAGATGGAGGGCCCATCTTTTTGCTTTTGGGGGCTCAATTCTCCTGTTCCTTTTTGACATGTTTCTTAAACTAGAGCTTGAGAGAGGGGAGAATAAAGTTAATGTATTCCACAACAATCTTGGTCAATAGCAAAATAAATTCATTTCAACATTCAAAGCAAACACCTTAAAGAATACAGAAATTCAGCTAGTTTTAGGGGGAATTTGCATACAAGGAAGTCAATGTCTCTACAAGCAAATCTTTCCTTTGACTCTGTTGCTTCATTTCACTACTTATTTGCTATGATCTAATTACTCCTAACAAAGGAGAAATTAATCACTGAGCTTTGTTATTTCACAGGTTACACATGATCTTAGATGCCCCAAAATAACTCAGATAGAAACTGAAGAAGTAGAAATAGCTAAAATTTTTCTTTTACCATTCACTGTAAAAACTAGCTTCAATAACATTAAGTGCACTTACCTCATTCCTCAGCAAAAACAACACTGCAAGTGCCAGCAACAATCCTCCATGCATCATATTCTCTCACTTTAAACTACAGAAAATAATAAAAAAAAAAAGGGGGGGGAACCCTTAACATAGGCAGCAAAATAATACACACTATCCATTTCCATACTAGCCTCATAGGCAGCACAACACCTTCCACACAACACTAGTTGTGTGAGGAAACCATATATAACAGGCAAAAACCAGCTGCAGTCAATCTCTCTCAATTTAATCACCTGCTCACAGTCAGCTGCATCACATTTAACGCCACTAAGACATGCCACACAACAGTCATGGAATTTCTGGAAAATAAAAAACAACACAAAAGAATCTTTGGGAGTAACAGCAAGAACATACCCAGTGACTGCTATGGCCTGTTGCTTATTACAGAAATTCTGGGTTTAAAACTGAGTATTTTAAATTTGGTTGCCCTCCTTGAGAAAATTTTCTTCCTAGTATTTAATGAGGGCTGCCTCATTGCCACGCATGAAGGGCTGTTCTTAGGGCTAGGAAGACTGAGGTCTTCCAGTTTAAGCTCTCCCAAGGAGCAGGATGGTGCAGACCCCCTTATCACCCCTCACTTGTTACCCCCCGGGACATCCAGGCTGGGGTACCCAACCCCTTCCACAGGAGGAGGGATCCTGAGGAGCGAGGGAACCTTCACAAGGAAGCCGGTTGAGCGAGAAGCTCCATGCAAGGGCCTCGTGGAGTATGAGACACCCCACACTCTGCAAATGCTGTCAAATGCATCTTTACCCCTCCTACAAATGTCTGGCTACAGGGAACACATTCCAAATATTTTTTAATTAAAATATAGGGTTATGAAGACACTGAGAGAATTGGACTTCGTAAGTTACAAAAATGGCATAGCATATCACTGTAACTTAGTGTAAATGCTCTGTATCTTGGGCTATAGCAATACTACTACTTTATATTTTATGTTGCTTCTTAGTTCTCTGGATGTGCCTGATATATTAAGGCCTAGACGCCAAGAACTATTGATTACTCTCAATTTTCACTGATTGTAACTAAAGGAGAGAGATTTGATGTTCCTTAAACTGAACAGGTTCTCATTAAGAGAAAAGATCTCCCATGTCTTCAAGTCCCATCCCCTTATCCCATGTAATAAACTGATAAACCCAAGGGAATTTTCATTTCATACATGTGAGCGTGTCCACGTATATGTTATTTGAGTACAAACTCCAAACCACGTGCCTCTGACGAAAAGGAAGCAAAGGGGCGGCTGCCAGCCTGAACTGCTTTCCTTGCATTTCCTACTTATCTTTATGTATCAATAGATCTAAATAAATGTGGTTATACACTCGCCATGCTGCAGCCTGGTCCCCGCCATGGACACCCTGGTCCTATGGAGGTTGAGGTCTCCAGCTTGCCATGGTCTTCACCTCATCCATGATTTATAGCTCATCCATTGCCTCCACCTCATGCATCATCTCTCCCTTGTCTCCATCTCTCCCATGGTCCCCAACTTGCCCATGGTCTGCCCATCATCCATGGTCTCCATCGTCTGTTCCTCGTCATGGTCCCACCTTGCCCATGGTTTTGTAATGACCATGATCTCCACCTCTCCCATGGTCCCTTCCTTGCCCATGGTCAACAGCTCACTCATGGTCTCCACCTTGCCCATAGTCTCCCCATCATCCGTGGTCTCCACCTCATGCATTGTCTCCTCCTCGTCATGGTCCTTGCCACTGGTCCCACCTTGCCCATGGTTTCGTAATGACCATGGTCCCCACCTTGCCCATGGTCAACAGCTCACCCATGGCGTCCATCTTGCCCATGGTTCCATATTGACTGTGGCCTCCATGTCGTGCACGGTCTCCAGCTTGCCCATGGTCTCTACTTGCCTATGGTCCCCATTTCACCCATGGTCCCCACCTGCTGCAGGGTCCCCAGCACACGCACCATCCCCATCTCCTGCAGGGTCCGCATGTTGTCCATGCTCCCCACCTCACCCATGGCCTCCCCATTGCTCGGGGCTTCCCCGCCTGTCTCCTCCGCTCCCTCCGGAGCGCGAAGGCGCTCGGCACTGGAGCAGAGCACAGCTCGGCCCTGCTCCCGGCCCGCTCCCCTCACCCCATTCCGGGGAGCCCTGTTGGGTCCCCATCTCCCACAGCGGGACCGAGGCCACGGGGCCCGGCGGGCGCCCCTCGCCCCGCGGGGGCCGCCTCGCCCCGCCGCGCCGGCCGCCTTCCCGCCGCGGCTCCCGCCTCAGTCGGCTCAAACCGCCGGTGCGCGTTTGAAAGCGCGAGCGGGCTGGGCCGCCCGCCCTCCCCCGCTGCCAACGACTCTGCAAAGTTGCACCGAGTGCGGGTGGTTTTTCTTTTTTTTTTTTTTTTTTCCCCTCTTTAATCATTCCCGAATCCCCCCGGGCCCTGTTGGGGGGGTGTGAGGGGAGGGGGAACGGGCGGCGGCGCGAACGGCCGCGCTCCCCTCGCCCTGCCCCGGGCCTGACCCTGCGGGCGGCGCCGCGCGCATGCTCGGGGCTGGACAGCTCCTGCGAGGGAAATTTAAAAACGGGCCGGAGCGGCGGCGCGCAGCCGAGCCCCGGCGGCACGGGCACGGGCACGGGCCCCGCCGAGCCCGCGAGCCGCCCCGCGCGGAGCCGCCGCCGCCATCGCCGCCTCACGGAGCCGCCGCGCTGCCCCCCCCCGCCCCGCTCCCCTCAGGGAGCTGCCGCCCGCCCGCCAGGTTTGTGAAGCGGCGGGAGCGGGCGGGAAGGTGGCGGCGCCCCGGGGGTTCCCTCCCTCCTTCCTTCTCTTCCTTCCCTCCTTCCCTCCCTCCCTTCCTTCCCTCCTTCTTTCCCGCCCGCGCTGAGGGAGCCGCCGCCGCCCGCGGGTGACACCTGCGCGGCCGCCGAGCGCCGCGGTCCCCGCGCGGCCCCGGCAGGGACGGGGGGACTGTTAATTCCCGACGGGATGCAGGGGACCATCCCGCAGCCCGGCGTTCGGTTACACCTTCCCCTAGCCCGCCATTCACTTTTCCACGTTTAGAATTTGTTCCCTTCCTATTGCTGAAATGCTGGATAGCTACTTCATATGAATCTCTCTCTTTCTCCTCCTCTCTCTTTTTTTCCCCCATTTTCCCCTTCTTTTGCAAAAGGAGATGATAGAAAGCAATATCCCATCCATGATGTCAGGAATCCTTAGGAGCGCAGGGCAAAACCACCACCCTCCACTGCAGGAGTACAGGTGAGGCCACAATCTGCTTTTACAAATTATAGCTTTTTGCCGCATCCTTGTAAACTCAAGCATGGAGAAATCCTCCTTTATCTATTTATTGTTTTTCCTCAGAGAAAGCTAACTACTTTTTTTCCCTCGACTCTAGCTGAGGCGTCTGGGCTGGTGATCGGTTACAATGAATTGCTTGTTTGCAAATACCCTTCTCTGAAGTGTTTTGATACCAAATTATGTTTGGTAAATATTGCCCCTAAGCCCTCGGTGGACCTGGTGCTCCCTCTCTGCTCTGCGAGCAGCAACAGAGAAGGCTAAACTCGTTAAATAACAATTACTTCACGTTTCACTTTCAGAGGATGTTTTGCATTGGTAGGAAGCAGTTGGGAACGTCTAAATCCTGCTCAGGAGGTAGCAGAGGATGCTCTCATTAAAACGAGCAATTGCTTAGCACTCCAAAGCGCTGGCATGTGTAAAAGCTCAGATATCAATGGGGCAAATCTAGATTTACTGACAGCCCCTGATAACTTTCCTATAGCAATACAGATTCCCGTAGCAATTTATCATCTAAAAGTATTGCTAGAGGGGAGGAGATGGCTGCGCGTGGGCACGGTGCGCCCGCTTAAGCTACGTTACACCTCGTCACATGATGCAAACTTCCATGAAATACATCGGAGCAGAACACGAGCCAGCTCCCGCAGCACAGCACAGGGCCTTTGGTTTAGATCTTGTTTATATTTTAAAATGAGGATGGGAGACTGTCACCTCCGTGCCAGCCCGAGGGCGCTTTCCTGTGTTTCTGTGGGCAAAAGTGGTCGGCTGCAGGTCGTCTTCTATCGGCCTCTCTCTGTTCAAAATGCAAGCGCTGCCCTGCAGCCTCTTACAGCTCAACAAGTGATTTGTTATACCCTCCGGAGCCTCTATGGAGACAGGTTTGTGGAACTCTGTTTTGCTGTTTACTGAAGCACTGTTTGCTCTAGGTGTTTTGTTGGCTCTGTAAATATTTGTAAAGAAACGATTCAGTATTTAATAGAGGGGGTATATGAGAGAGACTTCTGGGTACTTATATTTAAGTTGGTGTTGGTGCCCTGAAGAACACACAGCCTTAACAAAGGCCCTTGTTATGGAGGGAGCTCTTCTTAACTCATAGCTGCAGAAAATAAAACATTCTTTTTGAGAAAAATAGGATTTATCTTACTGTGAGCAAGAGTTTCTTCTTTTATTTTGAGGTCAACTGCTTCTAAAACTTCTTTTAATACTCCCCTAAGCATTTTTAACTTAGAGATCCCAGTTCTCTAAAGCTTTATCCCATTTGTGATTTTTTTTTCATGTAGCTTTAAAGTTAATTATTTGACCTCATTTAATAGTGGCAAATTCTGATAAAAATGCATAAAATCTGCATTGCACTATAAATGCAGAGCTGTATTTGTCCTACTTCATGAGAAAACACTTTGGATTATGTAAAAGAAAATCTTTTAGACTGAATGATTTTAAGAAAAGAATAGACCTGTCAAATTCTATCAGCTCTGTTTACTCTCCTGCTGTCACCACAGTCCAAGACTGGAACCCACAGTCCCGAGTTCTCCATGGGGGAGCATCAAGGCTCCACAAAATGGGGAATAGCCTCCAATTAGTGAGCGGGAGGCTGGGGCTGTGCTGAGAATACTCTTCTGTCTCACTTAGAGCCTTTCAATTGGGCACTTGGACTTAGAGGAGACCAGACTTTCCAGGGAGCGTACAGGAAGAAACATTCAAAAGAGACAGCGTGTGGGCATGTAAGCAGAGGAAAAAATCAATAAATACCCTGAATTTGTCCTGAAGTTTAAGCATAACGGTTAAAGCTTTGTGGCATATTTTGTTTTTCTTTTTGAAAAAAAAAAAAAAAAGAAAAGGGTAAAAAAGATGAGCGAGGCAAAACAAAGTTCCTCTTTTTCTTTTTTTTTTAGCAGATACTTAAACTCTTTTGTTCTAAAGTGGTTGTAGTAAATTTGACATAGCAGATAGCAATCCAATTCTTGTCACTACTCTGAAGTCCAGGGTAGGACAGAATAATGCTTTCAGACAACTATCTTTTCTGTGGATTCAGCTATGGGATATAAAATATTCTACCTAGGAGCGATTAAGGGCCATTCAATTTTCCCTGCTTCCTACATTCTACGGAGCTGTCACCATCTAGCTATCAATACAGAGTCATATTTCATATTAGCAGATGCTTTTCTCACTCTTCCAAAGAAAATACTGGTGCCTTTTGTATATTCGTAGCTGCAGTAGTGATCAATATTTCTAAAGTTTTTATGTTTCAGGGAATAAAGGCAAAGGGCCTTAACAGTCTGAGAAGCAAGAGAAGTAAAAGATTTGCTGTGATGTCTACAGGTACCGAGTCAGATCTAGTGTACAAGTCTTTAGCAAGACTTCTCCTCTTACAGATGAGAAGTAAATAAGAAATATTACCTTACCTTTGCCCTGGAAAAGGTGGGCCTGGACTTGGCTTGCAATAAAACTGAAGGAAATTTGGATTCTTTCCCAAAGAAATTTTAATATTGTCATCTTCAAAACTGTCCTAAAAAATGTTGGCTTTGAAATACAGCAGTATGTGTTTTTCTCAGTCACTGTCCCATTTTCAACTATAAATAGTCATGTGTGATTTACTACATATTATAAATCATGACAAGAAAACCAGGCTTTTAGGGAGGGAACAAAAAGTAACTTGCTAAGGACTACTCTGCATACATGGAAATCCAGATTTAAAGAATCAGTACAAAACCCTGCCTTTCAATACGGTCTCTATCTACTTCTTTTAAAGAAGTAACTAAAATGAATATTTCCAGCTGAAGAAATGACATTACTCTTTATTGTGATGCAGAGTTAAGACATAGATCAACTAGACAAAATAACTGCATGTTTTGCAGTTCAGTGTTTTGTATAAAGACTTTTTGCTTCTTTTACTGTATTGTAACTTTTTACTATTATATACAAAGTTGTTAGGAGGTTTATGTAGTGTTTGGAAGGCCTTGCTGTGCATTTTCTAGTCACGTCATGTTAGTCATGCCATGCATTTTTAGTCCTAGCCTAGACTAAAAATAGACATCATTGTAGTTGACCGAGTAACAACTCGATCATAAATCATTCAACATATTAGTTGATTTTGTCTGTCCCTCTCATTTTAAGTTGCCCTGTAGTTCTTAAATAGCTCTTTATTAGTTCATTAGATTTTCTGATTGAATTTCTTCCATGATAATTCCTGTCCTAAGCAGTTATGATTCTGCTTTCTTTAAGCACTGATTCAGCCGTTACCCACATTTGGCAGTAAATGCCTGAAAATGTGTAACATTTGGTCCTGTATATAGTTTAGCCATGTATATAATTCCCTTCAAACCCACAGCCACTGCATTCCACACATTCTAGACAGGACTGCATTAAAGTGATGGAAAAAGGTGGAAAGTTTTTGCTTTTTACAGCCTAGAGCACATTTTAGCTCTCCTAAGTTGTAGTCTCATGTCTAGTTTTGAACTTGGGCTTCTGAGGAACAAGCTACAGCCAAGTACCTTGGACAGGCAGCGCTGGGGATACGCGGAGCCTGGGAGTTTGCACGAAGCAAACCAGTGCAGACAAAAGGTTACAAATGCATAACTAACAAAACGGTAATTGTTCCTGAAGAAAATGTCAGTGTCCATTCCCTTGACACCATGTGTGTCTGACAGGGAGTGAGATAATGACCCGACGTGTCGGAGGAATTTCATTGCACTAGTTGCTTCATTCTTTCAAAAAAATGTGAGAAACCTCCTAGGAATCAGTCAAACTCGGGCCACTATGGATTGATTTAAGTGGATTAGCTCAACTGTTTCCTATGCGGCTCCTGAAATGTGCTAATCAGTATTAATAAAATATTGTGGCCCTTGCTCCTCAAATTGTCTTGCAGTTGGTGACAGCTCTAGAAATGTGCTTTGCATCGGATGCTGTCTTGTGACCTTCTAAGGTGATTTTGTTTCCAGGGAAATCAGGGGTGAGTTTGTAGATTACCTCCTAAAAGGAGCCCGATCTCCGCTTCAAAACAAGAAAGCAGGAAAGGAATTTGGACTTTTTCAGCATTCCTGTGAGCAGACAGATGTTTGTGGCATAGTGTTCTTGATTTACCACAAAAAAAGTCTCATGTGTGAACACATGTGAAAATGTTGCATGACTTTAGCAGCAGCTAATGCAAGGGACACGGGTGCTCACCATAGTGCCAAAGGGTAGTATGTTTTACCTAGCTTTAATGCTGGCATAAGCAATCGCATAAGAGCCTAGGCATATGATCCTTGTACTAATAAGTAGCAATTGAGACTATATTAAAGGAAAGGAGGTAGACAAATTTAATCTCTTTTACAGAAAACAGTCATATAGTACCAGATGCTTCAGCACACTTTGGCATCGAGATATTTATTTTGACATAAGTCAAAGTCTGTGCTGGCTTCGCCGAGAACTTCCTCTGAGGCTTAAGCAAATCACTGAAGCAAAGCACTTGTAAGCTGGTTTCTCCTCATCCCATACCAAAATGCTGCAATGAAGTGTGCTGAAATGCAGAGCTGGCAAGTATAAAAGTCTCCAGGATCACACCTGCAGCCTGGTTTGTTACAGCCTAAGTGCCTTTGCAGCAAGTTTGGGAGAAACGTCTTCTCATCCGAGCCATGGTGTTAGAAATCACTTGTGCTTGTTCTAAGGATGTTGCGTAATCACAAACTGAAGAGAATGTTGATTTGTAACCTTAAGATGAAGTCGTCACAGGGCTCCTCCTCTTTGTCACTCGCACTGGGTAAGCCACTGCAAACAGCTAATTAGAAATCTGCATCCCTGGCTGGCCTCTCTATTGAATGGCTGTATTGCTGGCTCACGGACTCAAGCGTCAGTGCTGGCAATCGTAACAAAACCAGCCCCTTAAGTGAGGGACAACTCAACAGTCAATGTCCACTAAGCCAAATGCGACCAAGGTGGTTCTGCCTGACTTTGTTTAGCACCAGCTATGACTTAGAACAAGACTTTGTTTAGGACAAGGTGCCACCATGCAGGAAGGAGCCCTGCGACGAGGTGCAGCTAATGCAGGAGTCCAACCTCTCCGTGGCTGCAGCATAAGGAGCTCCGCAAAGGGGACGTCTTCGCATTTTTGCTGGTTCTGAAAGTGTAGCCTTTGACTGTGTGGGCTAGCTGATGGCCAGGATCTATGTCGCTGATTAGGTAAAGATTTAGGGCAGTGCATGATAGAGTAGATCGCAGTGACTAGCGCTATCATTGAGCATTTCTCTATCGCTTGCATTAGATCTCCACGCACTTCTCAGAGGAGGCACCTTCTGATAATGTGGATGAGAACCTCAATGGCAGGATTCTTGCTAGTGCATTTGCCTTTCTAGCACAGAAACCGGTACTGTTTTCCATAGAGGTTTGAAAGGACAGGGGTAAAAACAAGGTTGTGGGTTTTAACCACACCTTTAAAAAATTAAGTGCACGTTTCCTACATGTTTGGTAGCCTTTTATGCATAGGCGCTTGGCAGTTCAGCATACGCGCCAGGCAGCCCTGGGGAACGTGCAGCTGGGGACATTTTCAGTAGTGTGCATTAATTATAGCGTATCACTATTTATCTCATTTACATGCATTGAAAGGAAAGGGCTGCTTTTACCACAGTGCCCCATTGTGCCCGGGGCTGCGCACACCCCGAGGACCACGGGGGCTCTGACTCCCAATGTTTACCCTCTGACGGGAGGGGATGGTGGAGGCAACAGAAGCACAACGCATAATGTTACTGTACGTGTCTATACGTTTGCATTTGCCTTGGCACGGGCAGTTTTCGGGTCAGAAAGATCAAACCTGTGAGATTAAACCGCAGGTGCTACCGGGCATGGCTCTCTCTGCAGGTCAGACGAGCATTTTTTGGTAACGTGGGATGCACATGGAGCCTGAGCCTGCAGGAGCAGCTGCTTTCAGGCTCTGATGTACCCGGGCATTAAAACACCGCAGCCAGGCAGCTATGGACATACCCTAAGCAATATCTCGTTCTTTAAGCCTAATGAAATTAATGTGTTGCTTTGGAAGACAACCTGAAGAATAATCCTTTAACGTGAGATATTCATTTTACCTGATTAAATAAACTTTTTTTCCCCCTCCCATTATCAAGGGGAAAAAAAAAAGTCTAAACGGGCAGTTTAGCAGATTTTCTGCTGCTGCATCTTCCTATCTGTTTACCACGGCACCTAACGACGACTGCCCCAAGGTAAGGGCACAGCCACCCCCTCGCCGCCCATCAGATGCTGCCTGCGTGGAAGGGAGGTGCGCGGGCCGTGCCGCAAGGATGCCAATGGGGACGCGCTCGCCGCAAGCAGGAGGAGGGCAGGTAGATCCCGCCGGCTCCTCCGTGCGCCGGGAACGCCGCCGGCATTCCTCGGAACACCTCTTGGAGACCGTGCTTTGGGTGGCCGCGAGGCCAGCGGCACCCGGGGGTCCCCAGGGCCGCGCTGCCCCGCGCGGGGCTGACCCCGCTGCCCCCGACCCTGTCACTTGTCACCGGAGCCGCCTGTGCCGAGCGCTGCCGGGGCCGGGGTGCCAGATGGCCGGGGTGCGCCTGTTGTGCGGCGCCTGTCATGCAGCCAGATTAATGGGAAGTTTGTAAAAAAAAAAAAAAAAAAAATAAAAAAATCAAAAAAAAAAAAAAAGTAAAAAAAAAAAAAAAAAAAAGTTTGTAAAAAAAAAAAAAAAAAAAAAAGGGAGAAGGGGGGGAAACAATTAAGCAGGAATCCCAAAAACAAAGCGGGCCACGTGCCGCCGGGCAACAGTCGCTGGCGCCACAAAGGGTTATCGGCTTACAATGAATGGGGCCAACTGTTGCAAACGACATGAGCCTGCCCAGTTTTCAAACCATTTAATGCTCCTGTTTACTTCCAACCCAGCCAATCTGCGGGCCGCCACAGCGGTCACCTGATGCTCTTTTTATGTATTTAAGTCCCCAGCCTCACCAAATAACTGAGCACTGGTAACCATGGCAATACTAATTATTGCACTATAACTACAGTAGGAGCAAGGGGTAGGCTGAGAGAGAGACTTGGGGATCTTTTTGGCCAGGATTTGAGTTGTTGGCTCCTACTCCTTTTTTTTTTTTTTTTTCCTTTTAAGAATCTTCATATAAAAAAGCAAGTCTCATTCTGCTTCAAAGAGCTCCCAGATAACAGTTTCAGGAACTGTGAGAGGTGTTTCTGGAAGTCCCGAACAGAGGAGCTGCACGTTGCTGGTCAGCCAAGCTGGCACTTTCGCTTGCTCTCTTGAGCTGTTTTGGGCTCATGCAAGGCAGAAAAGAAGCTTCAGCAAGAGACCACATCTGTTTAATGCTTCTACACTGTCATCTGGCCATGAGCTCATGTTAGCCCCACGCAGCTGCCTTTAACGCATCCACGAGAGCTCTTTAAGTCTTTGCTTTACAAGCAGAATCAACAACACCCAACTGAACTGAGAGAGAAAGACATTTTTCCGGACCTCAATCCCTTTGGGTTTACCCTGACTATCCAGTGATAACTTCCAATTAGTGCTTTACTCCACCAGACTTTCTAATACTGTTTAATGTGAACTGTTTAACATGAGAAGAGTTGAGCCCTTCACTTGTGATAAATCTTTCTTTGACTTTAACTGGAGTTTTGAAAACACAGGAGCGTATGAGTAATGCAAATATACTTCAGTGTTTCAGTTTTGTGTCACACACTCTATCAGAAGGAAAACAAAGCCAGATGGATGGAGCAGCAGAACATGTCAAGGCAGAGCTGGAAACCAAACCAAGTCTGTCGTAGCTGTGCCTTGGCTCTGCCAGCTACAGCCAGCCTGGGTGGTGTGTATTCACTCACTAGCTCTTCGGTCTAATTATTTACTAGGTCAAAGACTGGCTGAAACGCAGGGTTCCCCATGCTGCCTGAATCCTAGTTATTTATCCATAATTTCCTATATCTGAATGGGAGAAGCCGATGGTTCATTCTGCAAAGTCTTGCTTCTGCAGCAAAGCTCTTCTCTCTACCCCAGTGGGATAAGAGGCTGGGAAGGTTTCTCTCCAAAAGCAGCAGCTCCCGTTGGCTCTTGAGGATCTGGGCACAGAAATGTCTCCCAAGGGTGCCTGCTTGATCACCAGGCTAATGCAAAGCAGTACTGTCAAAAACCAGAGAGCTGCTTCCACACGGAGGCGAAACAAGTGGAAATCTGTGACAAATGCGAAAATAATGACTCAGCTGCATTTATTTCTAGGCAGTTTCTCTTCCAGGTTTTCATCCTTCTTCCCTTACGATGCAGCACAAGAAGTTTTCTTTAGATTTTTTTTTTAGGCTTGTGGAACTGGTTACATTAGTCTCAAGTTCCACGTGCAGCGTGTTTCTATGTCACCTTAACAACTCCATCAAATCTGCCCTGTGCTATCCGCTTGCTAACAGACAAAGAACCTTTTAGATTCTTCTACTTGTTTTTTTCCATTTGGTTTTCAATTTCTCCAATGATTTTGACTTAAGTGGAACTAGTGCCTTAATTCTCCTCCTCCCTGTGTTAAACAATGGAAAAAGTGCATAGAAAACACTCGGAATTTGGTGTCTACAGCTCAGTCCTGAGCTGACATAGGTCCCTGCTGAGGAATCTTGTGCATCGTGTACCACTCAGCACACAGTTGGCTTAGTTAGGACAGACCTGTGCAGAACAGACTCCTGAACTGGTCCTGGTTCAAAGCAGAAGCGCTTCAATGTGTCTTAAGTAAAATCTTTCAAGCGGTGCAGAGGAAATCAGGATCAAAACGTGACTGATTCCTAGCTAGGTGTGAAACACAGGGTACCCTGGGGATCCCCAAGGCTGATGCTGCTTTCCTGCTGGTGCGTCAGCACCCCAGGCACCCTGCTTCCCGTGGGGCCACCCGAGCAGCATCTCTGCTCTTCGCTAACCTTCCGCACTCTGTTCCAGACTCGTGGCCTCCGACCCGTCCCAGCTGAGTGAAGATGACCTCCCCAGCGACTTGCAGTCCTTGTCCTGGCTGACGTCCGTCGATGCTCCCCGGCTGCCGCCCGTGGCCGTGGGCAGGATGGATTTCGGCCTCGGCGCCCCCAATGCGATGCTGCAACACACAGGTAACCTGGCAGGGCGTCAAAGGTGCTGCTGGAATGGCACAACCTCCTGCCCCCTTTCCTTTCCTCCACACGCATTAGCTTCCCCATTTGCAGATTCATTTTAAGTACATCATATTTCACTTCCTGCCAGAGGACCCAGAGCCTGCTGCCCTCTGATAAGGACATCATTAGTATACTTTAACTTCAAGAGGCAACAAGTCCTAGCAGGCACTGCACAGATCCTAGGATCTGATTGACTTTTTTCTCACCTCGGTTGCTGTTGCCTTCTATGAGCTTGGGCCAAGATATTTAAGACTTGCATTTCAGAGGTTTTCAACAGCTTTGGAATTAGGTAATTAATCTTTCTTGTTTGTTTCAACATTGATAAAGCTAAGAATATCTCATTTACCCCATACCTGTGTGCTTCATAGAGGCTTGCAGCCTATGTTCATTGAAAGCCTTTCTTTTGTTTGGGAACGTCCTTTTGCTCCCTAGTTCCCTACAGCATTTGGCTGAGAGAGCTCCGTGTATCCCCTTGCTTTACCACAGAAATCCTTCTAGAGCACAGCTCGTGTTGAATATAGAGTATTTTGCTTTTGTAAGACACTATGGGTGTGACACTGCTGCTGACTGTTAAGCAGCTGCCATCTTTCTCCCTCTGCCTAAGAAGTTTTAGAAGCAGCTGATGTCATCTTCACAATCTGTGAAATACTCAGGGCTCTTTCGGATGGAAAGCTCTATAGGGGTGTGACTATCCACTCCAGAGCTTAGCTCTCTTCAATGGCATCCATTAAAAATGAATATCAGCCTACTTTTCTGAAGTGCATTTTCATGTGAGCATTCACTGGATTCCCTTTTTCCAAAACAGGTCCCGTGGTGAGCAACATGCACTCGACAGCAGCATCTGCAGCGATGATCCACGTCCAGGCCAGCCTGCCACAGGGAATGCTGGGGCTGAATCCTATTTCCACACATGGAGCAAATGTAAGAGCAGGCCCTGGTGGCTCCTTATTGCAATACTTCTTAGGAAAAGATGCCGGTATTTTTGGGACTGACAGATCTTTTATCTCTATCCCAGCAGATGAGCCAGTACGCTGTAGGTGTGCAGCCCTCTCCAAGTCTGCAAACGCAGCAACAGCTCTTCCCTCCTCCTCATTCACAGCAGGTGTTTGCCATAGCACAGAGCTCACCACAGGTACTGTTACTTGCTTGCGGTCTGTCTTAACAGGAGTCTCCTTCTCTGGAGGTCTTCCAAACCCTCCTGGATGCCACCCTGCGCCACATGCTCTGGGAGTCCCTGCTGGAGCAGGGGGCTGGACTAGATGCTCTCTAGAGGTCCCTGCCAACCTCAACCATTCTGTGATTCTGTGACTAACATACTGCAAAAATCATGTCCAGAACTCTCGTAAGAGAAGAATCCCCCTAAACCTGCATACCCAGATGCCCTCTGTATCTGACACTGTCCTTCTCTCCTCCTGCGCGCAGTGCAACCCTGCAGCGATCTACAACGCGCCCTACGGCACCCAGCCGCACTACTCACAGCCCCGCCTGGCCCCTCACTCTGCCCAGGAGCTGCACCCCAAGCACTACCCCAAGCCCATCTATTCCTACAGGTGAGTAGAGAACAGGCAGCGTGTTGCCCAGCCTGAGCTGGAGTGATTTTAAAGGCTGCAGGTCTGGTACTACATGAGCATTCAGTTCCTGTGGAGGGGAACGAAACCCCATCCTTCACACGAGCTCTGTGGAAGCTGCAACTAGGGGGTGAGCAGAATGAACAAAGTGGTCCCTGGACACTGGAACAGAGGCAGAGAGCAAGCACCCAAAAATGTAAAATCTACAGGATCACAGGGCAGCCTCTGAACACTCGCGAGCTGATTAAGGTTTCCTGGGGTTAACCAAGCACCGCACCCAGGATCACCCAGGGGTTCACATCCTAACGGAGATGGGCACAAGGTTGCTGGGCCAGCAAAGACCGGTGGCTAAGCGTGCACCAGCTCTTGGGATTTCCTGGGCTTCTCTCTCTTGCAGTTGTTTGATTGCAATGGCACTGAAGAACAGCAAAACAGGCAGCCTGCCCGTGAGTGAGATCTACAGCTTCATGAAGGAGCACTTTCCCTACTTCAAGGTATAGTGCACCCCAAATGCGGAAGCAGAACAGCACAAATACTTGGGGTTCACACTTTGTGCCTCTTGCACTAACTCCCTCTGTGCCCTTCAGACAGCACCCGATGGCTGGAAGAACTCAGTGCGCCACAACCTGTCCCTGAACAAGTGTTTTGAGAAGGTGGAGAACAAGCTGAGTGGCACCTCCCGCAAAGGGTGCCTGTGGGCCCTCAACCCTGCCAAGATCGACAAGATGGAAGAGGAGATGCAGAAGTGGAAGCGAAAGGACATAGCTGCTATTCACAGAAGCATGGCCAACCCAGGTAGGGCTCCTGCTGTGCTCAGCTTCTTGGGGTATGGGAGGTAAGGAGAAAAGAAAACGCTTTCAGGAGCTCGATATTGACAATATCAATGGGGGTTTTTGCTGCAAAACCTGCAATGTAGTCCAAGTTAAAAGTTCTCCTTTACTTTGACACTAGCCTCATGGAAACTGTCTGAAAGTTCTTGTTCAAATCTTATTTAAGATACAGACTAGTTTGGAGTATCCTGTCCTGCAGGTTACCTGGAGAGGCCGCGTTAGTTCAGCAAACGTCACTGGTAGCGGCCTGGTGGCTCCTGTGATGGTTTCTTTTGTTAGGGATAACCACAGAGGTTGACTGGTGCTAGGGGCAAGGAAATAGATGGCGTTTCTTTGCTCACTTACCATTCAAGCCTGTCTTCTGCACCGCTGCCCAGGCAGTGAAAGACACTTCCAGTGTAGAGCATCACGGGTGGCTGCGCGCGCTGCTGAAACGCTCGAACAAACGGGTTAAACTCTTTCTCTTTTCCGCCTCGGGTGCTGCTGGCGCAGAGGAGCTGGACAAGCTGATCACGGACCGGCCGCAGAGCTGCCGCCGGGCCGACAAGCAGCCGGAGCCGGAGGCGTCTCCGCTGCGGCGCGTGGCCGGCGCCCGCGTGGCCGTGTCCCAGCTGCAGCCGCCCACCATGACGCTGTCGCTGCAGTCGCTGCCGCTGCACCGCGCGCTGCAGCCGCAGGCCCGCATGGCCCCGGACTCGCCGGCTCCAGCCCAAACGCCGCCTCTGCACACGCTGCCCGACATGAGCCGCAGCCCTGGGCCCCAGCACCCGCTGGGCCGCGCGCCCCCCGACTTCCTGAGCGTGCCAGCGGACATGAGCACCGAGGTGGACGCCCTCGACCCAAGCATCATGGATTTCGCTCTGCAAGGTAGGCGGGAAGGAGGCTGCGGTAGGAACACCGAGCACAACACGCACTCGACCAGGCAGCCAGGGACCCGAGCAGGGCGCGCGGGCCTGGGGCCGAGCTACGGGCTCGTGCTGGGCGCTGCCCTCGCAGCAGGGCTCCCCTGGCTGCCTCCACGCGCTTCTGCGGGAGCAGGGAAAGCCCTCGTGGGCTGGGCACAGGCTGGGCCACCCCGGGAGCTGCATGTGGGACCCTGCACCCCTCTCTGTCCCGGGAACCAAGCTCCCCCTTTGCAAAAGCCTAGCGTGGGGCTTGCAGAGCCAGGGCGAGGGGCCTGCCTAGCAGAGCTGGGGCAGGGGAAGGCAGACGGAAAAGGTCCTGGCTCCTGCTGGAAGTGCCTCGGGGACGGGGCCTCTTGTGCTTTTGCCCTCCAAAAGGTACCGTCCCCAGGCAGCACTTCCTCAGCAGCAGGTAGAGCCTTTCTGCAGCGGAGCGAGCCCCGAGCGCGGCTGGGGCTGCTGCCGCGAACGGACCTTGATCTTTTAAAGGTAACATCTGGGAGGAAATGAAAGACGACAGCTTCAGCCTGGACGCGCTGGGCGCCTTCAGCAACTCCCCGCTCCACTTCCCAGACTGCGAGCTGGGCGGCGGCGGCCTCGCGGGCGGCTCCGGCGACCGGCCCTGCTCGGACCTGCAGGTCACGGGGCTCTACACCACGTACGCGGCCCTGGACAACGTCGCCGCCGCGCCGTACATGAGCACGCAGGGCTCCAAAGCCATCGCGCTGCTCTAAGCTCTGCGCCGCTCCCGGGATCTCAAGCTCGGGGCCAGGTTCTCCTGCCCCTTCAAACCCGAAGGTGAACGCAATAAAACAGCTCCTCCTGCAGACGCGTGCAGAGTGTTGGCTATTTACGGGGCACAGCACGTGATGCCAAAATAAAACGCAGCCAGTAGCATCCCCTTCACCCCAGCACGAGCAAGGAAGGGACACGGACAGTTGTCCTCCAGGACTGGTGAGCTTGTAAGGAGCACATGGAAGGCAGCAGTAGGATGTTCTAGAATGTGACTAGTCCCATTAAAGCGACCACATTAAATGACACCGCTCTGGAGCACCCGGCCCCAGCCCTCGCCTGCTCCCAACGTCTCCTTAAATCACCTAATAACTAGTGCCACCGACCAAACGCAGGCAGTGGCTGCGGCTACCTGCAACGCTTAGTTGTGTCAGAACAACTTTTAACTTATTGTCATGAGGTAGGAAAAAAGGAGGGGGAAAAAACATTAAATGGAAAATCAAATCTCCAGCACAGGAGAGCTGCTAGAGCTGGGTTTAAGAGCAGAGCCGGCCCCACGGGGTAAGTGGGACCGCTGAATTAGTGAACTGATTGCTGGCTAGATGGTGTAGGAGTTAGGCCTGTCTAGGGTTAAAGAACTAGAGCTGTTTATAGTCCTGTGGATTGTGCTTCTGTCTATTCTTGTTCTAGGCAGTATTACTATTTGTAAATTTATTTATATTTATTGTTACGAAGAGAATTATGTAAACTGAGCACTGTTCAATATTTTTAAATGCTGCAGTAACCTGGTTTACATCAACTAAATTATTCATAATCAAAAATGCAATGTTTTAATTACTTGTGTTACGCTACTTTTCTTTTAAACGAGCACTTTTGATACTGTGAAACTCATGCTTTTTAAAAATAACATTCAGAGACCAAATACTGTAAACTGTACTGTACCAACTCACAGTAGCCTTTCTTTCCTAATTATTCCAAGTAAAATAAATTCTACTGTAGATTTTCAAAATTTGCAAAACCTGCTTTATATTTAGTAATATTAATTGGGAAAAAAAAAAAAGGAGGAAACATCCCAAGCTCTGAAGAGCAAACTGTAAGAGTACTTCGAAATTTAGCATTTAGCCTCCTCATACCTCTGCGGCCACCAAGTAATATTTATATTTTGTGTGTTTTGTCTGTTCCTGTGCATTAACAGCAGTTCTTAGTCTGTCATTTCCCAAAGGAGCATCCTTGGCGCCCGGGAATCCCTCTCTCCTACCCCACTGTCGGGCTGAGGCAGAACCCGGGTCCCTGGAGCCGCTCCAACCCGCAGGGAAACCCAGCGGCGGCCGCGTTCCCAGGCGCCCGCTCCGCCGCGGGCCAGGAAGGTGCCGGCTGCTGGAGCCGCTCCGGGGGGATGAAACCCCCTTGGGAACACGGCGCTTGGACTGTGAACCTGCCCGCGGCGCCCCGGGCGCACACGGACACGGGGAGCTCTTCCCCAAGGATGCTCCAAGGCATAATTTATTGTTCAAGAACAAATGTGGTTAATGGTCATTTGCTGGTGTCCTCTAAAGTGTCTTCATTTTTTTAAATAAATGATATTTCTTAGCACTAAACCTGGGTCACTTATGTCCTGTATTGCAATCCCTCTGGTGTCCAGCAAGCTCACGCTGCGGCTCCGCATTAACCATTAACTCCTGGGCAACTGCTGCCCAAAAACTACCCCAGCAGGAAGACAATTTCAAACCCATCAGAGCCGACCGAGCTGCTCGTTTCGTCCCCCCAGAAGCCAGAACCGGAGCCGCGGGGGTGCCGGTCTGAGCCCGCCCCGAGCACGGTGCGGAGCAGCAGCCGCGGGCCCGGGTCAGGGCTTCCAGCAGAGTAATATTTGCAGGTTTTAATGCACGAAGCCTTTCCCACATGCCAACATACTACTGAAAGGCCAACAAATAAACAAAAAAAACTCTGTACCCAAAGCCATGGTGGGAATGTGATGTTCCCACTGCGGCGACCACAGCCGCGGCACTGAGGCCGTCTGCTCCTGGCCACGGATCCCGGTCACATCTATGGATCGCTCCCAGCCAAGGGAAGAACGAGACGAGCTGCTCCCTGCGCTGACTTAGTTTATTGCTCAGACATCACTGGGAGGCTCCTCCTTAAACAAGGTCTCCCCGTGGTGGCGCCCGGGAGCCACCGCACGCGCAGGACGAGGCCGCTCCGCGCGCTGGGAAACGCGTCCGACCCGCTGGGGTTGGGGGGCTACAGATGGGCGCCAGCGCTCGCAACCAGGACACGGTGAAAAGCTCTCCCTTCTTTCCCCAACTTCGGTCCCTGGAGCCTCGTACCTGGCGCCAGGCTTGGCTCAACCTGATCTCTGCAAAACCGCCCCCGTAGTGAAGCTGTCCTGGCTCCCGGGGGGCTGCGCGTGGACGGAGCCACCACGGCCACCGCCGAGACGCAGACACCGGCGCCGCTGCTGGGGACGCGGCTCAGGCCGGGCCGGAGCTCTCCACGGTGGCCAGGAGGCGCGCGACCTGCGCCCGCTGCGCGCGGCTCACGTGCTGAGCCATGTGCACGATGCAGTCGCCGGCCAGCTCGGGGTTGGCTTGGAGCAAGCTGCGAGGCGGGGGACGCGGCTGGCACCGCGCGCCGGCCGTGACGCCTGCGGCCGCCGCCGCTCCCAGCCCCGGAGGTGCTGCCGGGGCCTTGGGGGCAGCTCCCGGGCACGGACCCACCTGCGGATCTGCTTGAGCGCGTAGTCCCGCTTCAGGTGCTTGATGTTCTCCCGAATGACCGACTGGGCGCCGTCCTCCTCCCGCAGGTGCTTCTCCAGCCACTCCACCACCACCTGGTTGTTGTCCCACAGGTAGCCCTGGGGACGGCGGCACCGTGAGGGGGCAGCTCCAGCTCCCAGCCAAGCCCCCCTCCTCCTCCTCACTGTGTCCTGGGGATTTATGCCCCTGATTAGTCCCAAGGGCAGCACGGGAGGCTCGCAGAGCAAGGCGGCCACGGGCCCAGGGCGGCAGGTGTGGGGATGTCCCGCTACCTTTGCGGCTCCCTCCGTCTCCATGAACCAGCGCCGCAGCATGGACTGGATGTGGATGTGGCTCAGCTCCCTGTTGGCCTTCAGGATCTCGGCCTTCACCACCTCGGCCAGCAGCAGCCGGCGCAGGCGCCAGTAGAGGAAGGAGCGGGCGCTCTTCCACTCCAGGATGTCCTGTGGGCAGGAGGGCGCGTGGAGCCGCCGCCGCCGGCTGCTGCGGCGCCCGCGCCCGGCCCCGCGCCCCGGCTCACCGCGATGACGCCCTTCTCCTGCATGCGGCCCGGCGTGTCGTGCAGGTCCGCGAAGTGCACGGCCACCTGGTAGTACATGGGCAGCAGCAGCTCCTCGCGGGCCTTGAGCTGCCTCTCCAGCTCCTTGCGCTCCGTGTCCGCCAGCTCGGGCCTACCTGTGGCCGGGAGGTCTCCCTTGGGATCGTTTGTCACCCCACTTAGCTCAGCTGCAGCTGGGCTCTCAGATGTTCATTATCTCAAAGCACAGGAGCAGCTGCTGGGGGTCCAGCATGGAGCCCAGCACCCTCTGCAGAGCCAGGGTGCTCCAGGACACATGTACAGGTATATAATGTACAACTACATCCTGCTTGGACACTGCAAAAGGGGCTCCTGAGGGTCTGTAACACCCATGTAGGGTTTGAGCCTCGTGTCGGATGCACTGCTCGCAACGGGGGGGAAAAGCTCCTCCCTTACCCAGCTGCTCGACAAGACGGGCGTAAACTGCATCGATCCTCCTCATGGTCTTCACCAAATCTTTCTTCCTGAACTTGATCTCTACCGTCCCCCCAGGTTCCAAAATGCCACCCCTGGTAAAGAAGAGAGTGTTAAAGCAGGGACTGGCCTGCAGGAGGCAAATAAATCCCGGGAGTTCTGTGGGGCCACGTGGACCGACCTGCTCTCCTTGTCCGCATAGAGCTCCACGTAGAGAGGGTTAATGGTGGAGTCGAGGACCACCCAGGAGCCCCCGCGCAGCTCCGCGTGCGGCGGGATGTACACGAGGACGGGCTGCTTGAAATCCCTGAGGCTGTCGACGATGGAGGCGCCGAACTTCAGCATCTGGTCGTACATGTCTGCGAGGCGAGGGGCGGTGAGCGCGCGCCGTGCCGAGCGCGGCCGCGGCGCGCCGCGCGGTACCTTTCATGCCGCCGGAGAAGCCTCGCCAGTTGGCAAAGATCATCAGAGGGAGGCGCTCCCGGTTGAAGTCCCGAATAGCTTGGGCAGTTTTAAAAGCCGAGTCTGGAAACCACACCTGCCCGGCCTGCTGGATTATCTGAAATGAGGCGAGCGGGAGCGCTCAAAAACTGCAAGAGGAGTTGACCAAACACCAGTCCTTAAAAAGACTTGGGAATGGCAGGAAGATTATGGCAAGCAGCGGTTTCTCCTTCCTTCCTCCTGGATGCGCTGGAGCCTGCTCATCCCAACGCACCTTCGCCTCCGAGTCGGGGTTGGCGGGATCCGCGGGAATCGTCACCTCCACAGTGCGGGTCTCGACGGCGATGACGCCCACGGGGAGGCCCCCGAGCCTGCGGCGAGGCAGGGACTCAGCAGTCCCCACAGAGGCCGGGCCTCCCCCTTCCTCCCCACCCCGGGAGCAGCACTCGGGCCCGGCCGCGCTCCCAGGAAGGTCCCGGTGGTGCCAGGGCCCACGTCCCAGGAGCAGCGGCCGGGCAGGGACCGCCCCAGTACCTCGCTCTGCCGACCACGACCGTCTGCGCCCAGGGCTGCATGATCTCCAGGAAGCTGCCTTGGTCGAAGAAGCCGCTCTGCCAGGTGCCCTTGAGAGCTGCGGAGTTGGGAGAAGCGCCGGAGCGGGGAGCGTGGGACGGCGCCGAGCCCAGCGGCACCGGGAGGATCTCGCAGGCACAGGAAGCGCCGAGGAGCTCTCGGGCTGCCCTCACTTACTTGGATGTGGTCGCCCGGCCAGCATCCATCTGGGGTCATAGGGGACTTTGGAAGGGACAAAATCTATTTCTCTTTCGACGGGGTCGCTTATGGCAATGATGGGCACAGGGCTGTGGTTATCCTGCAAGTTCCAAAGTGCAGGTCACGAGCCAGGCGCCCCAGGGTTTGCAGCCCACCTCGCCCCTCGCCCACCTTTGGCATGTAGGAAAGCCACTGCAGGATGGTGCAGACCCCCTCAAAGTCATCCGGCACGGTGACGTGGGCAACGCCGTTGTTGTGCATGATCTGCACGCCTCCCAGCTGGTTATTGGATGTGTAAACCTCACGGCCCAAAACCTAGTTGAAATTATGAACAGAAACATGTCACTCTGCCAAAGCAGCAGCATTTTACAGCCCCCTTGTCACCAAAACGAGCCTGGTTGTGCTTCTCCTGCAGGTCCCCCAACCCAGGAAGGGATGTAGAGGAACCACCACCTTCTCCCTTGGGACCGGGGGCACGGTTGGAAGCAGCAGCCTCCTTTAGCGGTGGATGGGATAGACTTGGGGAGGACGCCGCGGCCGGAGCGCGCGTTACCTTATTGAGGGCCGTGACGCCGGTGAGGATGATGTGGGAATTCTCCACCTGGATGACGCGCTGGCCCAGCCTCACCAGGTAAGCCCCGATGCCGATGGCGCGACACGTCACCTGGGCGCACGCACAAGGATGAGCAGGATTTCCAGGATAACGGCGAGCGTCGGGAGCACAAGCCGGCTTCCCGCCGCTCCCACCAGGCGAGCCTGCAGGCCAGCCCAGGAGCAGAGCCCTTTTCCAGGGAGGCTGGAGCAGGGCAGGGCTCCGCAGCCTGTACCATGCTGATGGTCACGATTTCTTCGTAAGCTCGAGAGGACTCCCCGGCGATGGTGCCGGCAGCTCGCAGGTTTTCCACCCCAAACCCGTTCTCTTTCCCGATGATGTCCATGAGGACGTACCTGCAAGGAAAGCACAGGTGCAGACAAGTCAGTGTCACTTGGTCAGCAGGAGGCTGAGGGAGGACGTGGGAGCCATGAGCAAAATGCAGGAGCATCCTGGGCATGAACCAGGAGACACAGCGCCCGCTCACCTGGACTCTCCCCCTTCCTCGACGTGCTCACAGTGCACTGAGTTCAGGGAACTGATCCTTGTGTAATCCTGCGGAGTCAGGTACAGGTACCTGAACCCCTGGAAATGAAGATGAGGAGGATGAGTCGTGGGATGAGCCCTAAAGACACCTCGATTTCCATCCCCATGGAGCAAATGCTCCCTGTGGCACCGCCTGCACACGTGTGCTCAGTGCCGATCCCAGTTTAGCTCTGGGCTTTGCCCACGTTAAGCCCTTCCTTAGCTGCTGCTCATGCACCTTGTAGGGGTCTGCAGGGTCCACCCAGGCCACGTGGAACATGTGCTTTATCTCGTCGGCGAAGCCGATGCGGGCGCCGCTGTTGGCAGCGATGTAGACGCGGGGGACGCCCTCGGCGCGGGCCAGCTGCGAGGCGCGGAGGAAGAGCGAGTCCTCCTCGGGCCCGAAGGAGCCGATCTGGTGCGTGATGTCATTGCAGATGAGCACGATGTCCCGGCCCTCCGGGTACTCGGGCGTCTTCAGCTTCATCTTGAAAGCAACCATGCCGACCTGCCCCAAACAGCACGAGGGCGGGTTGCTCCAGGGAAATGGGATCGGAGCTGAACCAGCACCTGATTTCGGCTTGAAGAGCATCCCCTGTGAGCCAGACACTGCTGGGAGCGGGAAGCCGTCCAGCACCGTGCCCCCATTGCCCTCTGCCTCCATTCCCAGCTCCTTTCCCCCTACCTCGTTGCCTCCAGGGAGCCTGTTCATCTGCACCAGTTGCCCCTGGGAGTCCAGCACCAGCTCAGTGTAAGTCAGGATATCCTTGGGATACAGCTCCGTGGAGCCCCACAGCTTGAAGAGAGCCTGCAGGGACAGCACCCGGGGGACAAGCTCCAAACACGGCTTGCAGCAGCTCCGCAACCCTCGCTGACCACAGACACCCAGATTCCCATGGCAGTACGGGACCCGACGTGGACGGAAAGGGCTGGAGGTGCTGGGAGCCCTCACCCTGCCACACTGCACTCCTGCACCTCACAGCCTCACACAGCACAACTATGTCTGATTGCAAGAGCTGGAAATTGGTTGAGAAGTCCTTCACACAACCAAAAACATGGTATTTTGGTCTCACTGTTTTACTTTCCATTTCATTTTCTCCTCTCCCCTTTTTCTCTATTTTCTCCCTTTCCTTTTTTCTTTAGCAGCTCAGAAGTGAGAGCTTTTCAACCCCAGCTGTCAAATCTGTGGAAGGCAGGATGGCGGAAAAGGCAATTAAACAATTTGGAACCTCTTTGTGCTCAGGCCGGACTCACCTGGCGGATCATTTCTGGGAAGTCGTACACGTAGGTGGTGCCCAAGGACTGGGCCTGGAAGCGCTTGGCCTGGAGCAGGTCCTTGGTGACGTAGGGCGTGTTGATGAGCATCCCGTGCTGCGGCCCTTGCTTGTCTCCGTACGACTGAAACATGATCTGCGAGGACAGGCAGAGAGCGGCGGGTCCCTTTCTGCAGGATGTGGGCAAAGATCTCTGCAAGGCTAAGGTGCAAGAGCCTCATGTGGCCCAGAGCACTGGGAAGACAGCCAGGATGCCCGTGGCCATGGCTTGACCCAACCCAGCGTGATTTTCCATCCCGCATCCCCTCGCTGAGGGGACAGACACTGTGTAAACAACTGCTGTGCTGAGCTAGGACACCCTCATGCTGCCCTGCTGTCTCCTGGACCTCTCTCCTGGTGAGAGCAGCCGTGCTGGGGCTCAGCCCCGCTCCCGGAGCAGAGCATCGCTCCGAGGAGCCCAAGCAGCCATGCACAAGGGCATTGACATCCAGCAGCCCCGGGAATGCTGCTGTGTGGGACCTGGGCTGGCTTCTCCGGGCTCTGGGGATGGGTCAGGACAACAGGCCTGGGGGTTCTGCAGAGGTCTCCAAACGCTTTGCTAGAGCTTGTGCTCGAATAGAGGGTCACCAGCTGCTAAAGCAGGATTGTTTTGGGTCCGGGCACTTGCTGCTGGGTCTCTGGCTACCAGTGTCCGTGCAGAACTCACGCTTCCCGTGCCGAGGTCCCGCACTTCCTTGTAGAGGCTGATGTCCAGGTAGTAGCCAGACTCGTTGGTGATGAAGAGGCGGATGGGGATGGCCGCAGCGGTCGGCGTCAGGCGGATGTTGATCTTCACCTCGGCCTGCAGGACGCGCAGCTTCCAGAGGCGGCTGCCGTAGCGCATCACCATGGAGCGCACCGACTCCTCGATCTGCACACGGACAGCAGGCAGTGAGGCCCCGTGCCAGCTCAGGACACGCTGTTCCCAAGCCCAGGGCTCCGGGCAAGCCCCTTCCCGCTCTATCCATCCCCAGGGGCTGCCCTTGGCACAGACGCACTGCGAGGAACTGGGACCACCGCGATCCTGACCTTGGAGGGGTCCATGACGACCGTTGGCACGAAGTTGAGGAAGATGTGGTTACAGTCGGTGCGGACCGTCGTGTTGCTGAAGGCCACCTCCAGCTCGTCCATCGCCTCCAGCAGCAGCCGCTCGCCCTCGTTCTGCAGGTACTCAAAGGAGGCCTCCTGCAGCGCACAGAGCACAAGGGAGCTCAGAAAACCCTCGTGCCCAAGGTGCCAATGGCTCCATCAAAGCATCGGAGCGAGCAAACTCCCCCAGGCGCTGCCTGGCACAGCAGCGGCCCCTCCGTTTCCACCGGGACCCCTTGCCTTGGTGATTAGATCCGAGTGTCGTACGATGGCCCGGATGAAGAAGCGGTAGTCGGTGGTCTCGGCGCCTGCCTGCACCTTGGCAGCGCCCAGGTAGAGGTGCATCTTGTGGTTGGCACAGGGAATAGCCGTCAGGTCGAAGTTCCGCATGCGGCTCAGCTCCAGCTGGAAGGCCAGGGCTGGCTCCAGGTGCCGATAAATGCGGTCCTCAGCAAACTGTTGCACAGCAGGCAGGAGTGAGCAAGGTGACGTGGGGACAGACTCCGCTTCCAGAACAGTCTTGGAGCTGGTGATGTCCCTGGTCAGCGGCTCTTACCTCATCTCTTGCTCTGAAGGTGAAAAACTTTGGGAATTCCCTCTAGAGCAAAAAGGGAAAGACAAGAGTAGTGTGTGAACCTTGGCATTGGACCTCCAGGGGCTCTTTCCGATCTTCAATGAATTCACAAGAAGGGAAAGCCTACAGGTTCCCTCCTTCCCCAAAATAAGGCAAAACTGAAAATACCACATGCCTTTTAAAGGTATCTGGAAGTTACGAAGTGTCCAAGCAGGAATCACACGTTGCTAAGGATGCTAGCAGCATAAATCCTAATGCAGGAGCCAAGTAATCACTGGCTCCCTGTTAATTAGTGCCTCGCTTTTCCTCCTGATGTTTGGCTGCAGCTGTCCCTCAGGCCCATGTCTAAAGTACTTAAAGGCATAACTATCGGTTGACCTTTAGGGACACTGAGGCACAGCAAGCCTAAAGTAACTGCTACTTAGCAGCTCTGCATCTACTGACCTGCTGGGCAATTAAGAACGTGATTCTCCGCAGACCGTAGTCAACAAGGACGTTTTTCTACAAGAGATCAGAAGACAGTATCACGGAGCAGGAAAAATCCCCACTGGCCCCAAAAGAAGGGGACAAAGGGGGCAAAGCACCAGAGCTGCAGCTGCTCGACAGACCTTGGACTGGGCGAAGGCTCTGAAGATGGGCACTAGTTTGTCGTCCTCCAGGTGGTCGGCCAACCTGAGCACGATGTTGAGGATGTGGATCGGCTCCTCTCGCACATTCTGGCAGTGAAATACACAGTAAATCCTCATGTTTTGGCTCAGCAGCACCACTGCTGTCCTGCACCCACCCTGGGAAGGCAGCAACAGGAGAGCACCCACCTTGGCGTCCTCTTCGTCATAGACGGTAGCTCGTGCCTCGCTGAACAGGGAGCTCTCTAATGGGGGGTTTGCAAAGCAGGAAATCACTTCATCAAAGTTCCTGCCAGGATCCAAATGCGGGGATGGGGGTGCTGCGAGGTCAGCACGTCCCTATCCACGGCATGCCAAAGGCAACGGCTCCAAGGAGCTTCACTAACAACCCATTCAGGGTCGCACGCAGGCTCAGCTGGACTCCCTCGGCTCCGCTGCCTCCCTACCTGGTGAAATCCTCAAAGCGGTCGAAGGCGACGATAGCTCCCATCCTCTGGCTCGGGGGAGAAAAGCCGCTGTCCATGAACAGCTCGGTGCTGTGCCGGGCCAGGTCTGGGTTGGAGATGCTGACGGGGACAGACATCCTGCACGAGGGAGGGGAATTAATAGCTTTTCAAGAAGGATCAGAGACATCAGGAAAAGTAAGGACTGGCAGAAGGAGGTAGGAGGCCACGTGCTGGACTCTTCTACCTATTTGGGTGGGACGATGGCAGCATGAACTGGAACTCCACCACGCAGGTGCCGTCCGAGAGCTGGCGGTGCTGCAGGCTGTTCAGCTCATAGGCAATATAGCCCCGTCTCACGTACACCTGGAGCAGAGACGGGGAGGGAGGAAGGTGGAGAGCGCAGCTGTCCCCTCGCGCAGTGCTGCTGTGGCACGGTGGCCAAGGCAAGCGTGTTCCTGCTGCATCCCCCCGGCTCATCAGGCCCTACCTCCAGCGCGGCCATGCGCACCACCTGGTTGGTGTGGTAGAAGAAAACAGGAAGCACGTCGAAGATGGTGGTTTCTGAGAGGATCAGTTTCTAAGGGGAGAAAATGAAACTTAGGGACAGTCTGAGGTGGTATCTCCCCACACATACTCCATCGCATCCATGGAGAAAGACGGTCCCACTTGGGTTACTCTGGTCCACACACAAGGAGTGGAAAGTGACCAGCCCTTTGAGACACTTCTGGACACCCAGAAACAGTTTGACGTGAGGAAACCATATGAGATCCCATAGAAGTGGGGGGGACATGACAACAAGCATCAGCATCCTCATCAGCAACAGGCTGGTGCATCATCTCCTCTGGTGTGCACCCACGCTAACGTTACCAGCTAACGCTGCATAACTTAAATGCTTTTCAAGCTTAACTAAAGGGCCTTGCAGACAGGCAACCCAAATGCCCTCCTGGAGAGCAAAACACCCTCTGTTGAACAACACAAGGTTTCCGACCTTGAGGTTCTCCGGGCAGTACTCGTGTCCGTACATGTCGATGGCAGACAGGAATATGGACTCCACCTGGTTGTGCCTCAGCTCGTAGGAGGGCAGGTGGGAGGCGATGAGCACCTGCGGGGACAGCGGGCGGCTGGGGGCGCGCGGGGAGGGCGCCGGGGCCGGTCCGCACGGCGCTCGCTCACCTGCCTGGCTCGCAGAGCCACCTTGGAGTGCTCCGTCTTGCTGAGCTGCGTCAGCTCGTTGAGGATTGCGGTCAGCTCGTCGGTCAGCGTCGGGTCCCGGCCGCACAGCTTGTCCTGCGAGGGCAGGGGCAGCTGCTCCCTCCCCTTGTCGCAGGACAAAACCTGCCTGATATCCCCAGCACTGCGCTGGGGCAGGGAACAGGGAAGGAACCCCCAGGAAAAGCGCTCTTCCGAAAACCGAGCACAGAAGCGGAGCAAGGAAGAGGGACAATAATGCTCTGCTAAGGAAGCAGTCAAACACATTAAGAGTAGGAGCTTGAAACAAAGCACAAACCCTGGGAATGTATTAATCAAGGAAGCAAAATGGTTTATCAAGCACCTGCCAGTGCTAGAGCCCAGCACGGATGCAAGGCAAGGCAGGTCTGGAGGTTGAACAACAAGCTGCTATCCCAATGCCAGTGCACCCTCAAGCGAGGGTGCAACGTCCCATCCACCCTCCTCACCCAGGAAGCCACTCGCGCTCCCTTTGCTTCTGTAACACCCCAAGGGGCCTCTACTACAAAAGAGCAGGAGCCTGGGCAAAACAGGAGCTTCTGAGGACACTGCCTGCAAGCACACTTTCTGCAAGCCCTTATTTCCTGGCAGCTCTGGGCACGGGACTCTCCTGCCCCATCTACTCACAATTAACATAGTCACCAGCAGGTTCTTCTTGGCCACCTGGGCGTGCGAGAAGATGCACTCGAGCACCGGGGTCATGTCGGGCTTGTACTGCTCCCGCAGACTGATGACGCACTTGTCGTAGTGAGCTGAGCACAGAGCCGGAGCTGAGCACGGGGGCTGCGCGCGCCCGCTGCGGCAGGGCAGCCCCCGTGCTCCTCACCTTGCTGGAACTGCATCTCCACCTGCAGGTACCGCCGCAGCAGGTCCAGCACAACCGACTTCATGTAGCCCCGGATGCCGCTGCGGTACCTGCGGGAAGCAGGAGGGTCTCACCCTTCTTATGCTCCCCATGAAGCTCAATAGCGGCTGAGACACCACAATTAATGCTGGTTTCACAAACCCTGCTGAGCGAGACACAGCTCGTACCTCTGCACCAGCTGCACGATGCTCTGTGTGTTCATGAAGAAGACCTCCCGCTCGGCCTTCCTCTGGAGCGTGGCCGCATGGCTGTCCAGCACGTTCGCAATCTGCCAGAGCCAGGGCACAAACGGACACACGTTCAGGAATGGCCAGCGTGCAGGAGCACAGCAACGGGCAGGATTCAAAGGGAAGCTCTGGCCAGACCAGTATTTCTGGGAAGCTGTGATCATGCTGGCGAGGAACAGAGCGCCCTGCTTGGAGCACCCACCTGCTGGCTGGGGAACCGGCAGAGCACGGAGGTGATGTTACTGGCGTACTGCGCCATCACCTTCTTTATGGACTTCTCCACGGAATGCGGGATCCTTCCAGAAATGCTCGTCATGATTTCCTGAAGCTCCAGGAGAGGCAGGGAGGGATCCCGCAGGGTGTTCATCAGCTTGAGCACCCACTCCTTTACCTACAGGACACAGAAAGCTGCACCCACCAACACTCCCCAGGAAATCGAGGAGCAGATCCCACTCTGCCAACCAAGAAGCCAGGAAGACGGGAAGACTAACCACTAACTGCACCGAAATGCCCACTATAAACCTCCTTGGCACACAGAGGAGAGGCACCCCAAGGTGCCTACCTTGGCACTGAAGTAGGGCTCCGGCAGGCAGTAGCCGTTCATGACGTTGTTGAGGTTGTCCAGCACGTTGCGCAGCACCTGGTGCAGCCTCTCCCCCACGATGGGCAGGGTCTGCTGCGCTGGGAGGCCGCCCGTGAACGGCTGGGCCTGCCCGAGATGCAGGGAGAGAAGAGGCACTCGTGAACGGCACAGAAACAAGCTGGCCCTGAGCTTCACTGAAGTCAAATGGGGGTCTAGAAAGCTGCAGCTGTCTAGCAGCCATGGAGGAGACAGCCTGGATTCTGCTTTTGACGAACAGCAGAGGAAGCTCCTAACGGCCACCATTCGCATTGCTGCTCCACACAAAAAGATGCAAGAGCTACAGATGTGAAAAGAAATAAAAGGAGCCCCAAAGTGGCTCCTCTGCTGTTGGCCCTTGAGCAAGCATCTCCAGAGCCCTGCCAGGCCCTTGCATGCCTCGAGATGCCAAGTGAGCAAAATGCCTTGGGAGCAGAGGCAGGCGAGGGCCCTGGGGAGCAGAGAGAGGAGGAAGCAGCAGCGCAACGTGGTTCAGTCCCTGCAGGAACACTCACGGGTTTCACTTTGGTGGGATCGTCCAGCTGGAGGCGGGCTATGACGCAGCCTGCCTCCAGCAACGCTCCTGGCCGCTTCACGTAATGTAGGTGGCCAGACTCCTCTACCGACAGGGTCATAATAATTTTCATCACCTGCACGAGGGCAGAACACAAGTGAACACCACAGAGCGTCCTGGACACGACTGCTTCATTGCGGAAGTTAAATACTGGCAAGTTTCATTTTTAATCATGCAGTTGCCACATTAAGGTCCATGGGAACGGAAAGACTCTGGTTGTGGGGACTTTGTGGGCTCCTCTGCACCTACCTCTATCTCTGCAAAAACACTCCCTTCCGCCACATGGCCCCCATCTTCCACCGTGTACTGCAGCAGCTTCCCTGCCGAGGGCGATCGCAGCACAGTTGGGTCTTTCTCCTTCTCAAAGTCACAGGTTTTGTTCCCCACGGTGATTCGGTACCTTAAGGAGAGGGAAATTTTCTCCCTGCTGGAGCAACCGGCCTCCAGCTTGCAGAGGACCTTGCAAAGGAGCCTGCGTGGCGAGCGAGGGCTCGACGGGAGTGTCGTACCTGTCGATCTCCTCCTTCATGTAGGTGGTGTAGCTGCTGCCGTTGTAGGAGAGGAGCAGCCCGCCGTCGTTCAGCCGGTGCACGTCGATCTCGATGTGTGTGCTGTTCATTATAATGACGTACGTCGTGAGCGACTGGCGGGCCACCTGCGAGCGACACCGAGGGCTGCAGGCAGGGCTCTTGGTCTGCACCTGCTGAGCCCTTTACTTAACAGCTGCCTTCAGGGTGAGGAGCACGTTATTTAGAGCTCAACAAACTGGCTTTAAAAGCGAGAAGAGGGGATCTTATTAAACATGAGAACAAAGGCAACAGGGTGCTTGAAAATGCCTGTGAGGTGCAAAAGGATAATCAATCCAGTTTTTACATTATGTATTTCTATAAGGCAACCTCTTGCTCGTTGCCTTTTCCCAGCCTGCGGCATTTTTCCTTACGGAAAGCATGCTTTGCTTGGGCCAGCATTGCAGCAAGCTTGGAGAGAGCACAAGGCAGCCTTTACCTGCAGAACGTACTTCACGCCTTCGTAGACGAGCTCCACGTCCACGATGTTGAGCAGGGAAGCTGCGGGCAGCACCTGCCCTCTGAAACGCAAGGGGAAGGTCAGGCGCCAGGGGAAGCTGGCGGCATTTTCTGTTTGCGAGCGCAGGGAGCCAAGTGTGTCAGATGTCACGGCGCGGCGCTGCCCGCATGTGCTCGGGACACTCGGAGCCAGGAGCCCTTTAGATCCGCCTGGGGCCCTGCAGGGAGGCTGCGGCGGTGAGCGCAGAGGGGAGCGGGTTTCCTCTCTAAAGGACCCACACAACTGCTCCTTAAAAACCCACCGGAGCCAGGCCAGACAGTGAGGAAACACGCTCAGACAGCGAGCCCTGGGAGAGCCCCAGTGTCCTCCAAGGCCAGAGGAACAACCTTGACGTTCTTGAGCACGAAAACAAAAGCAAGCTGCAGTCGGGCAAGCCGCTCCCCTTGGAAAGCTCTGTTTTCCTGGCTGCACAAAGTTGTTTTTCCCCTCTATTAGATGAAGTGATATCTGAGACACCAACATCTTGCTATTTACAGCAAATAGCTTTACTTTCTATTAAATTGCCTCGAGGTGCAGCCTGGCTCTGAACCTGCAGTGTGGCTCACGTTCTGTGTGGGCACCACCTCTTAAACCATGAAGTGTTTTCAGCCTGGCCAGGCAAGGAGGAGGAGGGAAGGAAGACGAGCCGGAGCGAGCAAGGTTAAGAGCAAGACTTGAGTCTGCAAGACCCCAGCCATTGGGAGCAACCCTTGAGGGCATGTGCTCCCCCTGCACAGGCAGCAAAGGCAAGACCCTCCTTGGGTTAACAACCCCCAGCAGCACGTCCCTGCGCCCGGCGAGCGCCCGTACCTCTCCAGCGAGTGCAGGAAGTCGGTCATGCACGTCCTAAACGCGGCGTCGGCGACGTTCAGGGCGCCACAGACAACGCCCAGCATCGTGTCTGGCTTCTCAGCCTATGGAAGGGGGAAAAAGGAGTGAAGAGGGTTCCTCACACAGACGGTGAGGCAACCCTGGGATGGGCAGATGGGAAAGACCAGAGGCTGGTTTCTCCCACCTGCACTTTCTCTGCAATCAGATGGTCCAGCCAGCCGGTATCTATCTCATTGTTCTGGAAGCTCTCTGTCTCCAACACCTTAATGAGATATTCAACTGTGGTCCTGAAATCCCCGCGGATAGACAGCTCTTTCAGAGCTACCACCATGTTCCTTTTAAAGGAAAGAAACTCCATTGATCACAGATCAGGTAGCATCTGGTTTCCACCAGGGTGGCCAAGGCCTCTCCTGCACCCAACACCCTCTGGCCTTTAAAACTGTCCTTAGACACTTTGGATATTAGCAAGACCTCCTGAATTCTATCCTCTATGCACTGCAGGTGCTCCACACATGCCTTAATTGAGTATTGCATTCTGAGTTTAGCATTGAGGTAGCAATAGGTTGTTACGTAGCAGTCAAAATCTATGGTAAGAAGTCACACTCAAGTGGGCGATGATCACACCAGTCTTGGATCTCCTGGTACCTGGATAGAATCCTCTACAAATTGGGAAGGGGAAAGAGGGGTAAAGACTGCTTGCAAGTTGAGCAGGATTCTCCAACCATTTGGTTTGTAGGAATTTCTGGTTTACCAAGAGAGAGAAAAAAAAAAAAAAAAAAAAAAAAAAGATGCTCTTCAATGTACTGTAAAGCCTTGACTTAATAAAAGACAAACACCTAAGAGAACAAATTGTGTGCTACTTTAGTTAATTCCTAAATGGATTTCACATCTCAATGGCACTAAGCGCATGACTGTCTTTAGGGGCTGTGTTTATTAACTGGGGCATCACCCCCTTAGTTTCTGTGCACTTTGCCTTCAGCTAGATGAGCTCTGCGACACGAACAGGATGCTCAGTGCAAAGGTAGTCATGGTCCTCCGAGATAAAAGGGCAGGGTTTTCTGGCTCCTAAAACAAGAAAATGTGAATTTTTCCACAGACAGTTGCTTTCAAGCCCATATCGCAATACTCACGATATGGCCTCTTCCCGATTCTCTCCCCACGAGAAGCAATGTCCAAACTGGGAGTCAGCAAACTCGTGCAGACCTCCGGCAGCAGCCACACTGAAATAGCCCCAGACGTTCTTGCTGCTGCGAAAGTTCAGCTCCTGCACCGTCCCTGAGCTTGGCTTAAAGCCCTGAACAAACACACAGGACAGAGCACAAGAAATTGAGAAAACAGGCTGGAGATTTTTGAGACTTAACTAGGGAAAAGGGAACCCTGTGCCTTTTAAAATGCATGCATGTGAATTCCAGTAATCCCACAGGTTTTGTTTGGGAATGGCAGGGTTGGGAATACCATCTCCTTGGGGAGGACTCTGCAGCTCGACCCTGCAGATGACAGAAGCCTCCCGTCCCCGTGCCCGTCACCTCGTCGGGGTTCTCGCTGGTGATCCGCGTGGCGATGACGTGGCCCCTGGGCACGGGGGTGGTGGCAGGGCTGTTGAAGCAGATGGCCGTATCGCCCCACGGGCTCTCACCGTACAGCACTCGGATGTCCTTTATCCGGTGCAAGGGGATGCCCATCGCGATCTGCACGAGTAACAAGCAGAACTTGGCACCAAAACCAGACTAGGCGAGGAGCTGCAGGCGAAGCAGGACGCTGCACTGCTCCTGCATCACGTTGCATATGAGAAAATGGGAAAGGCCTTCCTCCCAAGGAGGCAGATTTGATGTCTTGCTGCTGCAGAGCCACCCAAGAGCCATAGCAGTGCCTGTGTGCAGTACCTGCAGCTGGGCCGCCGGGAGGTTCACGTCAGCGATCATCTCCGTGCAGGGGTGTTCGACTTGCAAGCGGGGATTCAGCTCCAGGAAATGGAAGCTGCCGTCTTGGCTGTAGAGGTACTCGACGGTGCCGGCGCTCACGTAGCCCACGGTCTGGGCCAGGCGGACTGCGCACTGCGAAGGGGACACGCACCGCGCTGGCGGGACGCGGGACACCACCACGGAGCCGGCGTCCTCCCGGGCAGACCGCAGTGCTGTCCCGGGACAGGGCGAATGGGCACTCTGGGAGCAGGGGAGGGGAATGTGGCAGCATGTGCTCGTGTGGCCAAGCAGGGCGGGGGCACCCTCGACCAGGCTCCTTCCCATCCCAGCAGCTATGTCGCAGCATGGGAATGCTGCACAAGGAGGGATGGGCTGTCCCTGCAGCAGGGCCTTATGCAGAAACATAAGGGATGCACGTACACAACACCCTGTCCTAGTGGTTATTCTATCCTGCTGTCCAGAATGGATTCTCTCTTCCCCTGTCCCCTTCCTTAGAGTTCTTGGTATTAAAACCCACAGTCGACCCAGCAAGGAACAGATCAGATCTCCACTAAAACCCAGTGCCTTTCTCCCAAGTTGCCCCCTGGCTCCAGGAGACACGGACCACCCACCTGCTCCATGGCCTCGATGACGGCGGGGGTGGCGATGGTGGTAGGCGCCTCCTCGATGATCTTCTGGTGCCGGCGCTGGATGGAGCAGTCGCGGCCGAAGAGGGAGATGGCGTTGCCATACTCATCGGCCAGGACCTGCACCTCCAGGTGCCGCGCGTGCTGCGCCAGCTTCATCAGGAACACGGGCGAGCCGGGCGCCTCCGCCTGCACCTGGGATGGAGGCCGCATCCAGCATCACCTCTGGGCAGCCACACATGGAGGCCACATCCAGCATCACCCCCGGGCAGCCACACCGTGGTCCGGGGCGCCCGCAGCCGCACTCACCTGCCTAAAACAGGCTCCGAACTCCTCCGCAGCCTCCACTTTGCGGATGCCTTTGCCCCCGCCGCCTTCTGACGCCTTGATCATCACCGGGTAGCCGATCCTCTTGGCAACCTGGCAGGACGAGGGGCTGGGTCTGGGACAGGCAAGGAGCTCCCAACCCAACTACTGCCTTGGTAGCGGCTCAGGCTGCTCGTTTCCCAGCCTTTGCCCAGCTCGGTGCGGCCCTGAGCAGGATCTTGGTCAGCAAGAAGAGATGGGACCACAGCGACCCATCTACAACCAGCTACACCAGAGTCCAGCATGCTGGGCTCCCTAAAACACCCGGGCGAGCCCCATCCTGGGTGGCCTCCAACAAGATGTGCGAGAGCGGCGGCTGCCCACGGGCTGGCCTCACCTCCAGCCCTTCCTCCACGTCCTTCACGCAGGCCCGCGCGTATGTCTCCAGCGGGATGCTGATGGACCGCTGCTCCTGGGGCTCCTCCTCCGACCACGTGGCCACCAGACCTGCCAGCAGGGCCAGGGGCTGCGGTCACCGCCGGGGTGGCACTGCCAGGACACTGCTGGGGAGCCCACGGGGGCACACACACAGCCTGCCCCATGGCCAGGGCTCTCCGAAGCAGCTACTGCCTGGGCCAGCATTGGCTTCAGCTGCAGCAAAGTGCCCCAAATTTGGAGCCCACCACCTGCCAGCAAAATCCCTGCCCTGCAGGACCTGGCTCCAGCCTTTGTTTTTGGGGAGAAAGAGGAGCAGCAGAACGTGGGGTAAGGCCAGAGGCTGAGGGGGCACTCACCGCTCCCGCTCCACGGCAGCGTGGGGATCTGCACCGTCTGGGCCACGATGGTCGAGGCCACTTTGTCCCCCAGCGCCCACATGGCGTCGCTGGGGGGGCCTAAGAACGAGGAGGGAAGAGGGTTAGAAAGGAGACAGCCCAAACGTGCACATGGGGGGTGCTGCCCTGAGCTGGCAGCCAGGGCAGCCCTGCCAAGAGCAGGAGCTCCAGCTCTTGCCACCAGCAGGAACAGCCACCACCTGCGTTTGGGAGATCTACGACACACTTCCCTCCCACCACCGTGAGAAGCAGAGACCTCACCCAGGAAAGCGATCCCGTTCTTCTGCAGAAGCTCTGGCAGCTTGGGGTTTTCCGAGGCATGTCCCCATCCAGCCCACACAGCCTGCCAGGACAGAGGGAGCCGCAGCATCACGCACCGTTTCTCGGAGCAAAGGGATTAGTCATCCCCCAAATCAGGGGGGCAACCTGAGCAAAGGCTTGGGACAGCCCATCCAGCCTGTCAAGGGCATACATCCCCACGGACAGCTCCCACCTGGACAGGGATTCGCTTGGAGATGTCCACGATGAGCTCTACGTTGGCGTAGTTGTTGTTGTTGGCTCCTCCCGGGACGGGCACATAGTGATCGGCCATTTTAATGTACTCTGAAAGACAGAAAGAAAATCTTATAACTGCTGAATCCAGCTGCACCGTTGGCTCAGCAAAGCACGAGGACACCACAGCATCCAAGCACAGCCGTGCAGAGGACCACACATCCCAGGAATAGCCCAAAGAGCAGCAAAGGGCTGTCCCAGCCCAGCCCCAGGCAGGTGGAGGAGGTTGGGGCTGAGCAGGTTTGGGGAACTGAGGTTCATGAGGTTCAACAGGGGCAAGTGCAGGGTCCTGCACTTGGGGAGGAATAACCCTGGACACCAGTACAGATTAGGGGTGGACCTGCTGGAGAGCAGCCCCGCAGAGAGGGACCTGGGTATCATGGTGGACGACAAGTTGACCATGAGGCAGCAGTGTGCCCTGGTGGCCAAGAAGGCCAACGGGATCCTGGGGTGCATTAAGAAGAGCGTCTCCAGCATGTCGAGGGAAGTGATCATCCCCCTCTACTCAGCCCTGGTGAGGCCACATCTGGAGTACTGCGTCCAGTTCTGGGCTCCCCAGTACAAGAGGGATGTGGAGCTGCTGGAGAGAGTCCAGCGCAGGGCTACCAGGATGATCAGGGGCCTGGAACATCTGCCCTATGAGCAGAGGCTGAGAGAGCTGGGTCTGTTCAGCCTGGAGAAGAGGAGGCTGAGGGGGGACCTGATCAGCGTGTATAAATACCTCAAGGGAGGCAGTGAGGAGGAGGGGGGCGGCCTCTTTTCAGTGGTGAGCAGGGATAGGACTAGAGGAAATGGCTTCAAACTGAAGCATCGGAAGTTCCACAGGAACTTAAGGAAGCATTTCTTCACTGTGAGGGTGACAAAGCACTGGAACAGGCTGCCCAGAGAGGTTGTGGAGTCTCCTTCTTTGGAGATCTTTAAAACCCGCTTGGATGCAGCCCTGTGCCACGTGCTCTAGGTGACCCTGCGTGAGCAGGGGGGTTGGACTCGATGACCTCTGAGGTCCCTTCCAACCTTCGGCATTCTGTGATTCTATGATTCTAACTGGCAGTTACCTGCATTAGCCTTCAGATCCTCGGGGGTGACCATGACCACGAAGCGAATGGCGCGCTCGTTTCGGAACATCTCGTAGGCCCAGCGGCGGATGGAGCGCATGCACTTGACGGCGGCGATGCTGTTGTTGGCGATGAGGACCTGGGGACGCGGCCGGGATGGAAACACAGCGGGTCAGGGCTGCAAACACCGAGAGGCGAGAGCCAAAACCTCCCACTGCAGCTGAAGGGCAAGATGGGAACGGGGCCTCTTATGGGATGCAGCCCTCTTGGAAGCAGGAGGTAGAAAGATGGGATTTGTGTTACCAGCATGGGAACTTCACAGCTGCCTGTTTTCTTTGCCGATGAGGCAGAAGGAGCCTCCTTAGCAAAAACTTTGATACCTGGCACCGGCATTCACTGAGAACTAGACTTTGGCCTTCATTTGTGTCAGATATGCAAAACTGCTGCAGGAAGCCTCTGTGCAAAAACTACGTTAGGAGAGTTTCTGCTCTCTAAACGTCTCTTAAATTAGCGAAAGAGGTGAAAGAGAGAGGAAAAACATCTCCCCCGCTGTGCCAGGCCCTGAACCAAGCCTTGCTGGGAGCTCTGCACTGCTTCATTTCCTGCATGAAGCAGCAAGGAGCCCATGGACCGAGCGGAGGCCGAGACAGAGCAGCAGGAGCCAGAAATGGGGACAAGAGCCTCTGGAGAAGGAAAACAGCAGCCCCAGAGGAGACACCAGCAAGGTGCTCCAGGTCCTAGGGCTGGTCCAGAGGCGCCAGCAATGCCCTGCAATGTGCAGACCGGCCCCGCACCGGCTCCAGTGGGTGAATGGGGAAGGTACCTTCTCAAAAACGTGGCTCCCCCCAAAGCGGGTGACAAACTCAGCCGGCGAGGCGACGGTGAAGTCCCTCTGCAGGTCCAGCTTCCTGTGCTCGCGGCCTTTCTTCACCAGGTGCAGCCCCGACATGCTGGGCCTGTGGCGGGGACAGAAACAGCGTCAAGCAAACACGAGCTGTGCAAGCAGAATTCCCATCAGGAAAGCCTTGCTTTTGCAGGCTTCCTAGGGCTTCCCAGGGGAATTGGATCTGCAGCTGAGCAACTCTGGACTCGGTGCAACACAACAGCGCCGATAAGACTTTGCCCCTCCTGCGGGCTCTTCCCACGCAAGCAGCAAAACAGCCACAGCTCCCAGCTCCGCTGGCATTCCCGGGATCACTTCCCTCGCCACTGAGTCCCTATCGCAGCCCGGCATCTCTCCAGGGACACAACATCCTGCTACGACCAGGCTAGATACAGAGTGGAGGAAACTGCTTGCACCTGGGTTACGTGGAGCGGCTGCAGGGCTCAGCCCAAAGCGGGGCTGAGCGGTGGCTCTGCAGCCGCGAGGCCGGCCGGGAATGCCGGCAGTTTGGGTTAACGCAGTTTGCATTCCAGGGACGGAGTCTGCTGAGGATTTTTGGCCCGTGCTCACAAGCGCGTGTGTGTTCGGCTGCTGCTGTCCGCATAAAGATCCACAGCTCAGTGAGAGCTGCAAACGGGCCGGGACAGGACAGCCAAACAGGGCGCTGACGGCGAATACTCCCGCAAAACAGCTGGGAATGGTTAAATGCACCCATAACTTGCAGACAGCTGCTGTGTGGCACTGGATGGAGCCCGTTTTTCTGCCTTTTGCAATAGACCTGCGGCATCCCCACTGCGTTAACCACAGCAGCAACCTGCCTCGGGCGCTGGTAGAAAGCAAATCCCTCCTGCGTTAAAGGAGGATTAAAGCAAACCTGACCGAAATGCTGCCAGCAACGCGGTGCATTAAAACACCCGACTGTGGGCCAGGCCAGGAGGCAGCACTTGGGCAGAGCTCCCCAGGCTCCCCGGCTTCATATTGCATCCCTGTGGCCTTTCACTTACAACCACAGGGAAAGCAGAGCGGCCAAGGGGAGCTGGGCAGCAGCTCTGCGCTTGCCACGATTCATAAGCGGTGCCTAAAAGCTCCTGCACATGCAGGAGCGGAACAAGGAGCACTGGGAGCAGGAAGGTTTCCTAACGCCGGGGTGATGTGGGACTGTGTCTCCAGGTGCAATCGCTGCTCTGCTCCCATGAAAAGGCTTGTGGTGCTGTTGAGAAGGCTGGAAATGTGCAGAAGGACATGTGCAGCACTGGGATTTTCGCCAGATTTCCCCGAATCCCCCACCCCAGCTCAGCCCCCCCCAGCTCAGAGGGTGCTGGGCAGCGCTGGCAGCCTCAGCCATGAGCACCGCAGCCCTGTCCAGAGCAGAGCACCCTGAGGAGCCGTCCATGAGCTCCACAGCCCTGTCCGGACCTGAGAACCCTCCAAGGAGCTGTCCATGAGCTCCGCAGCCCTTTCCAGACCCAAGAACCCCCAAGGAGCCGTCTGTGAGCACTGCAGCCCTTGCTAGACCAGAGCACCCCCAAGGAGCCGTCCATGAGCTCCGCAGCCCTGTCTGGACCAGAGTACCCACAAGGAGCCATCCATGAGCACCGCAGCCCTGTCCAGAGCAGAGCACCCCCGAGGAGCCGTCCGCGCCCCACGGTTACCTCATGGCGCCGTCGGCGTCGGTGCCCGCGAGCGCCAGGCTGCTGCGCCGCCGGCCGAGGCGCAGGGTGCCAGCCAGCACCTCCTCGTCCGAGGAGTTCTCCTCGAAGGAGCCCAGCACGAAGCTGGCGAGGGCCGGGCGCCGCCGCGGCGCCGCGCGCTGCTCCTGCTCCCGGCGCCGCCATGTGGGCTCCGGGGCGGCCCCCGGCGCCTCCGAGCACGACATGGAGGCTCCGTCAGCGCATCGCGGCGTCTCCGGGGACGGCACGGGCGCCTCCGCGCCCGCCGGTCGCTCCCGGCCCTCGGCGGGCGCCGCTGGGCCCAGCTGGTCAGGCGTCTCCTCGCTCGCCGCCTTGGCCTTCTCCTCGCTCGCCATTCTGGTCCAGAGGAAGCGGATGGGCTTCAGGAGGAGCAGCGTTGCGGGCAGCATTCAGGCAGCCTGCGAGGGGGACGGGCGCCATTAGCAAGGACGGTTCCTCGCTTTACTCCACGCTTTGCTCCGTGTCGGTGGCTCCTCCCTGCTCAGATCCCGCAGGGATCACCACGGATCGCCCCTGCCGCTACGGCAGGGCCAAAGCGGGATCCCCCCTCGAGCTCCCAGACGCCCACGAGAGGACAGCGACCCACAGGGTCCCATAAAATCCCACAGAAATCCTCTCGGCTCCGTCCGCCCTCGGCCGCTTGCAGCTAAGCTGGAAAACACGCTGTGCCAGCGCTATTTTTACTTCCAAAATGAGGAGCTTGGCAGGCGCGAGCGGCGGCCCAGGCACCTCTGCCAGTGCTGCTCTGGTCCGGAGGCGGCGCGTCCCGTGGGATGCTCGGATCACCCGGCTCCATCCCCACACAGAGGCGGGAATGGGCCGCCGGCCCCGCACAGTGTTGACTGGAGCAGCTCCCGAAGGGGAAGGAAACCAGCCCCATCCCGCCACGCTCCCGTCCCCTTCTTGCTTCCTCTGTCCCGTCTGCTTGTCGCAAGGTGCATTTCTGCTCCACGTTTTGGGGCTGTCGAAAGACTTTTCCAGACCGTTTGGCCGCCCTGGCAGCATCTCTGTGGTCCCAGGGAGGCCCCTGCACCACACCTGGGCTGTCCTGGCGCTCACGACCCTTTCTACCTGGAGCCACCGCGGAGCCAGAACCTCCCCCTGCCATGAGACAGCCCCATCGCAGGGACACGGAGCAGAGCAATAACGCTGTTCTGTGTCGAGGAGTCACCCTCGCAGGCCCTGGAGGCTGTCGGCAGAGGAGCAATGCAGCCTCCTCCACCTTCCCATCCCCATCCCGGGAGCTCCTAAGGGAATATCCCACAGTGGTGTGGCGAGAGGCAGCCCTCGGAGGCAGAGCAAAACCCCTCTAGAAGAAGCGTTTCTGGAATAAGTATTTCCAGAAGAGACCCTTTTTGGAGGGGGCTTTTTGCCATGTCTGCAAACAAACATTGGAAAATCCTCCCGCCTTGGAAGCTGCCACCCTGGTAAAGCTCCAAACAGACTGACTGCTTTTAAGAAGGGCAGTGTGTCGCCTAAGCGTGAAATCAGGGAATTTTCCCGCTTTACACCTAACTGCATATAGGGACATTTGCAGGCCCTTAATCTGAAGATTTGCATCTTAATCTGAAGATTAAGAGACAGAAATGAAGTCGCACTGTGAAGTTAAAGCAGCATTAAGTACAGTGGCCAAAGAGCACTAAAATAATGCAACAAAGAGGGTACAAATTTGGAAGACCAAGTTATTAATTTGCAGGCACAGCCTCTGTAGTCAGAGCTTGGGGCTTAACAAAGCCTGAGGAGCACTGAAATCATTCAGCACTCGCACAGCTGACAGTAACAAGACATTAACAACCTTAACGTTAACAACCTGCTTAAGGACAGGCTCATTCTGCCCCACTCACTTGCTCCTTGCAGCTCCCTGGACAATGCAGGGCACCAAGACCCGCCTCAGCTAGTCCCACCTTATTTTTAATACAGGATTTAATGCTGTATTCTATTGCACCCAGCGAGTGCCCCGTGTCTCGGGCAGCAGCTCTCCCCACGCGCGGCACCTCTTACCATCGTGCCGGGCTGAGCTCCCACCGGCGCTGTCCCGCTCCGCCGAGGGGCAGGATCCGGCAGCGACTCCTGGGGCAAATGCAAACCTCAGATTAACCCGGCTCTGCTGCAGGAGACGGTTGCGTTTGCACTGGAGCGTTGCACAATCCAAGCGAGCAAATGAGTGCTGGGAAGAAGGAGGGATGCAGCTGCATGCAGGGCAGGACGGCACCAGCTACAAGCTACCCGAACACAGCGGAGTATTCAGCCCTGCAGTGCTCCAAGCCCTGCACGGAGGCTGCTCCTGCCCTGGCACCTGCAGCAGCCCCGCGTGGAGGTCCCAGCCCTGCCAGGGACGCGGGGTGGGTGACGGCCAGCGTCACTGCATGTCACTGCACGGTGTCACGTTTCGGACGGTTTCGTGGCGTTACGTTTGCTTCCTTGCATGTGACATTAGCGTCCAAGTAAAAAATAGCTCCACGTTTGTTTGCTTGGAAAAAAAACAAACGTTTGTCGGAGACAAGGTTGAAAAATATCCAGGCACAGGGCAAGGGCCCAAGCAGAGCAAGGGGTAACGGCACCGTGGGAGCACCCGGCCCATGTGGGACAAGGGTCAGGCCAGCACCAGCCGCTGGCCCTGGCCAGCGGCCACCAGCCTGGGCCACGTCCTGCAAGAGCCTGGGGCACCGTGCACCCGCTCAGCTCGCGCTGCAGAAACTCAGAGCAGGGCTTTCTGTCAAGAAGCCTTCTCTACTCCTTCTATTCCTCTCTGTTTTAATAAAAGCCGTTGCTTCACTTCTGTAAGCGACAAACAGAAAGCAAGAAATCAGGCAATGTTTGGGCTATGCAAAGAGGCTCCCTGCTGCATTCAGGACTTACCCTGGAAGCTGCTATCCCAGAGGAAGCCGTTTGGCATTAACGGTGGTGACAGTAACAGCGAGAGGAGCAACTCGCTGCACCTGAGGTTTCATCTCCCTCGAGCCCAGAGAGAGGGCCAAGACCCAGGCGAGGGCAGCAGCCCCAACCTCACCCCCCGCCCCCCAGCGCTTCCACGAGTTAAATAAGACCACAGCACAACATAAACAAAGGAAGTTTTATTTAAAAACAGTCAGCTTGGGACTCCAACATATCCAAAGAAGGTGTACAACTTCACTTGTACTAGTGTTACCTACTGGAACAAATACAAAACAGCCTGGAACAAATACAAAACGCGGGCATCGGGATGTACGAATCTACCCTAAAAACTTAGGTAACTTCAAGAAGAACAAATCATTTCACTTTCACTGAAAGAAAGCATCATATCAAAGATGGGCTGGAAGTCCAACATTAGAAGGCAAACCTTGTTTTCATTCTAGAAGCAACAAGTTATTTTCAGCAATGGCTAAAAGCCTCATTTTGCTCCCATAGGGCAAGCCCAAGAGCATCTGCGTTGAAGCAGATCCTCCTCTTTGCTGCCTCACCGCATCTTCACTGCCCTCTTGTCATCCACAAGGTCATAAAACACAATGAAATATTCCACCCGTCAACCAGCAGACGTTCAAGAAAACTTCTCCCTCAAAATCAGCAGGTATCCAACTGAGCAAAGCTGCAGGAAAACCCACCTGCAGCATCAGCTGAGTTGTGTGAAACCAGGTCCCTGTCTCGCATGCTCTGGGTCTGTAGAACACCCAGTGATCCACACCCATGGACAGGATCACCTCAGAGCTAGTGGCTGCTGTCAACCAGGTCATTAAGACCTGGTAACCCCCAAGCAGGTTAATACTTTGGGGTTTCCTTCGGGAACAAGAAGCTGGGAACACCACCAAAGCGCTGGTCGCTATTTCCCCCTCAGCTGCCATGGGATTAATCCTGACCTTTAGAGAGTGCAGAGATGCACTCGGTTAAACTTCTTCACACTGTACAGTCTCTAAAGCCACAGAAGGGCAATATATTGCTAATCAAATCTGTATCTGTAGTAAAACAGCACAAAAAAACCCAGAGGGCCTCCAGTTCCCCATTACCAAATACAAACTCCAGATTTGCATATCATGAAGCAAAAGAGTGGGAGGAGGCAAATTAGGGTATTTACAGAAAGCATAAAGCTTAACTGTGGAAAGCCACGAACAGTCTCAAAAGCACTCAGGTATATGCCCATTGTAACAGTGAGTGCAAATTAATGTGGATTTTTTTTCTTTCTTGGCTTCACACTAAGCTGAGATCTGTTCAAGAAGTAGTAACAAAATAGTTCATGTAACATTCTAACTTGCTCTTAAAACATCTGGCATATTTGGATACATAAACATTAAAAAAAATCTGAAATTTAAGTCATTTGCTCATTGACTTGATCAACATTCCAAGAATGAGTCTCAGGTCAACAAGCATTTTCCAGCAATAAGGCAACCCTTGAAACAGGGGGCTATTCCTGGTGATAAAATCCACAAGGTTACGCTTACAGCTTAGAGTGCTCTCCAGTCAATGGGCTTCTTGCCCGATTTCTTCAGCAATTCGTTTGTTTTAGAGAAATGCCGGCAGCCAAAAAAGCCTCTTTGCACAGAGAAAGGCGAAGGGTGAGCGGTCTGCAGGACGTGGTGGCGTTTCTGCAAAACGTTGAAGGAAACAGCTCGTTAGATTTGCATGCTTGCAGCTCTTTGGACAAGGTTGGGTGCTTCTGGGACCAAACAGATGCAATTTCTTTTCTGTATTTCCTCAGTAGTCAAACAGAGAAAGAGCAGCCTGGAGAACTCGGCCAAAATCTCACAGTGAGATTTTCAGTCCTACTGATCAGAGCAGAACAGACTATACTAAAGTTGCAGCAATACTTCGGATTACAGTGACTTAGAAATGGCATAACAGCAACTTTACACCTACTCATGGGAAATTTCCTAGAAATATCAGTTCTGCCACCAGTTCACCCGAGCCTCTTCTTGCAGCCAACGGCTACACTTTCTCCCATTTTTGTTGCTTAATTCTGGCAAGGATTAACTTGAAACAGAAGAGTAGTGAAACTTGATGGCAAATAGATCTCAGCTGAGGAGGAAAAGCCCAGCTCTGTAAGGAAAGTGCCCTCTAGTGTCCACACTTTAGGTTTAAAATAAAGAAAATAGATGGATGGGAAAGCAAGCCGTACCCTGTCAATAGAACTGCCTTTCTTCTGTGCATAGGCTCCCCACAACATGAAGACAAGGCCGTGCAAGTTCTTGTTCAGCCAGGACACCACCACATCCGTGAACTGTTCCCAGCCTTTCTCCTTGTGGGAAGTGGCCTGGTGGGCTCGCACCGTCAGCACCGCGTTGAGCAGCAGCACTCCTGGCGAGCCAGAGGAAACCAAACCCAGGGTGAGCGGCTCCTTCCTGCCACCCCACAACCCATCAAGCAGTTGGAGCCCTCCCTGCCCAAGGTAACTACTAAGTGATAGTCATTCAGCATATATACTTATTTTTATAGGCCGTTTCAAAGCACAGATCCGTTTATAGACAGGCTTGTTTATGACCTACAGTGAAAACGATTCCAGGATCTCTTAACTCACCTTGCTTGGCCCAGCCAGTGAGATCTCCATGACCAGGATGAGTGAAGTCTTCAATATCAGTGGACAGTTCCTTGTAAATATTTTCTAAGCTGCAAACAAAAACAAGATTTAAATTGGGTTTCTGGAACAGTCAAAGCCCATGTAATCAGGCAGTTAATTAGCACGACTGAATCCTGAAAACCTGTCCAGTAGCACTCAGATGGCAAACTCACTACAGACAAAGACCCAATTGTGCTCTTAACAGTTTGCTCTTTAAAGTACTTAAAGATAAAGGCAAACAAAGCCACCTGCACTGGACAAAAAGTAAACAAACTTCAAGACAAACCCTTAAAGGTAATAAAACCCTCTGCACAAGCAGCCCTCAGGACCTCTTTGTGTGCCTGGCTGGAAACTTTATCAAAGGACTCACTGCTGCAACTGAAAACACAGAGCCCAGCAAGGTTGTCAGGAGAACTACACAAAATTAACAGTGTTTCTCTAGTGCTGTTTTGGGGGGGGAATGCACAACTTAAGGTTCAATAGTTTCAACACATTAATTTATGAGACACATAGCCTCAAATAACACAGAAGTACAACGAATTTAACTCAGTAAATAGATGAATATTGCAAGTTGGGTGCTGCCATACCTTGGGGGTGGTGGAACAGGTTTCTGGACACTGAAACAGAGCCCATGAGCTTGATTAGGTCCATGATATGGATCTTGCCCCAAAATGACAACCTTTACCTGAAAGAGACCCAGATCCTTGTTAGTACTTCCAACCCTACAACTGTAATTGGAATTTTTCTTGAAAGCATAAAAATCAAACAAAAAACTCACAAATGAAGTATTTTCAGAAGAAAAGCTCTCTGAAACAAGAAATCCATACCCTCACATACCTGTTCTTTGTGTTAATTTTCACTGCAAACAGCTTATTAGAAGAGGCATTAATATAAGCACAGGGGTACACACTTGTGGATAATTAGAGTCTGCTACAGAAAAGCCAAGAGAAACTCAAAAGCAGCTGGTCCTGAGCCAGACATTGCAGAAACAGTGTAACGTCTGGAGTCTAAACAGAGGTTTTAAACACCGTTGCTGATAAGGGTGATAAAGCAATAAAGTCATTTCAGTAACAAAAAGAGGAGCCAGGATTTACAGATTGTGCGTGGGAAACAACAGCATCCAACATCACAGGGGGCTGCGGATTGAGAGCAGACTGTGTTAGGGGGTCTCCGCCTAACCCTGGCGCTGGAGGCTGGTGTCTCGGGTGGGCAGAAGGCCAGGGCAGCCCCCTCAATGCCTCACAGCCCTGGGGCTCTACTCACATCTTGGATGTTGCACATCTGTGTCCAGGTGAAGACCTGTTCTGGGGGTGGGTAGACAGTGCAGCGCTTCCTCTCCTGGGCTACAAACTCCATCAGCTGCAGAGGGGACACCAGAGGGAGGGTCAGTAAAGGGGGGTGCCAAGGTGTGTGTGTTGGGAGAGGTCCAGCCCTGTCACGGAGCAGGCAGCCCCCGCTCACCTCCAGGAAATAGGGCTTGGAGAACTCGGCGCCCAGCTGCCGCCTCCAGCTCTCGCCGAAGCCCGGTGGCACGTTGCGCTCGGCCAGGCGCTGCAGAGCCGCCTCCTTGTTCCTGCGGATCCGCTCCAGCTGCTGCGCGCTCAGCGGCGAGGCCGGGCCCGCCTCGCCTTCCGCGGCCTTCGGCTTCTTGGCGGCATGGGCCTGGGGAGCGCGGGAGGAGAGGTCAGTGCAGAGCAGGCGCGGGGCCGAGGCGCCGGGGCCCCGGCAGAGCCGCAGGACCCGCGCGGTCGCCGCCGCGACGGCCGCCATCCCGGCCAGGGACGCGCCCGCCCCGCGGGGCGGTTCTTGCCGTAGCCGCGCGCCACACGCGGCCTTTTCGCGGCAAAACAGCGCCGAGCTCTAACCTCATTGGCCGCCCGGCCCCTGAAGCCACGCCCACAGCCTTTGTTCCTAATCTCCTGCTTTCTATTGGTCAAAAAGAAGTAGCTCACTCCACCCGATTGGTTTACCACAAAAAAGATAGAGCTAGTCTGCCTAGCAACTATGACGGCGCAGCCTCTGCGGGCGCCCATTGGAGAGCAGAGCCTCATTCAATTCATTCAAGCGCGACAGAAGCGCGCGCTTTTTCGCAGCGCCCGCGAAACTGGTATTACCCACCCCCCCTTCCCCGCGCGCCCCCCCAAGCCCCCCAACGGCCGCCAGCGCCGCACGACCTCCACCCAGCACCGGTGCAGCCCCCCTGCTTCATCCCCCTCCTCCTCCAAGCGCCCGCAGCGCCGCGTACCCCCACTCCCCTCAGCGGCCGCGGGTACCTCGGCGTCGCCGGCCGGCTCGGGGGAGCGGCCGCGCTTCCTGGGCGGCGCGGCGCTGAAGAAGGAGTGCAGCGTCTTCTGGCCGATCATGGCGGCGGGGAGCGAGGGGCGGCGGGAGCCGGCGGCAGCACCGCGCTTTGGCGCCAAGAGCGCGCGGGGGGCGGAGAGGACGGCGGAGGGAACAGCCCACCGCGGCGCATGCGCGGTGGCCCCCCCGCTGTCCGTGAGGCGCGGCGCATGCGCGGGCGGGGCGGCGCTGAGGCGGGGGCGTGGCCGGGGCGGCGCCATGGAGCGGTTCGTGCTGAGGCGGGCGGCGGGCGCCGGGCCCGGCGGCGGCGGGAAGCGGCCGAGGCGCGAGGCGGCGGGCGCGGAGCCGCCGCTGCCCTCGCCCTGGCGGGAGATCCGCGCCGAGGGGCTGAGGTGCGAGTACGGGCTGCTGTTCGGCGCCGCCGAGGCGGACGCGCTGCTGCGGGAGCTGGAGCGGGACGTGCAGTACGACCAAGGTAGCCTAAGAGCGCTGGGCGGGCGCTGCGCCCTCCGTTTAAATATCTGCAAAAAAGTGGAATGATAGGAGTGCTGTTTTACCATTCCCTGACATGTAGTTCGACAGGCGAGCGCGGGGAGAAGCCAAAGGCCCCGAGAGGCAGTTGTGTGTGTTGAAAACCCTTGAATGCAGGTGACAGCTTTGGGATGTCATCCGGGAGGCACCACTTTGATTGTCACAGCATATTTTTAATTAATTGCGAGTAGCTCCCATCACAGGGGAGGTGGCAATGGTGAGCGATAGCGGGTGCCCCGTCCTTGATTGCTGTCCACGGTGCTCTGGTACTGGAGGTGAAACCTGGTGCTCGCTGGACGGCGCGGGCTCAGTCCTGCTTCTCTCCCCGCAACAGGCGAGCGCGCCAAGCTGCACGTCTTCGGCAAGTGGCACCGCATTCCCAGGCAGCAGGCGACCTACGGGGACGCGGAGCTGACGTACACGTACTCGGGCGTCACCTTCTCCCCGAGGCCGTGGATCCCCGTCCTCGACCGCATCAGAGACCGCGTCGCGCTGCACACCGGACATACCTTTAATTTCGTCCTTATTAACCGGTACGTCTGGTTGCTGATCACATCGAGCAACTTCTTGCTGCACGTGTGCCACATCACCGAGAAATCACCAAGAATCTCCTCGTTTCACTGCAGTGACTGAACTAAGTGATCTGTTCTGTTTACAGATACAAAGACGGCTGTGACCACATAGGGGAGCATCGAGATGACGAGAGAGAGCTGGTTCCCCGCAGTCCTATCGCATCCGTGTCGTTCGGAGCCTGCAGGGACTTTGTTTTCAGGCACGGCGAGTCCAGAGGGAGGAAAGCAACGCGCCGCATCGAGCCCATCAAGCTGCAGCTGGCGCACGGGAGCCTGCTCATGATGAAGTATCCCACCAACGTGTACTGGTACCACAGTGTGCCCGTCCGCAGGAAAGTGCTTGCCCCGAGAATCAACCTGACCTTTCGGAAAGTGATGGCTCTTACCAGCAAATGAAACACTTCACAGTCGAGCACCTGCTATTTTGACTTTTAAAATGGGAGCTTGATCCCTGACATAGCAGTCAGTTTCTCTTCCAAACGCTATCCTCAATGATCCAAGGCATTGGATGAGGGAGTTAAACCAGAAGAGGGCATAGTGTCCTTAAAAACTTGCTAATAAATAAATTGCTCATCTTATATGATAAGACTGCTGTTCTCTCAATAAAGTGTTGGCTTATAACATAAAATACTTCTTTCAAGATAACACCACACAGGAACAGTTACTTTTATTAGTAAGTTTGTTCTTTTATTGCTACTGTACAATTACAAAAATACCCTGAAGTGAAAACACAACTTCCAACAGCGGTGCAGTGATTTGACTCTAATATACACTTTAAAATAATATACACAATAAAACAAGAATAATCCACATACAGAGATGTCATCTTGGAGGTCTGTTTCCCATCTATCTGATGTACATTTTACTAACAACTTTCCCACGATGGAAGCTTGCAGATAACAAGTGCTGGAGGAGCCCCGGTGCCTGCGCAGAGCCCCCTAAATCCCAAAGGGCAGCTCAGGTGGCAGTATCTGCAGAAGCCTTTGATGCTCAGGTTAGGCTGAGAGTATCTAGCAAGGCTCAGGCCCAAGGCCAAGGTGCTTCCTTCCTCCCAAGGAGGGCTACGCCAAGACCACCTGCAAGTGCTGTCTCCTCAACCTCATCTCTATAGCCCTTGAGGAAATTTCAGAGTAAATCTGCAGCTGAGCAAAAAAGAGCAATTTATCAATGCCTTACAGTGCCTGTGCTTTCATTCTCATCCAACGGGCCCCTGCTGGAAAGCAGTTTTATGCAAAAGGAAAAGGAAAATATTAAACATCCAAACTTGCAGTAATAGGGGCCTTCATGTCACTGTTGCAGGCTGATGAGTTTAAGAGTGTTAGTCCACGGTGTGCGTTTACCCTGAGCCAGCATTACGGCTTTCCAAACAGTGCCCTGTTCAGGTGAACTTCACAAAGATTCACAGAGCTGAAAGCCTCTCAACAGACCCCGCTGAGAGCAGGTACTGCAGAATCTTTACTGCTGGCAGTGGAAATGTTCTCAAGTTGAGGTACAAATGGTAGAACTGCTGGAGCTAGACGCTTTGCATGATACTTTTCCTTAGGTGACACCCACCAGTGCTTTACACAGCTCCTACTGCAAATTCCTGCTGTGGCCAGAATGTTTTTGGCATTTTGCATATTTTTTTTCCCCATTATTTTTCTCCTAAGTTAAAACAGAAAGGTTAAAAAGGCGCTACTGCTACCCCAGTACAGAGGAAGAGGCTTCTCAGGAACTAGTGTGTCAGTGGATCTATGCAGACTGCTTTGTATATGGTGAGCACTACTCGGAGCAGGTGTTGGGATCTGTGCTCTGGAATGATGCGAGTGAAGTACAGGATATACCATACGACAGACACACGGATATTCGTTACTGTTCCTATTTTGGCAGGCTTCAAGCCTCCTTGAAAGAGCTCCGGCTGCCTCTGAGCTTCAGGCAGTGATATGAATACATTAGGTACAAAGTCACTATAAAAACTATTAAGACAGTTGTTAGCATTTCAAAACTTAGCTGCTCTTTTACACTGAGAAAGCTAGTCCGGGAATAAGTCTTTTTTGCCTTCAAGGTGCAAGGATAGAAAAGAGCTACAAATAGCCTACACTTGCAATTCCTCATAATTCAGAAGCATTCACATTTTTGCTTCTGCTCCCTCTGTGCCTTGCCTGTTACTTTTCACTCAGTCTAGAGTTTTTTACTCAGTCTAGACTAACAGTCTAGACCAGCAAAGTGCAACGTACTCGGAGCTCCCTATAGATCACAGTATTTTATACAGTGACACCAGTCTTTGCAGACTACAGCACTACCTCACCAGACAAGGGCCTACAGTCCGGATTCAGGTGTGCGTAGTCCAGCTTGCAGGCTGCCTGGCTTGCTACGGATCTCAGCTCACAGCTACAACCTGCCCAAGCCACGCTGCAAGCCGGACAGCGTATGTTTGAATGATGATGAAGGATGGCAGTGCTCAGCACTAAAATGGGAAGGGTAGGTCTGGAACACCGATTACAGTGGCTTGAAATATTAGCATTAAAAGGTGTAGTCAATACTACAAGCAATATTACTCTACAGTTTCATAGTGACAAAGGAAATTACAATACTGATCATTAGCAAAAGCTGCTGTCTCTTAATTTCACCTAAATTCCAAAGATAAAGAGCAACAAATCAGTGTCTCAGGTTTAGATTAAAAATTTCATATTTTCTTCTCCTGTAAAAAGAAATCTGCAGTTCGAATCAGTAGAGGTATTTCTATGATGTATAAAGAACTGAAATGTTTGGGAAGCAACATAAGTAGGAAAGTATTTTTGGGAACCACACATGCTACATAGAGATGCCTTGCTTTACTGATTAGCTGGGATATTAGATCTGATTCAGTTAGTCGTTCTTCCCATCATCTTGAGAGACATTTATCAGAGCTTAATTGACGTGCAGTAGACTCAGACAATGGTAACGTGACCATTCAAATAAGCTCAAGGCACTTTATTGTTTTTAAAAACATTGCCTTTGCTAACAGCAGCTTCCTGCCAGCCACTTCTGCGGTTCATCTGTTAGAAACGTCTGCACGAAATGTAAAGGATTAAGCATCTCTGTCTGAAAACTTACACAGGCATCAGGATAAGGAACACGGCCTTGGGAAGTCTCTGTTGGAAGTGTCTGTTTCAGAGCTGTGATGCACACAAAATACTGCCGAAACAGAACAACGCAGGGTCACTTGGGCTGCACAAAATTAGCAGCCTGACTTTGGGTAGCATCATTTTGGTACAAATCACAGCTCGCAGCGAGAGGCAGCTGCTGCTGTAGGGCGGGGGAGGTTAAAGGGCCTGCGGTGGGTCACTGCATCACAGACACGAGGTGCAACGTGGAGCTCACCAGAGGGGATCTGCCAGCTCTTGTCCTTCAGCCCTCAGTCACTCCTCGGCTCTCAGCTCCAAACTTTGGTGCTGTACCCTCGAGTGGACACGCTCATAAAAAAGCAGGTAAGCGCTAGAAGAGAGGACTTCCTGCAAACTAGCCTTGCGAACGGTGTCGTCCGAAATCCACAGCCACTGGCTGCTGACGGAGAGCGGGTTCTTGGGAGAAGGTGGCGAGCGGCGGTAAGTCACAAAGTGTCCCGAATGCATGTCCCCGTGGTGAACCACAACTGCCATCAGACGGTAAAGGTAAACAGGGGAACTGGAGGGCAAAGGAGAAGAGGAAGGGGTCAGCAACCCTCGCAGGGCACACGCAGGTTGCTGTGTGTTTAGCTGGGCACGGGCAGAGAGCTCAGAGCAAAGGAATGGCTCTGTGAGAGAGTGCGAGAGAACCAACCACGAGCTGGTCACAGGTTGAAAATGTTTGCATGTTCTCACACGGAGATGCATCAAGCATGATCTTACAAGATCTGCTTGAATTTATGTATTTTTTTAAAACTCTAAAAATAAGATGAAAAATGAGAAGGAGGGGTAGAGGAGAACAGGAAGAATAAGGGCTTGGCTGTTCAGGATGACTGCTGCAACATGAACTAGGAGTGTCTGAATTTTGCTTGTAACATGTTCTACTCCCTTTGCTAGCAGGAGAGAAACAGAGCCAAAGACAACCACTAAAAATGAGCCAAAGAGATGAGCAAATGATTTCGGCACAGGACCCAGGATGGATGTCAAATTCAATGATTACACTACTTTATGATAGAAACAGAGTAACAGAACACAGAATTGGCAGAGATTATAAGAAAGGTACAAATCTCTAACTTACCTGTACTCAGGGAATGCAGTTAGCGGAAAAGTTCCCGGGGACATTAAAAACGAAGGGGAGCAGGCACCATTCATAAAGAGGGATTTAGTGCTACATGGCTGCTCTGCATCTGTCAAAGAAAGCAGAGAGTGATTTAGCTTATGTGTTGAGTTGCAAATACGATAAACAGGACCTATCATCAGAGAATATTTTATCTTAATTAATTACATACCACAATGCTGCTGAGACATAGAAAAATATAATAGCCAAAGACAGTGGTAATTGTTTTTACGTGATACAAGCATGAAAATGAATGACAGAATTCTTACTACATGGAATACTGAGTTGCCTAAATGACAGGCATAAATTATTACAGATTAATTTTCTAATTGTACAAAGCTACTATTCCCAGTGTCCTTTCTGTGACTGTGCTGAAGCCTTAGAAGAGATAACTAGATAATTTTTAGGAGGATCTCCTGACTACAGCATGCACTCATCTTTTGGACCTAAAACATGCCAGCTTTACACTATTATTTTGTTGTTTTATTTGGTTTTGGTTTATATTTAGCAGAATCAGATAACTGAATAATCAATTTGTACCTTGTTGCAATAGTTTCAATAGTTCCAATTACTTGCCAGAAAAAAGGACTCTACCTATCCTCTTATCACACATCCAAATAAAGACCCTGCTCTTAAATTCACTCTGCAAATCAGAATGCTTTGTTTATCAACAAAATGTAGAAATACATAATATATATTCTTTTCCAACTAAATACCTGAAGGTTTTACTGCTGTCCCATCCTTTGTTTCAGAGGTTGCCTCCTCAGGGTTTTTCTGATTCCGATCATTCTGGCTTGATTTATGAACAGGAATGTGATATTTGTAGATGTCCATGATCAGGAACTCATTGAACTGAACGTGCTCGTGACGTTTCAGAGGAGTGCCTTGGTTTGACCAGCTCAGTCTTTGCAGGTGGATACACAAACACTGAGGGAGCTTCAGCAAGTTTCCATGGAAAAGGAAAGTCAAAACACATTTTAAACGAAAAGCAGCAGCTATAACAGTTAAAAATATAGGAATGGAATGGGAAAATCCAGTGGATGAGGATTAGAATGAGTGGCAATGAATTGCTGGCAGACATTTGTTAATATCTAATAAACTATGGCTCGGCATAGTAAAAGTGCATAGGAGAGAAAAAAAAAAAGGCAAATAGTTACAAATATCTGAACGCTCAAAAGTAATCCCATGGTTAACCTCTGTCAATCAGGGTTAACCTGAGGCTCTTAATTACCAATGCCCTGTTGTCCGCTGCATTATACAATCACAGAACAAAGGGATTCATAATAAGGGCTTCTCATCTAAAGGGCACCTAGTGTTTAACACCATATTCACTTGTTTAAACCTTCTGTATTCAGATTATTTTAATTTCTTTGCAATGTGCAATCGCTAAACAATGTACAAGCAGATGTGTATATGGATCACTTACCGTGGAAATAAAAAATTACTGCAAGACACATGGATTGCAACTGAAACAAGCTCATGCTTGAGTACTTCGCTGAATAACAGCAAAATACTCACAAGTAAAACATTAAAGAAGTTTAATACCAAAAAGTGAATATCAAGCAAAAAGACTGAAGAAAGAAATTACTGTTTAATGGGATTTAAAAATTGATGTTTAACTTGCCTCACCTTTCCTAGCTTTAATTGTTTAACAAATGTTGTTCTCTGGTTTTCTATGCTCTGTCCATGCAGACTCCCTTCTGCCTGAATCTGAAATCAGAGGGAAAAAATAAGTCATATGATTAAATGATTTATCAACTTGCACAGAATCATACTGCAGGTTTGCACACTACAAACAACAGGGATTTCCTATCTAGAACTATGCACAGTTCATTAATTACATTTACAGTTTTCCACCAACTTTTTAGTTCAGATACTGAAAAAAGTAAATCAAGTAGAAATGAACATTTATAGAAGAAATAGAGTCCAGATTTAAGTTTAGCCTTAAGCTATTTCTGTTGCCTTTGAAACAAATACCTAGGCACCATGCTATAACTAAAGACAACTGTAAAATATTGTTTAAAAATGCCAAAACAAGAAACACCCCAAATATCATCTGGCAAATACAGAATAAAATATTTATCAATCTTGTAATATTAATAATAAAAAAAGCTTTAAAATACTCTGTGAGGTAATGACTCATTTTAAACACAAGAAATCGCAGGCAGGCTAGAGGCCTCCTGAAGTCACATAGGAGAAGAGGAGGAGGGAGAGAACTGAAGCCAATCTGTGGGATTTAAATAGAGCTAGGTTACACAAATTAAAATGACATACCTTAGTGCAATTGTCGCATACAACATCCTTTACAGATTCAGAGGAGATGAAATGATGGAGACAGTGATCCAGTGTCATAGGACGACCCTTAGTATGAAAAAAAAAATGCTATTTGCAGAACTGCGGCTGTTTAAACTGTGCAGAAAGGACCGAATACCCCACCATGAGAGACAGAAAGCTCTGTTGATGCCAGCAAAGTCACGCTTGTCATATTAATTTGCCCCAACCTGTCAACAGTAATGTACTATATTAGCACAAGACCATTTGTAAAGGTAAAAAAAAAAAAATGTAACTATTCATTAACACTTAGGCCTTGGCATCTTGAAAAGGCACCAAGAGAAAGCTGTGACTACAAGGACAGAGTCACTGGATCAGCAAGGGACACATACCCACATAGCAGCTGGGATGCTCAGTGAGAGGCTGTCAAACGTATCGTACCGCACAGGACTCTGCAAGAAAATATTTCACACATCCACTGAGCCAAAGTATATGATACTCCAAGAAAACTAGTGTCCCCCAAAAGGAATATGTGCTCCCTGCTGTTGTCATCTGGGGAAGGAGGCTCAGCAAATCCCACCCGTCCTCAGCACTGCACTGGGGATGCTTGGTGTTGAACTGAAGCTGCTCTTCTGCCTGCTTCTGCTGAAGCTGCCCTTGCTATTGAATTGTTGGCAAGTTTTTAAAAGTACTAAAAATACTCTTACAACTTGATCTACAGATGAAATTTATTTTCTGTACTTTTGCTTTACCCAGATATCTTCATCTCCTTACTGTGGATAATTGGACTGCAACTTAATTTGGCTTTATGTTTGCAATCTCAATCCTGAGTGCTGAATGAATAGCTGGGTGGCCTAAACTGCTCCACAGGTGAGTGAGTTTTCAGAGATCCTGAACAGCACATGTAGCAAGACCATTATTATTTTATCCAATAGGACAGTTATTATCCTCACAAAGTGGATCACAATTAATTTTCTTCATTACATTTTGTGATACTTATTTCTGATTAATGCTACAATAAGTACATAAGTAACAATCTGAGGTCTCATTCCTGCAAAACCTCGGAGCTGAAGTCAAGTACACGAGACAGTTTCAGCCCAGAATGTTCTCAGTGTTGAGCATCCTTTTGTTTTTGTGCAGAGGTATTACCAGGCACGCATTCTTACACCTGATGACACACAATCTTATACCTGGTGTTCACAGTGTTTGCAAACCATGTTGCTAGTCAACCTTCCATGAAAAGGATGCTGAGACTTCCAGTGATTTGACATAGGGGGAAGAGAACCTGAAAATACAAAGTTTCGGTTGTCCTTTCATTTTCAATACATCTGTGTTCTTCACTATACTTTCAAATATTTGGCCAATAATACCAAAAGGAATGACCGCTAAAATATATTCTGTTCTACTGACAATCAATGGTATTTCACTGCAGAAGACATATTTGAATCCAAAACAAAAACCCTCCTTACTCCCCCCCAAAAGCCCCAAACCAATCAATATTATCCCATTAATAAAAGAAAGAAAAAGTGACTACACCACAACTAAATACTCATATTTCAGGATGGCGGGGGAAAAAAAAAAAAAACCCTTACCTCTTGTTCTGCAGCTTATTTGCTTTTGGGTTATTTCTGGCTGCTACAAAGGAAAATAAAATATTTCATTAATCCTACACCTTTGCAAGCTTTCAGTATTAAATATTATTTCTCTAATTTCATCCCTGATGTGCTTTCCTGACATTTATACAATTGTGTGTGTGTGTTTGGGGTGGGAGGGCTGGCTCTTTGTTTCTTGGTATTTAGGAAGATTAAAAAAAAATGAGATACAGTGAATACAATTTCTTACCCTTTGCCCGAATTATTGATTCATTTCCATGAGAATACTAAAGATTAGCATTGTAATATAACGAAAGCATCTTCAGGTTCTGAACAGACACTTTATACTTTGCACACTAAGGAATCTGGGCAGACTACGAAGTGCTTAAGGAAACAGCATTGGTCACCTCCAGTGAATGCACATCAAACAAATGCGTGACACGTGGCTGCCGCTCCCGTTCGTCTTCTAGTGAAGAGGTAAGGACATGAAATAGTTCATGAGCATCCTATTAAATAGAGGCATAAGATTTAGCGGAAGCCAGAAAAAAAAAAAAGCATCAAAACATATCTCAGGAGTATGTGTGTATATATGAATCTATCATTGAAGCACTACGTTAAAGGAAAAAAAAAAGTATTGTTTAGACCCCAGTTCATGATGAAATAATTATTTGAGCACGTGCTGCAATTTTGCCCTGAAGATTTTCTGCAAAGCTAAGCCCTGTAACACCATACACCGTTAAAAATATTCTCAGTCACATAAGTTCAAAGGATACTAAAATACTTGCAGAAAAAAAGAAAAATGATTTCACAAATGCCTGTTTTCCTTGATTTCAATGACAGTATAATCGAAATTATGCTATTTTCTTTGCCTCTGAAACATAAAGGAGAGAGAGAGAACCACATTTTATGAATAAGACAATCAATTGTGTCCTTTGGCCAGTTGCACTTACGTAAGGGTTGAAAATACTAATAACAAATGCTAAAGTATGCCATAATGGAATGAAATTTGGAAACCTTAATGAAACAGAGCACATCCCTGGAATCACACAGGTACTTCAGCACAGACCCACCATCCACAATGAGGTTAGGGCTGTATTCCTTCTATCTTAATATTACGGTTTACATTGTGCCAATCTAACGGTAATTACAAGTTTTTGAAGATGCCACTGACTCCCTGACAAATATCTAAGCAAACTGAAAACACAATTCATCAGTCACAGAGCTGCCTTCATGCACTCTTTAAAGCAAACTTTTCACTACAGTGAAGACTCACGACTTGTCATTTGGAGCCGTCAGTACCATAACTTACATAAGGTATCTGTTATCCTGTATCTAAGCAAGGAGGGGTATACCAGGCAGTCTAACGGGAATTCTGTAATCACCTGCTCTTCAAACGATGAGATCTGCCACCTGTACACCCTGAGAACTTCTAAGAGGCAGCTTGCGTCCAGGACATCATCTTCTGTTACCTCTTGGCAAGATAAAGCTAGAGACAGCGCATTTTAAACTGTTAGATGGAGCCACCAAGAAGAGATAGAAGGTAAATCTGTTTATCTGAGTGTTTAGATTACTTAAGCACAATACAATTGATTAGTTATTCTCCATTAGGACAGGTCTACAGGTACAGTTAGACAATTACAATCAAACTAGTATGTATTAAGAAAATACTATTCTCATCTGGCACAGAGTAACTGACTACATATTCTTCTGATCTAGTACAGAGTGAAAGGAGTCTCGAGTAAGTGATACGGGGGGAATAAAAGATACAAACATTGTCTGAAAATATTATTTGGGGATTAGATTAAAAAATAGATACATGTCACAGAAACACTGGTATTAAAATAGCATCAGCCCTTCCTCATTTAAAAGTACATGTTTAACTGGCACAATTTTTAGGATGAACAATATCTAAGCTACTCAAACTTCCAATGAATTTCCTCTAAAAAACAGCCTTGCATTAATTTTCTTTCATAAATAAGTGTCAGAGTGTCCCTTTCATGGCGACAACAGTAGTCCCAATTTCTTCAAATTGGGTGTGTACATCCACATTCATGTTTTCACCGTATTTTGTGAAGCACAGTCTCAGGGAAGTAAGGCACCTTGTGTCAACACATGGCACACACATTTTCAATAGCCCTGTTGTCCTCTAGCCAGATTTGTTTGATCTGCTGGCAAATGTGTGTGATCCTTGGTCAGCTGCAGGTCCAACAAAACCTGAGACCTTTCAGCTGCTGGCCAGGGAACTGAGCAGCTCTGGGGACAAACACAACCTTGTGTTACCCAGGCTTGGCACAGGCACCCAGCACCTTTCTGATCTCTGCTATTCTGTGAAATTCCTGGCCAATAAATTCCAAGTTAATAGAGGACAATAACAAGGAGACAGTAAGACCACATTGTCTTCCTTTCTTTAGGAAACAAGGCTGGAAATACCAATTTTTAACCTAAATATTTATGTAGTTTTCTTAAAATGAAAAGCTTAAAAGATATTACCTCTTAGAAGATGCAGCAAAGTGAGGGACAAATATTGATGCTCAGGGGACTGGTTCTGGTCTGTCTTGTACTGCGCTGTAAATTCCTCCAGCCAGTTGATGAAGGACGGGCACGCAGATAAGCCTTGCAGCAGGGAGTTCATGAAACACGTGTTTCCTAGGTTAAGGAGGCCAGGGACGAGCCCTGCCAACATACAGGTAAGATTACATACACACCAACAAGCCTAGGAAAACATTACTATTTTCAGTAGGTGTTATGCTTTATACTAAAAGGGCATTGAGATGAAATTATTTCAGTTTCTTTTGGACTTGTACACATTAAAAAACTGGAAGACTCCCATATTTACATATCACAACACAGCGTATTTATATACGTTACGCTTCCTGAAAAATACATTTAATTGTTTTTTTTTAATTTTCTCTGAAAAATGTTCATTTTTTCATAAAAGAATATTTTCAAGGCCAACACCAAGGGTCAGGACTATCTGCAAATTACTGTATAAAAAGGTATTTTAAACCCCAAAGTGCTTATTTTCAGCTCATAAGGTGGAAGCCACTTATCGTGCACGTTCAAAGGGAGCCACAGGCCGCTGCTGTGCTCTCACACACTGCAGCTCAGCTCAGCGAGGCTTTCCCTTTGCCGAGATGATTATCAAGGGTTAACAGAGGGCACTGCCACACAGCTTGGCTTAGCAAGGGCCTTCCCCTTGTCTTGTGCTAATGTTAAATACGAAAACGCTTATTTCACTTTTATTTTTAAAGGACATAATTCGAAGCAGTTTGCTGAGGAACTCAACACAAGACAGACGCACAAAACGTGCCTGACACACCTGATTTTACTTCAACTCCAGGCACTGCTGTTAATAAACTATAAAAACCAAACAAGGGCTTTATTTGACACCGATTTATTAACATTTCATGCCAGGGGAGGACACAGCAAGGAAAGCTTTACATTTAGGGCGTGGAAAGGTTTTGGTGACGCTAGTAATGAGCTAGTAATGCTTTAAAAGGCAGAAATTCGTGGTTTTCTAGGCAGGAGGCTGCAGCAGGGCCGCGGGGCTCTCCCTACCTCTCCTGCGCCGCCTCCGCTCCGTCATGGGCCCCCAGAGCACGTAAATCCCGGCGGCGGCGGCCGCGGCCAGGCCCCCCAGGAGGCCCCAGTTCTTCATCACTTTGTACCTGCAAGGGAAGAGGGGAGAAAGAGCGGGTGAGAGGCCGAGGCCGCGCCGGGCACCTATACAGGGACGTGTATATATATCTATATATAAGTGCGCAGCTGTCGGCCCGGTGGCGCTGACCTGGCGGCCGCGCCGGCCCGAAGCAGCCGCCGCAGGGCCCCGTCCGCCTGGGCCGCGCCGCCGGCCACCATGCCCCGCCGCCGCGGAACCCGGCAGCCGCGCGGCGCGGGGGACGTGGTGCCGGCGCCGCACCGCACCGGAAGTGGCGCCGCGGGGCCGCGTTAGCCAGCGCACCGCCCCTAGCAACAGGCCCCTGGGAGCGGCGGGTTGCTATGGGAGGCCTAGGCCTAGGCCGCGGCCTAGGATGTGGAGGGGAAGGAGGGCGGGGAGCGGGGGAGCGGTGCAGGGAGGGGAGGAGAGGTGTGAGGGGAGAAGGTGGCCTCAGAGCCTACAGGCCATGAGACAGAATCACAGAATCGTTATGGCTGGAAAAGACCTTCAAGATCAAGCCCAACCATGAACCCATCACCACCATGCCTCATCTGAGGCACCTCCATGCCTCATCTACACACTTCTTGAACACCAAGCACCTCATCTACACACTTCTTGAACACCTCCTGTATATACTTCTTGAACACTGTCAGGGACAGAGACTCCACCACTTCCTTGGGCAGCCTGCGCCAAGGCTTTACCACTCTTTCCTTGCAGATTTTTTTTCCCCCTAATATCCAACCTGAGCATTCCCTGGCACAACTTGAGGCCATTTTCTCTTGTCCTATTGGTAGTTATTTTGGAGAAGAGATCAACCGTCACCTCATTACAACCTCCTTTCAAGTAGCTGTAGAGAGGGAGAAGGTCCCATGAGCCTCCTGATGTGTCCAGAGGACCAGATCTCATGTTCTTAACTGAATGGGCAGTTGGAGTTTGTCTAGCAAGAAAAGTCACAGAGCCAGTCCATTCCAAAAAGGAAGTTATCAGTTCTGTGCAGTGACTTTTTAAACTAGATCAGTATCAGAGAAATGTTATTTTCTATTAAGATTTTGGGAGAAGCTATGCGGAGCTGCTGTGAAATGGCCCACACAGATGATTTTGGGGGTACATCTCAGCAAGGGTGCTCTGCTGAGACTGATCTACGGCCTCAGTGCTGCTTTCCCCTAGACATTTCAGGTCGTAACTCCTCTTGGGACTGACGTTATCACCAGTGTTTTACCCAACGGAACAAAACAGGCTTCTTCACTGGGGAGATTAGATCATCATGGACCTTGATTTCTTTCACTTGTGTTTTCTGAACAGCAAATAAATCAACACTTCAGGAATATTTTGGTTGAACGGTCTATCCCATGAGACCCTTTGTTTTTTATTTGTTGTGGATCAGGTACCTTTCATTCCAGACAAAGCACTGAGCTCCTTTGTGGTAAGCGAGAGGCCAATGCCATTCTTCACCCCAAACCCATCACCACCCACATCAAAGAACAGTAACTGAGGAGCACTTTTCTTTTCCCCCTTATGCTTTTGAGAATATATCACAGAGCAAGCCTATCAATTTTATGCCATTAAAGTTTATTCTCTTCACAATTCCAGAGTGATATTCACTGAAGTGTGCCTGATTTCTCATGGCTTGGCCCAAGCCTCTCGCATCTTCTGTCATTTCCTGACCCGAATGTGTACAACATTCCTCCTTCCTCCTTCCTCACCACCTGTCTTCATTTCAGTTTATCTTGTTGTTCTCAGATGATTTTTTGTCAAATCTATCTTGTCAAAAGTCACTTGGTCATCTACCTGGCTTATTTTCCAAATAATTTCCCCCAGCAACCTTGCCCTGCAAAGGATTCTTCTGGAAATGCAGGCATACACTCAAACAGCTTATCCTGTGCAACCGAGGGAGAAGGTTTACAGGGTGCCAGAGTGACGGCAAATTTTCTTGGGTAATAAAATGAAGATGCTTTACAAAATAATTTCATTGTAGTCTGCAGTGTGCAGGCTTGGAGACATTGCTGCAGGAGAGGAACTTCCCCTGCGATCCTAGAGCATCCTCAGTAATCCCGTGCGATTTTCTGCCGAAATAAGCGGCTCTGCAGCTCCTTTGGGTGGGATTTGGGTCCCCCGAGGAGCCTTTGCAGCCTTCCAGGAGGCGGCTGCCTCCGAAATTGCTCCGTGCCGCTTCCCGCAGGGATGTCTCCGTGCGGTGACCGTGGCTGCGGCCCGTGACGGCAGCGTCCCCGAGGGCCGGCATCCCTTCCGTAGCGGCTCGGCGCCGAGGGGACGCGGGCGCTGCATCCCTGCCCGGCTGTGCAGGAAGGGGAGGGAGCTGCCGTGCGGAGCCGCGCGGAGCTGCGCGGAGCGCCGGGGCGGCCGCCGGAGCTGCCCAGCCGCCCCGCGGCGCCCGCCGTGCCCGCCGTGCCAGAGCGATGAGCGCAGCTCGCCCGGACGCAGCCCGGCAATGGAGGATGATTTATTCCAGCTGAGACAGCTGCCGTGAGTCGCGCCGGGAGGGGATGCGCGGGGCTGCTTCCAAGCGCGCCGCGGGGATGTTTGCAATGCCCATGATTCTTAAGGAAATTATTTATGGGAAGCATCCTAGGCCCCAGGAAGCAGGCCATTTTCCTTGTGCAGATGCCCGAGTTCAGCATCCTGGGGGCATCAAGGGGTTTATTTACCATAGAAACTCACCCGTTTCTTATTTTTACATGAACTCTACCATGGGGGGAAATAAGAAGGGGCAGAATAAAACCCTGGAAGTGGCAAAAGGTTTTGTGAGGGGTAACGCTACTATTGCATTTGCAAGGTGGATTGCATCCGTAAATAACGCGGGGCTCGGGAAGGCATCTTCCTTGGCTCTCTGCTCCGTGCCGGGGACCGATGGCACATCGCAGGCTTTATTGCAGAGACGTGCTCGCCGTGCACGCGATAATATCTGCTAACGGTTTGTTTGGGAGAAGCAGACATTGCTGCACAGGGAAAATGCTGTCATGTAGGGGGAACTCCTTGCTGTTGGCGGGTGATGCCTAGAGCTTGCAAAAAGGTGATAAAAACATTGCTGCCTTTAGCACTGACATCTCCGACTCATGAATGCAAAAGGTTTCCTTTAAAAATCTGTGCATTTCTCCTAATGCTCACTTATATGCTTTAAAATACGTTCGTATTTTTAAGCTATTGCCTCTGCAAGGCAAGGAATAAATACTTAAAACTGATTTAAAATATTAATAAGCTAATGCCAGTGAGAGAGCAAACGATCTCATAATATTTCTAATAAGTTGGGAAGATGGACATGAACTCCGGATATTTTAAATAATTGGTCCTGATGCATTCAGCTTGGCAATAAAAGGAAAGATGCATGATTTCATTAGAGCATTCTCCTCCAGTCATTTTTTTTTAAATAAAGCACTCAAAAAATACTCTAAAGTACCTTTCCATGTAGGTGTCATTAGACTTACTCACTAGAGTGAGATCTTGAAAACAAACGCAGGTTTGAAGTATCTCATCTGTGAAGATTTTTGCAGATAGGGAACAGTAAGGACCGTCAAGTCATTTCTTCATTTGCATTGATTTGTTTCATAGATCCTTAAGTGATATATATATATATATTTTTTTTTTCTTTCTAATTCCCCATGCTGAGCAATGGGGCCAGGTAGCTCCCTGCTCAGATTGCCATTGGAGTATTTGCAATTTTTAGACCTTTTTAGACCTTCACTATGCTTTGCATAGCATCCAGAGTCATTGCCTCCAAACTAAAAGTCTCTTTCAACATTTATTTGCAAACGTGAAGCCATAACACAGGGGTTTCATAATGAGGTTCCTTGCAGACAGAAAAGTTCTTATTATTTTGTGTTTATTTTGCTTGTGGTTTCAAAGGACACTGAGTAGGTACCAGCATAGGTTGTAGGAATGAATCTCAGTTATAATCCCAGGGAGTATCTGGTGCTTTAGACTCTCTGATATCTGGAGAGAGGATGTCTCTATATTGAAATGAACCTTGCATCAAGCTGTGAGACTGCTGATATGCAAGTAATGGTCCTTCTTAAGAAAATACATAAATACAAAAGTTTTCTTCACATATAGTTAAACCAGGTGCTTGTAAAGCTTTTGTTAATAATGTATGAGTGGTACTTTCATGTTAATTGCCTTTGTAATAAAATAGCATCCCATGGGCATATGAATTTCAGTGCTTGCTTGCTGAGACGATGTATTTGGTAGGTTGTATAAGATTACATCTTCATTGACAACTCTAAAGCAAGAATAAAAAGAATAATAATTACTTGAGTTTGTCCTGCAGGGTCAGCAAAACAAAATTTAAAGCAAGGTGGTTGTGCTGAGGTTAAAAAAAAATCAGAAAAAAAATTAACCCTGAGTTTCTGAATGGAGCTAAATGTGAACTCAGAGGACTTGCTTTGTTTATTCTTTTCTTGTAACTGAATGAAGGAACCTCCACGTATCCCTGACCAGCATGTGGGATACATCCCAGCTGCACGGCAGTCCGAGCGTGGCTTTCTTGCAGCTATCAAAGAGGCCTGGGGTTTTGTTCCGTGCACTTGAGTTTAGGTCATTGAGACGTCGTCTTTGAAAACAAAACCGTGTGACTGTCTGCCAAGACGCGAAGGCCAGAGAAAAGCCTTCTGTGTCCTGCTGCAGGTGAGAGTGCTGGCGATGCAGTGCAAGGCCATACAGATCTTGAAGGGCTCTGTGCACCTGAAAAGAAAAAAAAACATGCTGGAACATCTCAAAAGGCTGCAAATCAGTTCTCCTAAGAATAATTGACATCTGCACAAGCTGGCCACGCTTCCATATCTTTAGTTTCTCAGGATGCTGCCAGGATATCATTAGTGCGTGCAATTTCCCTGATGGGACGTGGTCAGGGCCGTCATGTATGTGCCGGGACTGGTAAACAACAGAACGTGTGTCCCTGGGTTTTGTGGCTCTGCCACAGGCAAAGCCTGAGCTGAAGGCAGGGGCTGGCTGTGCTGGGACTCCCCTGCTTGTGGACAACCTCGTGGATGACCAAGATACTCATTCCACCTCTCTCTCATTTATCGTTGGACCAAAACCCATTTACAGGAGCTTTATACATTGCCCATCCACTTGCCCTTATCGTAAGTATTGATCGTGTCACCAGCACTTGTAAGAGAAGATCAGAGGTGAGGCTTTGCCAAATGTGAGGGGTCTTTAGGGTCTCCTTTTAAAATGTCACACGTGTGTGTCGGTGAGTGGTCACCGCGGCTGCAAGGTACTGCAAGTCAAGTTGTGTTGACCTTCAAACCCAAGGATTAAACTGAAGTTCAAAACACTCTCTGCTAGCCTGGCGCTGAAAGGAAAATATTTAGTTATTGAACCTCAGAAGAGGCAGGAGCAAGACTAATTTAATCTATGTCTGTAAAAACTGCTTCGCTAAAGTCCAAGAAATTATCAGTTGCCAAGAGGAAAAAGTTGCGCTGATGTTACGGAGCCTGCAGATGAAGCGAGGGAAGCTTGAGGAATCTGCTACGTCAAATATTGTAGATCTGTGTCAAAATCTTTGTTTGGCCTCCCATAAATTAAATGTTGAAGGATGGATGCTGATCTTCTCTCCAAGCCCTGGCCAAGCGAAGAAGACATCAGCGGAGCTATGTAGGAAACCACTGGGAAAATGGGTGGAAATCATTGAGAACTATGTTCAGGCATATATAAGTACATCCAGCTATATATAAGTACATTCAGGTGTGTGTAGTATATTCCTCTGTGATGGACTTTGGTGCTCATGCATCCTGCATAGAGATACCATGGGGTTAGCCCTACGTTTGCAATTGACTTTTGGCATAATGTATGCTTGTCACCATATGAATGGTAGAGTAAATATTGCTTTCCACTAGGTATGTGAAGATATGGGGGCACATTTCATCTCTACTGCAGAAATAAACATTTGAAGCACACGTGTGGATGACATCCTGCTTGCACACACCACATAGCAATGTACTCCCAGTGTTCCCAAAGCCAGCAGCAACAAAAGGTCACTGTAGAAGCATTCTGTGTGAGTGTGATATGGAGTGGGCTGTGGAGAGGAACCTGACTGTTTGACATAAATATGGTTTCAGAAGGAAATACATCCCTGGAAGGGACACACCGTTGTATTAAATGTTGTTTCTTTATTCTTAGAGTGGTCAAGTTTCGTCGCACTGGGGAGAGCTCAAGGTCAGATGAGGATGCAATTTCAGGAGAACACGAAGTTCAGATTGAAGGGGTCCGGACAGAACTAGAGGCTGTCGAGCTCGAGGATGGAGCTGCAGTGCCAAAGGAGTTTGCCAACCCAACTGATGGTGAGCAGCATTCTGCTGGTTCTGGTTTTGCCCTAAGGAAAAGATGTGGCTTCTTCATTCCAGTCATGTATCAGCCAAGTGGGATACATTGGCTTTGGAGGAGTAAAAGATTCCCAGATCAAAGAAAGAAACTCTAAGCCAGGCTTATTATGTTGTACTTGAAAAGCATGATTTACCTGCATTGTCCTCCGAGGGTTGCTTTATGTGCTTGTTTTGATGTTATCAGGACTAGACACTTTCAAGGAGTTGTGTATCCAGTTGTCACCTATTTCACATAGGAGGTTTAGGTAAGTTCCTTCAGATCCAATCAGTGCTTCTAAAGCCGAGTTTCCTGGAGCAGTTACACGTGATTCACCTTCAAGGCTGAGCACGTGAAGCCTCTGCAGTGTTCCTGTTGCCCACTTGCCTAAAGGACAAGAGGGAGAGAGGAATGAACATCCAGACTTTGCCTTCTGATTAGGAGGGAGGTGCTGAGTGCCCTGAAGATAACAGCAATCTAAAAGATATCAGAAATGGTGTTTTGGTCTTAGCGTTCCAATAATTTGGAATTATTTTGTCTTTAGCGTGATCTTTAAAGAACAAAGAGAGTTGCCTGAGTAGGAAGTATATAAAAGCTAAGTATATATCTCAGTTATTTATTTTATATCTAAGTGGGTAACCCAATTAATAAGTAAATGCATTCATGGAAAATACTGTCTCTAGGTATGTCTTTTACTAGGAAAGGAATACACTTCTGCACTAGAATTGTTTTCTTTCTAGATACTTTTATGGTGGAAGATGCGGTGGAAGCGATTGGATTTGGAAAGTTCCAGTGGAAACTCTCTGTTATTACTGGATTAGCATGGGCAAGTTTGTTTCAAACTCAATTGCATGATCATCAGTTAGGGAATCCCAATGATTTCAAATAGTGTAGCCATTCTCTGCAGATAAAAAGTCCCCACATCGGCCAATTTACAAGATTTTTACTTGAAATTCTAAAATGACAGCTGGACTCAAAGTTGTTTTGTGGGGATAGTGAATAACTGGTTTCTCTTTGTTTAAAATTCTTACAAATCTTGGGTTTTTTTTTTTTTTTTTGTTTTGATTCTCTATTCCATATAGAGATTTTTGCTTCAAATAGAAGGGGTATTAGGCTACTCCTACAGGAGTAGATCTTGTTTTTCATCCACTCATTTTACCACATTGATCACATTAGCTAACTTCTCTGTTTTCTATATTAGTCAACATATCATTCTTGTAATCTGCTTCAGTTGAACAGCTACCCAGTACTTCTAGTTTTAGCCTGGACACCAGGAAAAGAAAACGGACTTTGTTTTCTCTTTTGAGCTACTTCTAAAGTGTTAAATGCTGTGTCTGCTGAAGTATATTTTAGGAGAACAGTATCTGGGGTGTAACAAGGGTAATTTCAAGATGTGTTGCTGACTGCTATGTCAATCTAATTTTCAGGTAGTTGTTTATTTTTGTTTCTTTTTTACCCTTCTAGATGGCAGATGCTATGGAAATGATGATTCTAAGTATCCTAGCTCCTCAGCTTCATTGTGAGTGGCGATTACCAAGCTGGCAGGTTGCATTGCTCACATCGGTAGGAAAATTAACTGACAGTTCCTGTGTTCTGTAAGGTTTTTCCACACATTGCTATTCAGAAATTATGCTTTATATTCCAAGGTTAAATCTCTTCATGGCCCTTGCAGATCGCCTTTGGCTCAAAATAATATAGGAGCCTTTTTAAAAAAATCGTGAAGAAATGAAACTAAGTGAGAACTGAGGAGATTTTCCAAGTTTCAGGCTCCACCTTTCATGTAATTTCTGGGAAATTGATCCAGACTCAAAATTCGATTCATCTGATCAATGAAAAAAAATAGTTGATAAGTTCTGGCCATCTTTTTTGAATTTTTTTCTCTTTTACTGCTTTTAAGTTTCCTCATATGTAGACAGATTGGGAGTCATGAGAGAAACTATGCAATTGCCTTTGGAGGTGGATGATCCGATGGCCTTTGCAAGCAGAGCTCTTAGAATATTACCAGGAAGAACAGTGCTCCGACGTGGGGGAACCTTCCCACCGTCTACAGTGCTGTTGTGTGGTGTGTACTTCAACTCATAAGACATTTCTTTTTCCTGTAGTTTGTGAGGCCAGTTGTATTATTATCTTAATTGGACAAAATGCTCGATAGATTTGAATCACCTACCGGTTATGTCTTTTCCCATACTTGAACCCAGCAACCACTGGAAATGGGGCCATCACTGGAAAAAGTTGAGAGATGTTGGTTTGAATGCTCCACTACAACTCCTCCTCCTGCCTGGGCAATAGCAAACTCCCTTTTAAATCAATACAAGTGAAGATAGGCTGAATGACTTGGGAAAATCCCACTATATGGATTGTCTTTGCTGGTCTCTACTGCAAAGGAATGGATGCAAAGCATCTCAACATTTTGTTGTACTGTTAATGCTTAAATTTCTTATTTTCATTGTAACGTTGTGTCTCTTTGCTGTCCTGTAGAAAAATTATCTTGTCTTTTTGTTAAAGGGAAGATTTTTTCTGGTGTTTCATAGGTGGTGTTTGTGGGAATGATGTCCAGTTCTACTCTCTGGGGAAACATTTCAGATCAGTATGGGAGAAAAACAGTAAGTCTCCGGGTCTTCATGAAATGGATTCCAGTATTGCTGCACTATGCATGTTTCAGTGCATGTTATTCACACATACCACAGTCCACATGCACAAAGTAGAGCTAAGTAGAGCCAGAACTGATACCCACTGAAAACAAAAAGAAAACAAACAAAAAATGCAAAACAAAAAAAGCGAAACAAAAAGACAGAAATTTGGGAGAAGTAGCAGAAAATCAAAAGTGAGAAAAATAAAGGCTAAAATAAGGAATGGCTTGACTGTATTACAAAGTGAAGTGGTTTTGTTGTAAAAGTCTCTAGGAGTCGAGGCGCAGTGCAGCCAGTCCCTGAGCAGTCTGTGTGTCCCGGTGGATGGATTCTGAGCTCGGGCACGTCCGTGCACCATCCACTGCTGCATCACGTGGCTGTTCTGGGGCCTCCACTTCCAGCATTCTTTGGGAAACTATTGGGATGGCAGAAATGGCATCCGGGAGGATTTTCTGCACTTGCTGGTTTTGAAACTCTAGTTTATATCTGGTGAATTTGCCTGACCATAGAGATTCTCTTTTCCCTCTGCTTGTTCATTAAATACAGGGGCTAAAGATCAGTGTGTTATGGACGCTCTACTATGGGATCCTCAGTGGTTTTGCCCCGGTGTACAGCTGGATCTTGGTGCTGAGGGGCCTCGTGGGCTTTGGCATTGGAGGGGTGCCTCAGTCGTAAGTAAATATTCACAAGTCCAAACTTGCTTTCTTTTTTGTTTCATTTTCAACAAATGCTTATGTCTAATTGAAGATAACCCTGTAGTGAGAGATGCCCCTGTACCTATTTTGCACTAAATATTTTGGAACTAGTGTATTAAACTTTGAGAAGACTTTGAATCAGTGAGGTGATCCCGATCTCTGTTGATAGGGCAGTTAATAAGGGACGCTGTGGACTTGCTGCAGGGTGGGCCAGGGCCTAAACACCAGCTGCTAGAGGAGTCCTGGTGCTTTGTAAGACTTTGCATTATTGTTCAACCAGAGCTTGGACTTTCACTTAGGAACTGAATTCCCAAACCCAGCAGCTCAAGCCTGGGACCCTTGAGATTATCTTGGTGGCTCAGACACAACCCTAATGCGAAGGTAGCAGCAGGTTATTCCTCTATCACTGCATTATTCCATTTCCTTAAGAGGAGGAGCTCGAAATTTTCCACTTAGAATAAATAGGTCTACTCTAAGCTTTCAATTATGAATGGAAAAGGAAGACTTTGTCTCTCTGTGTAGTCTTTTATTAATAATTGACATTTTGCCCCATGGAGGTGCTATTTCAGAGTCATAAGAGCCTGACTTTGATTGATAAGTTATAGACTTCTTCACAAAGCAAAGTAATATCCTGTCTTTTCTGTTGCCATTCCCAGTAATCCAGATAAAAGATCTGGAGCTCAGACGCAGCATCACAAAATTATTAATTTTCTTTTCTTGTTTTCCTGCCCTGCTTTAGGAGCTGCAGGAAGGAACAAAGCGTATGTACAATAGGAGAGTCCTTAGTCCACCTTAGACTGACTAGTGACGAGGCAGTTTCTGGCATGCGATTCCAAGTGAGCACGACCGGAGCGAGGCAGAACAACAAGGTGTCGAAGTTAGCAAAGCCTTAGGCTGCAAACACAGCTTAGTGCTGTTGCTCAGAGCCCCAGCAGAGCAGCTGCAGCTCGGCTGACTCCGTCACAGAGCAGTGGGTAGGGCACGGTAGCTGTGGGACCTACTGGGAGTCAAAGCAGAGGCAGTCACAGGATCTGGAGGAAATTCCATTGCTTTTAAGACTCCTTTTTTCTTGCTGTAACGATAATAGCAATTCCTTGGACAATAAATATATATGAAACAATAAAAATAACTTCTTTTATTTTTAAGTAGACTATATAGCATTTGGTATGATGGCTAAATTTGGATGGGATAACATGGGTATATTTATAAATTGTGTTACTGTATTCTGTAATGGGTAAGGACAGAGATATTATGAAAGATGCTGTTAAAAAGTATATACCTAAGAGTAGCAAATTAACTGATTACAGCAGATATCCCTTTATTTGCACATGTAGGAGCTGCACCTGGAAAGCTCTTGGTTTGCCTCCACTGGGAATCTTCTGTGAGATATTATGTAATACTGAATATGAATATTTACAGTACTAACATCCACCCTTGCAAAGATAGGAGCGTTCTCTTAACAAAAAAACAAACAAAGGAAAAACAATTCTATGCAGCACTCATTGCCCTGTGCTTTTTACTGCTGCAGTATATAAGGGACTCATGGCATGTGATTCTACTGCATTCTCCTCTTAATCACTGATTTAATGTAATATTGTGTGAGGTGATGAAGTCACAAGAAGGGAGCAAATTCTCTCCTCCATTGCAATGATGAACGGAAGGGGATTGTTCTGATGTAGAAAGGGGAGTCTGAACCAGCGTCCAGTCTTGCTGGCTCTGAGGGCTAGGAAGGATTTTATTTTACTACTCGGGTTTTGGCAATTATAATAAAAGCAGAACAAACATCTGAACATCTTGCAGTGTACTAACATGACATTTTTCTCAATGTTTACTCTTTTTAGGGTAACTTTATATGCTGAATTCCTTCCAATGAAAGCCAGAGCAAAATGCATTTTATTAATAGAGGTGAGCATTGTAGTTATGTGTACTGGTCCCTAGAGGGCCAAATTCTGCTTCGGGTTACATCCATTCAATCCCACTGGCTATAGAAATCTCACACCCAGCTACAATCAGATCCAAATCTTGCCACAATCCCTGGCAATTATAGCCATAGAGAGATTTTAATGGTCATTTTGCTTAAGAAAAGCCCGTGAAGAGCCTATTCCTTCTGAGAAGCTGCCTACAGTTAAACATGAGTGTTTAGAGACAGTCGACACCAGGTTTTCAGAACGGAGCTCCTGCTGCGGGAGAACAAACCTTTCCAAAGCGTCTGCCTTTCTGTTTGCACACAGGGGTGCCTTTAACACATATGCCACAGATATATTGGAAATATCTCTTGCATTTCTCTCTCTGTCTGTCTCTGGAGCACACGTTTTGAAATGTCACAAAGAAGGAGTCATTAATAGCCTTGCCTTTCCTCCTTCCATCTCCATGCTGCAGTGAGTCATGCAGCCCCGCAGTCTTACTCCCATTTGTGACTGTTTCTTTTCTCTTTGGCAGGTGTTCTGGGCCCTTGGGACGGTGTTTGAAGTCCTCCTGGCAGTGCTGGTGATGCCCACGCTTGGCTGGCGATGGCTGCTCATTCTTTCTGCCCTCCCGCTTTTGCTCTTCGCTGTCCTGTGTTTTGTAGGTATTCTTTTGGAGATGAATGCACAACCATTTCTCTAACTGAGGTGTTTAGCTGCTCTTAGTGTTCCCTAGGCACTGTCATTGTTTTTCAGGAATACCTGCAAACAGTTATACGGATGTTAACTTGTTTGCTTTTGAAAAAAATCCCCATTTTAAGTGATCTGCCCTGAATATTTTGTATTCCCCCGAGAACGTATAATATCGAGAAAAAAAAAAAAAAAAAAAAAAAAAAAAAAAGAGAGAGATTAGTCAAACCCTTCAGGAGTAAAAATGAGGTAACAGAAGGGGAAGATTTTGAATTGGAATTCCTCCTTTATGGTGAAAGTTATGGTTTCTTAAAACCTATTTTTGACAGTTGGCAGAGGGATAGTTCTCTGAGTCAGTTCGGATTGCTTCTGTAATCCTTTCTCCTGTGTGTGCTGGAGTCAATGAGATTACCCTCTGTAAGCCCCCAAGGAAAGGCCCCGGCTTGTTCGTTGGGGTGTTTTTGACACCGCTGTGCGTCCGATCTGCTTCCACACTCAGTGGCTGCCGGAGAGCGCCAGGTACGACGTGTTATCTGGAAATCAAGACAAAGCGATTGCCACTTTAAAACGGATAGCAACGGAGAATGGAGCTCCAATGCCTTTGGGAAAATTAATTATTTCTAGACAGGTACGTACAGGTAACAGACATATATGTCACAGTATTTTGTATTATCCCATGCAAGCCGTATTCCTCTGATGAAGACCTGTCAAAGCCCTGATCTGATTTCCATTTTTTTCCAACAGGAAGACCGAGGGAAAATGAGGGACCTTTTTACACCCCATTTTAGATGGACCACATTGTTACTCTGGTTTATATGGTAAGAAAGGATATAAATGGCTCCTTGCCAGCCCACTTCTAAATGGCTTTTAATGGTGCTGCTTTACAGTATCACGGCAATATAGTAACTTCCTCCTCAAAAAAAAAAAAAAAAAAAAAAAGAAAGAAAAAAAGTATTGATTTGTAATTTATTAAACCACCTAATCACTAGTATTTTAAGTCCAATTGCCTTTTCATTTTCTAAATGCTGATAGGAAATAGCTTTGAGGTAGCATTTCCTAAGACAGTGGGTTCAGTTTTAAACCCTGTTATTTACGACAGGTTTGTCCGGCTGAGAATTTCCTCTCTCCTTTTCTTCCTTGCAGGTTTTCCAATGCTTTTTCATATTATGGGTTAGTATTATTAACTACAGAGTTCTTCCAAGCCGGGGATGTCTGCAGCAGTGAGTACTAATCCATCTCTTCTTTCTAAATATGCCCTCTTAAGTGATGGGATGTCTTTTATTGGATCACCTTCTGCTGACAGTTTGGAAAACACTGTGGCTGCCAGGGCAAATTTTAAGACATGCATTTAAAAGGTTGCTTATTATAAACATTATTCATTCATTGTTCCTTGTTTCCTGCATAATGCAGAAAGGTCCTGCAGTGTCTCTGAAGCCAAATTGTGAAACTGCAATGCAACCTTCTAGGGAAATCTGCTAGAAAATGCATTCTTCTTTCTTGAGGAAAGGGTAATGGAATAAATGTAAGTTTCCAAATTCAGCAGGCCTAATTAGTTCTGAAATAGAGATAACTGCTGCTGCTGTCGAGCTCCTAGCTTCTCAAGATGGGAAGACCTGCTGAGAGAAGAGATAAGGCTGGGAAAGCAGCAGCAGTTCTGTTGAAGGTTTCTGCGTTCAAAAGTGCTTTGACTGCATCAAGAAGAGGCTTAAAAAGTTTGATTCCCTGGGGGAGATGTGGATGTATTCAGAGTACAAGTGATTAGTGAAAACTGCCTGGCAGTTGGAAAAATATGGAAAGAAGATGAGTAATACTGCAAGAGGAAGATGCAGATCCAGAGCGTGTACAGCAGTCTAATAGCTGTTTAGGGGTCTAGCTCTCGTGAGCATCACCAAAGCAGCATGCATTCTTTAAAAATACTTCTATTTATAAAGAAATAGTATTGTTCAGCCCTCAGAGTATAGATTAATGTTAATATCCCTATTTATTTAGGGAGAGACTGATTTAAAGGTGGTAATTCTGCTCACTATCATTATAGGCCTGTACTGTACAACAGCTAAACTAATGCAGATGACAAGAAAATAAAAGTTTTCATTCTGATAAGGATGCTTGTACAGCCCTGTCACAAATAAGACCTTTTATAAAGTGTTCAGCTCCAGCTCTGTCACTGATGTAAAACATACCTGCTGTGCAGCAGTGGCTTTTCACTACATCTGTTCTATCAGTTTCAGCAGCAAGACTAATAAAAGCGCAGCAGGAGCAGAGGGAGGTAAGCAGAGCAGACATTATTCAAAATATGTTTATGTTGTTTTTTTTATTCTCTCTCTCTCTCATAGTTTCCAGTAAAAGGAAAGCAGTTAAAGCAAAGTGCAGCCTGACCTGTGAGTATCTGACAGAGGAAGATTACACTGATCTGCTCTGGACAACCCTGTCAGAATTCCCAGGTAAATAGCAATAAAAAGCACCTGTGCTTCTTTGCTAGTAGCTCAGGATGGTTGCAGTGGGCACCAGTACAGAGAATAAAACATGCTCTTCCCCTATCCTGATACCAGTGTATTTCCTGCAGCTTTAGGGCTTCTTCCTTGGGCTACTTGGTGGGTGGATCCCAATACATTTATTGAGCCCCAGCGAGCAGCAGCTGTAGCTCTTTTGGCTGCCCATGTGATCCTTACAGATAAAATCACTGGTAATTGTTTTATGGAGCTAAAATGGTCTATCTGGCTACAGCTTCTATCTAAGCAGCATGCCACACATTCAGAGGAAGAATAGCAATTAAATCAAGGGGGCTGAATCATTTGATTTTTTTTTTTTTTTTAATTATTATCCATAAATGATTTGATTCCCCCTGGTCACTTCATTTCCTTCCATAGGTGTGTTAGTAACACTCTGGATTATTGATCGGATAGGCCGCAAGAAAACCATGGCCCTGTCCTTTCTGGTCTTCTCATTTTGCAGTCTTCTGCTGTTCCTCTGTGTTGGAAGGTAAGTCAAAGACAATTAACAACTGCTGTCGATTGATCTATGTTCTTTCCTGCTTGCGGCAGGAAGACTGAAAGTGATGATTTGAAAAACCAGCAGCTGGTCATGTTCTACTGGAAAAAAAGAAATAGAGGATGCTGTTAGATCTTGTTACTAGAGCTGTAAGGAGACTAAAGAAACAGGAGAGCAGAAATTCTCTCTATCCTATAATTTTGAATAACGAATAATTCGGAGGGGGGAATAAGAGCTTATATATGAACAGGCAGAAGACCTTGGGCAATCTTTTTTGTCTTACATGATGAGCCTAAGTAACTGCTTCACGTGCTGCTGTCTGCTATTCCTTGCCTAAGCTTTTCTCGGAGGACCCTATCCTAACCTCCAAGGTGATGCTTCCCAGTCAGGTCCTGCCTCTGTCTCCTGTTTAGCTGCTTCATTTGTTGCCACGAGTGGTCTTAGTGCTGAGGTGCAGTTATATGAGAAGCAGGAGGCCCAAGTGGGTGAGGCAGAAGTTTACCTAGAAGACAGTCTAGAAAACTGACACAACCCAGAAGCTGGTCACAGCACAGCTGGTGACCTTGGTGTTGTTGTGGCGGACACATGGGGCATGACTTTCAAAGGAACCTGGAGTCACATTTTGGTGTCTTCACTATTCCTGTGTTTCATGGATATATTCCAAAGGGTGAATCTATTGGCAGCTCTGCCCTTGAATCATAAAGATACCAAATTTCCCAATGAGTTTTGGGATTCTGTGTGTGGCTGCACGTGGTCTGAGTGGCACATGCAGTGATGGGTGAAGCTTGGGACAGGAGGACAAAGAAGTGACATGAGAGGCAGTGCAGAGCTCTCTGGATTGAACCTTTTCAGACACTATATGAATAATAGGCAAACCTACAAAACTACAGATATTTAAGTGATACCTAACTACATGCCTTTTGAAAGGAACTTGCAGTCTGATGCCTTTCTGATGTAGCCTGGTTTCTGCTAGCACTGCTCATATCTTAGGCATGTGCTGTTTATTTCAGTGGGCCACAACTGTCAGTTTGAATGAGTACAGCTCAAAAACTGATGTGTTTGTGGGGATGCAGGTTGTTTGGCATCATTGCTATATTAAAAGTCCAGGAAAAAATACAGTGTTCATTTAAAAATAAATAAGGATTCTTGCAAATTTAGCTTCCTTATTGCGCTTGCCTCCAAGTTAAGCAAACAGGTTGTATAGAACAATCCCAACCACTGCTCTCCTTTTTATTCTCACAGAAATGTTCTTACTGTGCTGCTCTTCATTGCAAGAGCTTTTATTTCAGGAGGATTTCAGGCTGCTTATGTTTACACTCCTGAGGTAAGGAGGTTGGTTTTTTGTCATGAGAATATTTAAGGGGTGTGAGAACATGGTGGGAAAGTCCATTTTTATGGAGTCTTCACAATGGACCTAACTCTGGATATAAGTTCACGACCTCATTGTAACTGTCTAGCAGAAATTTCTCTAGTACCACTCAGTGATATCTGTTGATTTAGGAGGTTGGAGGGCAGAGGAGAAGCTTCTCCCCTCGGATTAATGGGCTGATGTTTTGTTCACAGGTTTATCCGACAGCCACTCGTGCTTTAGGCCTGGGATCTTGCAGTGGCATGGCCAGAGTGGGAGCCCTCATAACCCCGTTCATTGCACAGGTAAAAAAACTCTCTCCTCTGGAGCCTGTAGGTGCGTGAAGGTGACAGAAAGAGATCCTGTGGGCTGAAAACCTTGGGAGGAGGCAGCAAGAGCCAGGTAGGAGGCTTGGAGGAGTCTGGCTCTGCAGGGACAGGACTTGGGAGCCTTGCTCCAAAGCAGCAGCTCTGCAGAAGGCTGGCTGGAAAAAATCACAAATTCTTACATTTGTTAATCAGTCAAATGTGGTGATAGAAAAGGATATTGTGAAAAACAATGTAAAGGAAAATTGGATTTAGGAAGAAGGAGATCTTAGGCAGAGGGGAAGACATAATTCAGGATGAGGAAGCTCTTGCTGCCCTGACAGAAAATTGCTCTTGCGAGAGACTCCTCCTAAGAGCCGAACTCTTCAGGAAGAGACTCATGGAGAAGGATCCAGACACTGGCTCCTTTGAGAGCTCCTGAACTGCTTCCTTAAATCTTGTCTAACACATAAGGGCAACAGCACTGATGGCACCTGTTGTCTGGGATATTTTACTAGTGTTTAAAGCTATGTGTAATCTTTGAAGAGGTATATTTGAAATATTTAGATTTTTTTCCGATAGAGTAGCTAAAATTTGTACCACTACAAGAGTGTTTGTGGGGTGTGTTTGTTCTTTTCTCTGTGCCAGGCTCAAGGGTGCTCTCCTGTGTTCCCTGCCCTTCTCCTCCCGCAGGTGATGCTGGAATCCTCTGTCTACTTAACGCTGGCTGTTTACAGCGGCTGCTGCCTGCTGGCAGCTCTGGCCTCCTGCTTCTTGCCCATCGAAACGAAAGGCCGGGGCTTGCAGGAGTCCAGCCACCGGGAATGGGGACAGGAGATGGTCGGGAGAGGATCTCATTCCCCCGGGGTCGCCAGGTCGGACTCTGGATCACAGGAATGACGGGATGTGAAATCCTGCCGGCAGGACGGCTGGTGCGAGCGAGGTGTTTCACAGAAAACCAAGCCCTGGGCACAGGGAGCGGATCCTACTGTCACTGCCATGTCCCACACTGCAGGAACTTGGGGTCGAACCAAAGCAAGTTGTGTTTCGACTGCTCTTTGCTCATAAAAAAAAATACATTTCTGTATTGAGGCATTTGATCCAGATATCATTTCAAGTTTAGCAGGAGGGGTTTTTCTCAAGTCTGTTGTGCCTGCATGGTCAGCTATTCAGCTTAAAATGTCCCGTGTCAAGCAAATAGCTAACTGAATGCAACTCAGTATAAGCTGTAACTAAAATAATGTACTCTTGATGCCTAAAAGCAAAAGATTAATATTTATTGTGTACCTGGCATTGAATACGGTGGATTCCATACACTACAGAATAGATTTTATGAATTAGATACCTGCCTTGCACTTTTTAGCCATCAAGCACCACAAGGAAATGTGATAACAGCAACCAACCACCGCTTTATAGTTCCCTTGCTTACGAGCTCTGTTCCTTGGGAACTAAGGCACTGCAAAAGAGATTGCTTGGCACCCGTTTTCTGAATGTTTCTCCCATCCAAGGCAGGTAGTTTGCATCAGTGAGGAGTGGTATTTGCTGCAAGGATGGAATGTTATGTAAGAAATATAAATTCCAGTGGTTTGGAGCAGAGTTTGACTTCTCTAAGTTTGCCAGCAACACGGAGCGCTCCTGGGTGCCGCGTGGTGAGGATTGTTTCAGCTGCACTGCTGTCACTGTGTGTGCAGACACACACTGGGGTTTTCTGCATGGGCCCACGTGTTTCTGCTCCCTTTCCTACGTGTGTCCTGCAGCGGTGTGGCCAAAACTCTCGATACAGACGCCTCGATGTGCACAGCTGCTTGTAGCAGGTTGGATGGAGCCGCCTTCACGTGTCTCCGGCCAGAAGCTGGTTCCCGACAGCCGGGCTCTTCAGTAGCTGCAGATTGTACGTGGACTGTGAGGTCAAGCTGGTAACGCAGGAATGTGGTCGGGATCAGGAATCCCGGGAAGAGCTGCACCACAACCATCCTTAGACGAGCGTCTTGGCTCCTTCGCATCTTGCCCCAGAGGTGACATGGGTGCTGCTGCTCTTGCTGGCAGAGGTGACGGAGCTCAGGTGAGGCCAAGTACACTTCATACCTGTGTGCACCTCTTGCTTGTCAGAGATCTGTCAGGTTGTGGAGGTTGTGGACATGCAGGGAGGAAATGGAGATCTTCCTCATCCACGCGTCTCGGTTTATTTTCAGGAATCCAAACTATGGAACACAACCAAATGCAAGTGAGATGGACTAAATGCTAATCGCCAAGCTGAGGGAAGCAATACATTTTTAATTATACGTGTGGTCGGTTGTTTCATAAATATAGGTAAGAGTGCAACAAATTTTGCACTGTGAAATATTTAAGGTATTCTGGGAACCAGGTCCCCTTTCTCCGGGGCAGGAATAGGTCACTGAGTCCGTAGTCCGTGTGTGTGCACGACAAACAAGCACAGTCAGGGTTCAGCTTTCACTGGGGCTCTGTGACACTGTAGTGCCGTGTGAGATGTGTTATCCAAGAGGTGTTAGGCTGCGTGTAGCCCTGAAGGAAAGGGACGAGTGCATGATTCCTTAAAGAGCCTGGGGAACCTCAGACTAACAAGAAAGGCCAAAGAGATTGTTAACATGGTGTGTGTGGGTATCTTCTGCTGGGAAAGGCTATGTTTTGACAAAGCACTGAAGTGACTTGTGCATCTGCTGCTTTGTGACAGTGACTGCAAAGGACTCCCGAAGCAGTCGATATGGGCAAGTGTTTCATTTTCAGTCACAGGAAAATGTAATGCAGCCCTTGGGGGCTCCGTAGGGGATCCCACCTCCGGGGGCCTGGGGAGGCTGCAGCCCCGGGTTGAGTTTCGTTATCTCTGTCTCTGCCCCGTGTGCAGAAGCCCCAGGAAGGCCGGGCCTGGCTGGTCTGCAGGAAGAGCAGGAATTAGTCCCCAATACCCGCCTTGTGTCCCCAATAACTCCCTGTGTCCCCCCTCCTGCCAGGCTGCCCCGGGTGCTCTGTGCAGCTGGGGTCTTCCCAGCCCTGCTGCTGGGTTGCCCATTACCCAGGAACTCCCTCAAAATTCTGCTTCTCCAGGGTCCACGTGCTCACCTGGCTTCCTTCTTTACTTTTATTTAACAGTTTTAAAAGGCTGCATTGCAATGGCCTTCAAAGTCTGCACTCGGTTTTGGCTGAAGTATATATGTCTAATAAAGTGGTGCATATGTATACTTCAAATAAAATATTTCCCAGGTAGATGTATATGCAATGCAAAGCCTTTTCATCCTGTTGAGTAATTCGGTTTAAACCTGTGACATTTACAGTATTAAAAAGAGAAAATGGAAGGCATTTTTGCCTTTCACTTTATATAAATTCTGCATTGAAAAGAAAAGGAAAAAAATGTATATAACGCTATGAATGCCGAGCTCGGCCCTGCTGAGACAGCTTCGCGTTCCAGGTTTTTCATTTAAGGATAGTGATGCCTAAAGCATGATCCAGAGCTCCCTGAAGTCTGAGCGTTCCAGTGACATTCATGGGCTTTGGATCTGCCCTTGGCAGCTGATCCCGCATCCCCAAAATCCCGAGGAGCCTCTGGGGCTGCTTGAGAGACAGAGCTAAGCTCAGGTTTGGCAAGTCCTGGAAATCATCACTAAGAGAAGGACATTTTAGAGCGTTCACTGAAAAAGCTGAAGAACACTTGGCTGATGCACAATAGCCTATAAATAATCACAAGTCATATTTTGTTAATATGGCAACACCGTTGATGTATATAATAAGCTTCCAAAGATTGTTTTACACTGTCGAGTATTTTTCACTGATGAAAGAATTACTATAGTAGCTTCATTTAAAACACTAAAGAGAGGTAATTTTGAATTAAAATTGAGAGCAAACAGGACTGTGTGATTCGGAGATTTGTTCGCTGTCCAATACATTAATGTGCCACGCTGTTGTGGGAAAAGTGATTCTCCAAGTGTGCTTTGACGGAATGATTTCGTGTTCCTAACTGCTTGCCGGAAGAACGTGGAATGTTTTCTCGTGTTTGAATGTACAGTTTCTAAGCTGGGTACATTTTAATGTTTAAAAACTTTGTGTATATGAAGCTTGTTGTAAAATACTCCTTTTGTTCTTATGTTACCGACGCAACACTGGATAGGTGAATTCCACACTAGATATTTTATGTTGAATAAATAAATAGTTTTTGCAGTAAAAAGGCTCTTGTCCCAGAGGCTGGTGGGGAGGGGCAGTAAGTGCCTGGGTTTTGTCCTGCCCGGAGGTTCCCCCGGCTCCTGCTCTGAGGACTTGGCCCCTGTGGAGATTCCCATTGCTGGGAATGGGAGCAGTTGGAGCTGCGGAAGGGCCTGGATTGCGGTGCGTAGGCGCTCGGTGTTTCCCCAAGCTCTGGGGTCCCTGTGGTTCCTGTTCCCTGGGCTGCCCAGGATATGAAGCCCTTCTTCCCACAATGCAAAATCTTTAGGAAAAGAAAGCAACGTGGCCAGGGAGCTTTGAATACCACTTTTATTGCTGCCTCTATTAAACTGTGGTGACAAGAAAATAAGCAAAAGCAGAATGCAAATAAAATTCCCCACCTACTCCTTTCTACGTATCTTTTTTCCAAGACACGATCCATGGCCATGCCCCGCGCGGCCCCTCAGGCTCTAGCTGAGTCCCCAAGGCCTCCTCTGGCCTGGCCTGGCCAGCATTAGCCCTTGGGAAGCGGCCTCGGCTGCGGGATGGGCGGACAGATGGACAGACAGCACCATCCTCAGCACCTCATACGCGGAACGGGTGAAACGGAGCGGCTGCCATCCCGCCAAGTGGTTTCTACTGAGGTGACACCACAGACCATTAGGTTTAACGTTATTCATTAAGGCACTGTCTCCAGCTATTGCCCCTGTTCCCCCCTCCCTGGATTTTGTGGCTTTGGGGTGAGCACAACCATAGGTGAGCTGCGGCTCCAAGTCGGAGCCGCTTTGCCAGGCAGCCTCGCGTCCCGACGTCCGCCTTGGGCAGGCTGCCCTCGGCTCCGAGCCTTTTCCATGCGGGACAGCTTTGGGAGCGGGAGCCGGGGCTGCGGCGGTGCCCGCGAGCGGCTCCGGCTGCTGCTCCGGCGCCTCTCCAGGCTGAGCCGACGGGAAGCTCGAGTGCGGGCGGGAGTTCTGGAGGCGACTGCAGCTATTTCGCACATGTTCTCTGCTATATATAGAACCTGGCAAACGCAGGGGCCTCAACGTCCTCCTCTTGCTGCTAAAAGCACCGCTCGGGAAGCCTGTTTTAGGGAGCCGGGCGCTGCCTCTGCCAGACAGCTACGCTAAGCAGGTGCTGCAGCCCCGGCTCCTGTCCCCGCGTGAACCTCACAAAGTGCCCGCAGCCAAAGCAGCTGCTTTTGGGTCCGTGCTGCCTTCCCAGGAGCTCCAGAGCTCTGTCCCGCTAAGGAGCTTTCCCTTCCTGGGGGAGCTGGCAAATCCCATCAGGAGCCGGGAGCCTGCGCAGCCGGGGGGGTCGCAGGTGCCTTCCAGCCCCTTCCCCTCGCGCCCAGGACCCGCAGCCGCGATGTGAGCCGGGCCCTGCCCGCCCTTTGCAGACGGATCCCTGGCCACGAGCGCAACTCACCACAGAGCAACAGTCTGTATCTTGAAGCTCTCGCTCCGCACAAGCCGAGCGAGGCCGGGGCGGAGGGAAGGTTGGTGACAGCCGCAGAACAGCCGCGTGCTGCAACGGAAGGGTGCCGCGGGGCGCAGCCACGGGTGATTTGCCTCTGCTTTCCTCCTACGATTCCTAAGCTACGGCTGCTAAAGCGGGGCGGGTGGACGGGCGGGCAGCTCAGAGGCGGGCGGCGCGGAGCGGCAGCCTCTCCTGCAGGATGTTGCTGCAGAGCCGGGCCGCAGCCATGGCGCAGCCCCAGTGGATGGTGATGCCGAAGCCGCCGTGGCCGTAGTTGTGGATCACCTGCGGGAGCGGGAAGGGGTCGGCACGGGGAGCAGCCGGGTGGCCCCAAACTCCCCATTTTCCAGCTGCCTTTCCCAGCACAGAGCTCCAGGAGGCTCTGGAAGGAAGAAGCAGCTTTGCTGCCGGAACCTTCCCGGCCTGGCGCGGTACCTCGGAGCGCCCGGGCCCGACGGCCTCCCTCTCCAGGCGAACGCTGGGCCGCACGGGTCTCAGGCCGCTCCACTCCTCCACGATGGGTGCATCCTGCAGGGCAGAGCACGGGAGCACAGTGCCAGCCGCTCGTGGGGCCGCCCCGTGCTGCATGGGCAAAACCCATCCTCGCTGCGAGCGCAGCAGCACCGGCACGTCTCTGAGCACGAGCAGTGATGGTTCGGAGAGCTCCTCTGTGTCCCCTCGTGTGCTGAGGGTGCCCTGTGTGCGTCTGAGCCTCCTGTGAGCCGGTGCCCGGGGCTCAGACACCCACCTGGAGCGCAGGCAGCAGCCGGCAGCAGCTCTCCCAGATGGCCCTGTGGTCCTGGGCGCTGTTCTCCTCGCTCCAGTTGCCCAGCTGGTTCACGCCTCCCAGCACGGTCACCTCGCTCCTGCAGCGGGATGCGCAGGGGACATGGGGACTGTGGGGACTCTCGTGATGCGGCTCCCGGGTTGGCTGCTCGGCCCCAAGAGCCCAGTGCTGGCGTTGACTCCAGGGGAACGTGACCATTCCGGGAGCCCCGGGCTCGCTAAAGTCCCAAGGCAGCTTCCCTGCGGATGGGGCTGGGAGCAGGGATACCTCCCTGGGATACCCCGCTCTGGAGCCGAGGGGATTGCAACTTGTGCTGTGTGTAGTGACCAATTGCCTAATCCTGAAATGTTAGTGCCACAGGAAGCGCCAGAAATGCAGCTCTTAAAAGCCCTCCTCGTGGCCACAGTGGAGCAGATCTTACCCTGGGATGATGTAGGGCGAGTTGTAGATTCCCGACTCGAGGTCGTGAGTTATGATGAAGTGCTTCACCCACGGAGCCCGCACCTGGGGGGCGAGGCGGCAGAGTCGCACGGACGCCAGGGACACAGCACAAAGCACCGGGCGAGCTTTTTTGCATCCTTTTATCAATACTGTTAAGTCTCTGGCCTCCCTCCCGAGAGGGGAAATAGCCGAAGCCTGGCGATCCCGAGCGCAGCGGGAAGCGATGCCAGTTTGCCGCCCCGAGGCCGGCGGGCAGGCGGTTTTTACACGAGTGCTTTTTGCCGGGGATGAGGCCATGTCTCACCTTTATGACCTGCCCGCGGCCGGGCTGCAGCGCCGGGTCGGGCTGCAGGTCCCCCGCGCGCACCCCGGTGCAGTTGATGACCACGTCGGCGCCCTGGTCAAACAGCTGCGGAGAGACGGGCACGGAGCTGCCCGCGGGCACCGGCCCCCGCGGCGCCGAGCACGGCCGCTGCGGCAGCTCCCAAACACTCCCCATCTCCCGAACGCACCCGCAAACCTGCGGGTCCCAACGCTCCCCATCTCCCGAACGTGCCTGCAAACCTGCAGGTCCCAACGCTCCCCATCTCCCGAACGCGCCCGCAAACCTGCGGGTCCCAACGCTCCCCATCTCCTGAACGCACCCGCAAACCTGCAGGTCCCAATGCTCCCCATCTCCCGAACGCGCCCGCAAACCTGCGGGTCCCAACACTCCCCATCTCCCGAACGCGCCCGCAAACCTGCGGGTCCCAACGCTCCCCATCTCCCAAACACTCCCGCAAACCCGCGGGTCCCAATGCTCCCCATCTCCCGAACGYGCCYGCAAACCTGCGGGTCCCAACACTCCCCATCTCCCAAACGCGCCCGCAAACCTGCGGGTCCCACGCACCTCCTGGAAAGATTCAACCTTCTGGTGGAAGAACTTCACTCCCCTCTGCATTAACCTGCAGGGACAAGTTCACTTGTAAAGCAAAGCCAGTAAAGCAGGTAAAAGCCCACCGTATTGCCCAAATTTGCCCCTGGTTCTGGGCTCTGACCCCTGTTCCACTTCCTTTCACCCTCAACACGACCCCTGTCACCCACTGGCTTTGCCTGGGGGGAGCCTGGTGAGGAGGATGAAAACTGATGTTTCCCCCCACCTATTTCTGGGGCGGAAAAAATGGGTGGGAAAAGGCAGTTCTTATTCCTCGGCGCGAGGTGCTCACCTCTTGGTGAGCCAGGGCAAATACCTCCTGCCCTCCAGCATGAGCGCCGTGTTGAACCAGCCATAGCTGCAGGCGAGCACCGGGAGGAAGCAGAGCGGCCGTGAGGAGCCCCTGCGAGGCTGCGCCGCCCCGGGAACGGCGCCGAAAATACCTGTAGCCAGGGAAGAGCTCGAGCTCTCGCGGTGTCAGGTGCCGGAAGCCCAGGACTATGTCCTTCCAAACGGGGTCCTGCAAAAGGCCGAGGAGTTTGGAACTCGGTAACAGAATTAAACCACCGTGGTGGAGACACAGGGATATAAGAAAGCAGAGGGAGGAGAGCAACATAGGGACATCTCTACTGCACAGACACCTTTGCTGCCTCTGCCATATGGCTGGGGTCTGACTGCATCAATTCACAGATCCTCTGCAGCCAGTGTCAGCCCTTGGAGGGCTCAGCCTTCCCTTTCACAAATATTCCACTGAGAAAACCAGGAAACATGGAGCTCCAGGAGATCCTCTCTCCCAACAACCCGCTGGAGGTTTCGCACGGGCCGCAAGCATCACCCTGCTCGTCCCCATCAACCTGCTCCTTACCGGGACGGGCTCTTTGAACAGGTTGTAGCCAGACACCAGGAAGAGCCCCATCTCCTCGGCCTCCGGCGAGCCCACGTGCCCCAGCAGGTACTCGAAGGTCTCCTTGTTCCAGAGCCTGCGAGACAAGCGCGAGGCGCAGCGTCCCGCGCAGCAGCCCTCGCGTTCCCCTGCAAACGTGGCGCGGCGCTGGGGGCACTCACGTCTCCTGGGGGCCGCGGCCGTGCAGCGCGTAGGGCTGCCAGAGCCCCACGGCGCCGTCGCTGGCGGTGCGCGGCGAGAGGCGCTCGGCGTGCACGGCGAGCTGCAGCGCGGGCGCGCGCGGGCCGCACTGCTCCAGCACGCACAGCGCCGTGGAGAGCCCCGCCACGCCGGCGCCCACCACCGCCACGCGCATCGCTCCGTTGTTTACTACCCGCGGGGCAATAAATAAATTAAATGCCCCTTTTTTTTTGCGCTGGCGAGGGGTGTGCGGGCAGCGTCGCGCGGCTTGCGCGGGCTCCCTCGGTACAGCCTGTTTACAAAGGCACTGCGGTCCAAGGTTTAAGGGCCTGGGCAGAGGGGCCGCAGCCGGGCCCGGCGCGGGGTCAAAGTCCGTGTCCGGGCTGTCCGGAGCCGCCAATCCCACGGGCAAGGCGGCGGCTGCGGCCCACGGGGACAGAGCGGCCCGGCCCGGCTGGGGGCCACGGGCCCCACACGCCGCTGCCGGGATGCGGGGGCAGCCGCGATGCCCGGCGCTCATTCTCGCTGCTGCGCGGCCACCAAAGGGGGGGTTTTGGGGGGCCGGTTCTGGCGTTGGCGCTGCATCCCCAGCCCGGGCCCCGCGTGCTGCCTGGCCGAGCCTTCCTCCCACACGGACACGGCTCCGGCCTCGCCGGGACCGCCCGGGGCAGCGGGGGCCCAGGGGACCGCGGGCCGCCCGGGGACCGCGAGGCGGGCGGAGCCGGAGGCCGAGCCCCGCGGCGGAGCCT
>NW_020455038.1:1322092-1352523 GCF_003342845.1 Nothoprocta perdicaria
GCCCCGCTCCAGCCCCCCGGCCCTGCTCCGACCCCGACCCTACCAACACCCCCGGCCCCACCGACAGCCCCGGCTCCCGGCCCCACCGCCCCAGAGGCTCCCCGGAGCCCCCCACTCCGTGTCCCCCCTTCGCCCTCCTGCTGCACCCCGTCCCCAGCCGCTGCCCGCCCGGCTCTGCCCGTTGGGATGGGTTTGGCCCCTTCCCGCGGGGCTTTTCCCCCTTCAGGCTCTTCAGTCACCTCCCGAGGTGGTCTCAGTGTTTGGGGCGCTGGGTTTGGGGCCCTGGGTTTGGGCAATGGGTTTCACATCCCTCCCTTGCCCTCGGTGCTCCCTGCCCTCCGCCTGCCACTCATCCCGTCCCCCCCAGGTGAACAGCCCAGTTTGTCCCCAGTCACATCCCCGTGCCCCCCGTCAGGAGGAAGGGGGTGTCCTTGGGGTCTGAACCCGCAGGCAGCAAGCGAGCGCTGGGGACGTGTTGTGTCCGTGGGGAAACGGGGAAATCGCGGAGATAGCTGGGCTTTCCAGCAGCGTTTGCTCTACGCTCTTTAAGGAATTCCCTTGGGTTTTGTTTTAGACGCATCCTGTAGCTTAAACTGGTGGAGGGGACGAGACCTGCTGGTCATCTGACGCGCGCGGATGTAAATGAGCTGTAACCCTATTGTGCTTGGGAATTAGGCTGGATTTGCACTGGTGCAGGTGGACGGGGAGTCGGCCGAACGTCCCCACCGTCCCGTATGCACCTGCCTGGGGCGCTGTGTCATGCAGGGGCATGATTATTTACTTCATTAGGGTGATTTATTAGGGTGATTTGTTCCATTAGGGTGCCTGTAGAGATGTCCTTTCCCCTCTACAAAGTGTTGCTCCAGGCGTTGTATCCAGTGTCCTCCAAGGCCAAGCGCTTCCCACTTGCCAGGCCTTAGCGGCAGCTGGGGGAGACATCAATTTGAACAGTCCTTTTTGGCATAAAACCCCGTAAAGTTATAAACAGGCCTTTGGAAAAGCAAACGTGCTGTGTTGCTTTTTGTGCAAGAAAAAATCCCATCAAGAAGCGCCAGCGTTTTCCCTGATCCTTTCTGATGTTTATTGCAAGAACGGATTTACAGGCCCTTCAGGCTCCGAGCCTCGGTGAAAAGCTCTTAGAAGATTTCTAAAGCGGAAAACGGCGACTCTTTGCTAACATCCTTGCTAAGAGCAAGGTTTTGCAGCCTGTCTCCGCTCGTAAACCCGAAGGACTTTGTAAAACGGATGCTGCGGCCTTCAAGAGATCAAGATGTGCCAAAGACCGTGCGGGGGGCTTATCCGAGGAGTGCGGAGGGTTTATCCAAGGAGGAAGATAGTTAATGGGCACCTGAAGCTTGGATGTGCTCGGTGAGCTCGGCTCCGTCCCATCCCCGTGCCGGCTCCTCGGCTTCGTGCAGGGTCGGGATTGGAGCCACCGCCCGCCCTGGATGCGGGAGACCCGGGTGGTGGCCGGGCCGATGTGGTGCCAAAGGGAGCGGGTCTCACATTTGGGTTTCGCGGCAGCCTTTTGAACCGGAGCAAAGGGGCAGGCGGGTTGAAAGCAGGTCAGGGAGCCCGGCGCGGCCTCGGCGCAGTGTCGCCCGGCGATCGTCGTGATTCACCGTCACATTTGTTTAAAAAAAGGTTTTTTTTCTCCCCCCGGTTGCTACGTGACAGACCCAAACAAACATGAGGGCTGCTCGAGGGAGGCCCGGGCCCTTCGCGAGGCTCCCATCTGCCCTCGGAGGAGGCCGGGCGCCTCCGCGGGCTCCGCGCGCTCAGCCGCGGGGCCGGCCCGGGCGCGCTGTAAACAAACCAAAAATAGAGGCCCCGCCGTGTTCGCCGTGTCCCCGTGCGCCGCAGCCCTTCCGCAGGGGCTGGCGGCCCCTCTCCAGCCGTGTCCAGCCCCGCCGCTGCTCCCCTTCCTTGAGGTTTTGCTCCGCATTTACTTGGTCCCGCTGGTGCGAGCGGCAGCCGGCCGGGCCTCCGTGTGAGGGGCACGTGGGACGCGCCAGGCCCTGCACGCTGTGCACACCCAAAACTCCAATCTTCAATGTCTCACATGGAGATATTTCCTTCCCTTTGCATTTTACAAAATCATCTGGAAACAGCTCTTATTGCAGCCCTCTGATGCCGATTTAGGCTGTTTTGTTGTAAATGATGAAATGTGTCCCGAGCCCCAGACCCGGGGGAGCTGCCTCCTTACGGATTCGTGTCTCTCCGCATTGTCGGCTGTGGTGTCCAGTGTGTTGCAGGCTGGAATGAAGGTTTTTCCGTATTTCGGGACCATCTCTGAGGTCTCTGCTTTGCAGGGCTCCAGGATCGAGCAGAGCAGCTCCACGGAGAGCCTTCTGCTCTGGCTGGACACTCCTGCACTGTGCTGCCTAGTTCTCTCTGGAAGAATTTTTTTTGCAATTCGCTGTTTTTGTTTATTTGCTGTAAATACTTCTTGCCCAAGAGTTGGAAGCTGAAGGATGTGGCCGGGAAACAGAGCCGTGTGAAAGTGCTGTGCCGGGGAAGCAGGCGCAGGCTGGCGAGCAGGCTCCTGTTGTAAGGGAAGCAAATAATACTCCAGGGTCCACGCTGCTGCCTGAAGGGCCCTGCCTGCTTCCAGGTGCAAAGTTTCCTCTAGTATCCGGGGAAAAAGTTATTGTTTTAGTGAATCTCTGCGGCTCGAAAGAGCCCAACGCTCCGCTCAGTGTTTCGCTTAGCAGACCCTTGGGGCCTAATTGCTTTAATATCCTGACAGCCTCTTTATCACCTGGTGCTGGGTGGTTATACGGTTAGGGAGTCTCATTTACCCCTGGAATTGGGATAAATTGGGATATCCCCCCCTGGAACTGGGGGGGAAACATAAGCCCTTCCTCCTCTCCCCACCTCCAATAGCCACCAAAGCCCTTTTATTGCAGCCCCTGCACCAGCCAGGGTGCCTGAGGGTCTTCTGGAGTTGTCCTATGGCACCAAGCTGTGGGTAACTTGTTGTCTCCCTCTTTTCTCCCCTCAGCTGGAGGTTGGCAGCGATGAAGAACGGAAATTCACCGCCAGGTAAGCAGCACCACGCAGCTCTGCACGCCGGTTCCACCGTGCTTCACTGTCTGCCCCGTCCCTCCTGGCTTCCGATCTTCGACCAGGACCCAACCAGAGCTTTGGGCAGGAGCAGGGCCGGTCGCCTGCAGCGGGCTGCATGGTCAGGCCTGCAGCAAGCAGAGCTCTACGCACTGGGGATGGTCTTTCCCTTCTCAGGGTAGTTTTGGGGTGAGCATTTAACGAACTGGAAGTGTGCAAGAGTGGCTTGTTCCCCCTAAAAAATCTTGTCCCTGACCTGCAAACCCTGGTCCGAGAGGTGAGGTGTAAAAACGCCGCAGGGTTCCACAGGCTTCTGCTCTTCCCTGTTACTCCTTCCTGCTTTGGTTGTCCTGGTTGAAGATGAAAGCAAAGCCACGGGTGCTGCTACTTGGAGCTGTTGTTGCTTTTATGCATTTCTGTGTTTTCCTGCGACGTGCTGTGAAACGGGTGTGAAACTGGGAGACGCTGCTGGCAGGCAGTTGTGTCCCAGCCTTGTGGCTCAGGCGGGTTGGGTGCTGAGTCTGTGTGACCAACCTTACAGCCCCGTGAGCGGTGGGTCAGGCTGCAGAGCCCCCTTACCCTGCGAGAGGAGGCAGAGAAGAGCAGCATCAAGACCCTCTGGCTGGAACTCTCCCTTCCCTCTCTCCCGTGTCCCGCAGAGGTGGCTCAGGCGCCTCTGGGAGGTTGGCACGTGCTGGCGGGTCCTGCCAGCATCCCTGTGCATCAGAAGGGCTGCACGCCTGGTTGCTGCACGGCCCCCTATGCACAGATCTTCTCCTGACAAGCTGCAGCTTCATTACTTTGTGGAGAACACATTTTGTGGCAGTTAAAGCAGAATTCGGGATTCTTGGTGCTGCTCCCAGCCATGCTGGGAGCTCCTTGTGTGCCTCAGTGCTCACGGTGGGACCCGCTGAGGTTGGGAGCAGCAGCAGGTCTTCCGCTTTTGTGCTCTTTCCCATGTGTTTTAAGCAGCAGTATTTAACCTGCCAATGTCTGTATGAGGATCTCTTGCTGGCTGTTCTGAAAGAGGAATTGCAGCTTTGTTCCTCTTGGTTACAACTGAACTTCATTTAGAGATAAATCATTGGGACCGCGCTGGCTTGGGGGGCTCCCGTCACCCTCTCTAGCTCATTTTGCACAGCAAACTTTTGCATCCATCGTGGGCAGATGGACGTAGCGAGATGGGACTTAAAAAGGAGAGGCTTCTTTTACTGTCCCACAGAAAATGCTGCAACGCTGACTTTATGCACTGAGGTTAGCCCTTTTCCTGCAGCCTCCTGGGGCTGCACTTGCCTTTGTGCTTTTCAGGACAAGAATCTGGTAATTAAATTGCTGGACAGCCCTGGCATTGAATAGGATGGTTTTTGTGCAGAGCCATTCCGGACTTAGGGGGACACAGCCAAGAATTAAAGAAAATTTGTGGCACTGACGTGAGCCGAGCATAGGTAATAAATAGAGTTCTGCACGGGAGGTCGATGGTTTGGGGGGGATTTGCCTTCTGGTTGGTTTCTTTGCCTTTTCAACCTTTCCTTCATGCCAGCAGCTCCCCTGGAGCCGCTTTCGGAGGCTCTGCCTAGTGCCCATGGGGTGGCAGAATTGCTCAACTTTGTGCCGCGTTGGCAATGGCTCTGCAGGGAGTTCACGTCCTCCTCGGGAAGAAATGCGGGAGCAGCCGCGGGCGTCAGCGGTGGATCCGCGTCCCGCAGCAGCCTCGCGACGGCCGCTTCCCAGACCTGACCGTCCCCGCGGCCAGAAGAGGGAAGAGCTGCTGGAAACAAGAGCCCGTCCTGCCCGAGCCGCGCTGCCCTGGCGCGGCGCGACGTGTTTACGGCACAGCCTTGAGCACATCATTTTCATTCACTCCAAACATCGTTTTCATTCACTCCAAAATTTCGGAGGGTTTTCGTTCGGGGCTGGGTAGTTGGCTCCGGTTATAGCACCGACTCGTGTGTGGGGGTGTTTTTCCATGGACTGCACATTCCTCTTCCTGTAATGCTTGGAGGAAGTGTGGTCTGTGCCGTCATTTTGGAACCAGCTGTTGCTCTTACTTCTGTTTGGTCTGGGATTTCTCATGGTTTCTGTCAGGCCAAAATTATTTTCTTCCCTTTTTAAGTTATAAGGAGTAAACAGCTCCTACTCTAAAGTAGGCTTGAGCAGGGGGATGCTCAAACTTCAGGTCTTCTCTCAAAGATACCGTCACTTGCTGCATTTTCTTAGGCATTGACGTGCTTTAAAGTCTTCCACTTCTTCCTCACTTCTTCCAAGTCTTCTGGCAGCGCTAACATTGCAACTGCTCCTGGTAGGTGAGCAGGGCTCTGCTCTGCTCCCAAGGAAGGATCCTGGCATCCTGGTCGTGCTTGGTGTGTGCCAAGCGTGCCCATCCGATGCCGGTGTTGAAACCTTCCTTCCCCAGTGCAGCCCTGGATGTTGTGGCACGGTTCCTTTCTTTGTCTGCAAGGAAGCTAGGCACCCATCGGATGCTGAAAAGTCTTATCTGCATCTCAACAAAACCACGTGTGAGGTTAAGTCAGGTCCATGGGGGTGTGTTAGCTTGTGACTCCAAAGCTGGAACAGGTTCTCCAGCAATATGCATGGTAATGCAGAGACTGGGAAAGCTCGTCACCTGGAAAGGCATAAAATGAACTCAGAGAGATAGATAATTCATCTAATTATGTTGGGCTTGTTTGGTTTTGTCATCCAGTGTTGTCAGGGCCCCTAGCTCCAAGTCAGGAGTGTTTCACAAACAGCTGGTCGTGTCATCAGTGGCTGTTCCTCGGATGCAGGTGGCGAATGGAGCCGGATAATCCCCGTGTTGGATTTCGGACATAAGTGGGTTTGTTTGCCCGGTCATTCCGTGAGCTTTGCCAATATTGACTTTGTGGTCGCAGTGTGATGGGTCGGAGGTGGCTGCACCTTTTGGGACTCGCTTCCTTGCGGGGACCTGGGGCTTAAAGTGCTGCAAAGGGGCCTGGAAACCAGTTGCCTCGAAGCTCTGATCAATCCTGAGGATCTTGTTGGCAAGAGGGGCTCTTGTTTGGCAGTGCTGAATCCCATTCGGAGGGCTGCAAGAGCAGCTGCGGGAGGTCCAACCCTTCCAGTTGTGGGAATTTTGGCTCCCGAGCTCTGTGGAACCTGCTCGTGTTTTGAAATGTGATGAGGAGAGGGTTCCATGTCCCCCTTTCTTTCCCCATCGCTCACGGGCCTCAGTAGCTCACAGCAGGTCCAGGTGCAGAAGGACCTGACCAGGTCAGCAAGGAACGTGTCCACCAGCCTGCTCACCAGCTGCACGGTTCCCTTGCTGCTGCTGTTTTGGTTGTAGTTGAACAAAATAAGGTAATTGTCCTTTGAAGGAGCATTGCTTTTTGTTCTTGCCGTGGCTGCAGGAATTAGGTGGAGCCTTCAGGTTTGTGAGAAAGGACTCGGTTCATCTGCTGGGCTGCACGGCGCTCCCCACACACCTGGGGATACTTGTGCTTCATTGCATGTTATATTTTGCCTCCTTAAATTATTTATTTGCAGTGGGTCCTGCAGGGGCATTCGAGGAACGAGGAGCTGAGGAAACACCCGCTTGTTCCCTGCTCGGTTAGGGCCTTCCCGGGAAGCTGGTGCCGGCCTGAGCTTGAGCAACGTGGTGCATTTACTTGCATGTAAAGTAAGAGCAGGAGGCCTGCCAGGCTGGAGATGTGATCAGACCCGTAGGAATTGTAAATAAATCCTTGAAAATATTTTTTTAATTATTTTTTTTCCCCCTAAACCTCAGCTATTTGGCCAAAGTACCCCCTGGCCCTGCTATCAAAGGTACTGGCTTTGTGCTGACACTTTTTTTTTCTGTAAAAGGCAGTGCAGTTGCTGTTTATTTAGGCACTAAAGAGCAGGGTCAGAAAAATATTTTGCTTTCAAATACCTCTTGATTTTAAATACCTCAATCTTTGATAATCAGTTGCCAGGATCTGTGAGTCAGGGATTTCTCATACGAATCTGGGCCCGACAAGTGTCTTTCAGATGTTTTGGGGAAATGGGAAACAGAGGAGGCTGCTTTCCTAGGCATGCCCTTACTTTTAATGAGTTTTTTTCTTTTTTTTGATGAGTTTTAATGAGCGCTGAGTTTTTTTCTTTCTCAGTTTTAAGCATCCACCTGCAGCGTGTGAAGCCCTGATGGCGAAATGCTCTGCACACAGGATCAGAAAGCAAAAGCGGCCAAAAATTACCTCAGCCTCCGAGGGATTAGGATGCAGTCTGCATCCATTATTTACTTAGGCTTAAATAGGAAGAGGAGATTTTTCTCTGCAGAGCTTGCTCTGCCCTCTCTGGTGGTTGCAGAGACGCAGGCCGAGCAGAAGCCAACGGTGCTGAGCTGGTGCAGCCCGAATGGATGAAAATTGACATTCAGCAGCTTAAGGTGAGAGCAGAGGAGCAGCTGCAGCCCGGCCAGGCTGCGAGGCGGTGGAGTGGCCGCCCTGTACAGGCGGCTGCCCGAAGAGCAGCTCGGGGGCTGCATGTTCCTGCATCCTGCGGCTCCTCCTGGCTGCAGGGAGCTGCAGGGAGCTATTGGAGCTGCAGGGAGCAGGTCACGGCTTTAGGAGGAGCTTGCCCCTTGCACCCGACTCTCCCCAGAGCCCTTGCAGTGCGGACGCGTTTGCTGCAGGCCCCCAAGTCTCTGTTTTTGTAGACCTTGGACACCTTCAGCAAAGCGCACGGGGGGTTGAGGTGCTCCCGTTGGCACCGTTGCGCCTCCCTGTGCACCCTTCTCCTTAAGCCCTCGATTGCTCTTTGCTCTGAGGGGCCTATTCTCTCTGCAGTGTTCAGACTCCCTTTAAAAGGGAGCGGATTCATGGATGGGAGGTGGACAGGAAGGATTGTCCTAAGGTTTCTGCCAGCCCTTTCCATGCAGAGCCAGCCTAGCCCCTGGCTCCTGAACTTTGCAGTGATTTTTGGGGTGCCGCTCACCCCTGCAGGGAGCTGGGCAGCCTGCCCTGCACTGTTGGCGCTAGAGGGGGAGCCTGGCCCGGGCTGGAGCTCTCCTTGCCCTGCTTTTCCCCGCCGTGATCTGCCTAGGTTTATTTTATTTTATTTTATTTTTACGCGTTGCCCGTGTGCCAGGCGCTCCCCGGGCTCTGCTGCCTTTTTTGGAGTCGTTCTGCAGCCTGGGCGGGCTGCGGAGCTCGGCAGCGCTCCCGGCCGCCTTCCTCGCTCCCTCCTCATCCTCAAAGCCAGGATTTACCTGCTCTTCCTTCCCTGCAGTGTTGCCTCCCTCTCCATCAGGGAGCCTCCACACACCACTCCGGGAGATACCAACGAGTGGCTGAAGATATAAAATAGGAGACAGGGTTAAAGCAGAGAGCGCCTGGGGCGGAGCAGGAGGATGTGCCGGCTCGCTGGGGACGAAGGCTCCTTGCTGGGGAGCAGCTTTCTGCCCGCGGCGCAGCAGGGACCGCAGCCCGGAGGCGCCTCCCCGCGTTCCTGGCCTTGGGCTCCGTCCTCCCTCCCTGCCTGTGGGCACCCAGCACCTCTCTGGCAGGTGCCCGGCACTTGCCTACATGGCAACAACGGGAAAGAAAAGGGTCGCTCCCTCCCAGCCCCTTGCGCCTCCGTAGGGACGAGGCGCAGAGCCCGCAGCCGTGGCCGGCTGCACTGTCAGTAACTTTTTCTCTTTTTTTCCTCTTTTTCCGCCCAAACTTCCCTCCTCTAGCGCGCCTGCAAACAGCAGTGCCGTTTGCCTGTGTCGGGTGCGTGTGTCCGGAGCATCCGCCGCCCTCTGCAAACAGGAGGCGCTTCCCACGTGCCACGGCAGCCGGCAGCCTCTCCTGGCCGGCGTTCTCCCTTTTGGGCTCCTCTTGGAGGGAATTTGCTCCAGCTCGGGCAGTCCGAGTGCAAGGACGGCCGCTCCCGAGTGTGGCCACGGGTGTGGAGGGAGCTCCCCTGCCTCCCGTTCCTGCAATAAAAGGGCATTTCAGGAAACAACCGTTTCCAGGCGTTGCCTGCGTGCAGCTGCCTCGCCACGAGCCATGGTGGGGATGTTGGCAGAGGGCAGCGGTGCCAGCGGTGCTCGCGTCCATATAGGTGTATTGGGTCCCTCCAGGCAGTCCCAGCGCTTCCGCGAGGCTCCCACCACACATGGATTTGAATCCTTATCCGTGTTGAGCAGGGGCTCCCGGCGCCCCATCCCGCAATGTTCCCTGCTCCAAAAAAGCCGCTTTTTGGCAGCCCGTGGCTTGGCCCAGCGGTGGGAGCGTCGCCAGAGCCACCCCGTCCCGGGCTGTTTCCAGGCTGAGGGAAAACAAATCGGTTCTCATCCCCTTATCAAAGGGGCTGTGGAAAAGGAAGTGGTTTTTCAGTTTTGTGGAGCTTGGAAGACGTGTTTTTTCCTGAGCTTATCAGTTGGGGAAGGCTTGGAGCAGAAGATGCCGTGTGGAGGAAGTGATAGTGAATGGGACGGTTTTGCCGTTGGAGTTGTGGGACCGGATTGGAGAGAAGTGTGGAGGTGTTTGGGATTGGCTCTTTGTTTTTCTTTTTAATCCTTCATTTCCCTGAATTCCGGAGCTGGCTGCAGCAGGGCAGCTTCGCGGGGCACAAGGAATGGGCCCTGTGTGGGTCGGGAACATGGGATCAGCCTCACGGACCCTTGTGTCGATAATGCTCCTCTTATAGTGGCACCTTTCAGGGAGCTGCTCTTGCTGCCTCTCTGGAGAGCTCCAGCGTGGATCTGATGGATGGTGGCCTTCCCTGTCTCCTCACCACACGTATATTTTGTTCCCTTAATGAATGGGAAATTAAGAAACTTAATTTGACAGAGACCGAGCGGGGCCGAAGAGCAGGGCAGGCTCCGTGCCAGGGCAAGGCTGGATGGCAGCACCCGAGCGGTGGCAGCACCCGAGGGGTCAGCCAGGGAGGGAGAGCTCGAGGCGAATGTGGAAGCAGGGGATCTCAGCAGTAACTCGCATCGTTTTTAAGGACGGAGCTAAGTGGGTAGATCTGAACACCGGCCACGTTGCAGGGGCTTCTCTCAGAGCTCGACAACAGCTAGAAAAACAACAGTTCGTTACAGCTCAGGAGATGCTGCCCAGGTCTTTGCAGGTTTTTGGGTCAAACACAGGCCCCTTGGGCGTTGCCTGCATTGAATGAGTGGCTGGATGCAGGGATGGACGCCCGGGCAGTCACACTGGCGACTCTCCCTTCTGCCCTCTTCCTGTTTTAGCTGGATTTTTGATTTCTTAGACCCATAAGAGACTAATCAGAGAATCCACCCGAGCTAGGGGGTTCTAAAGTGCATTAATGCAGTGTTCCCTTCTCGGCAGCACCGAATCTGGGACCAGCGCCGAAGGGGCAGCGGGCGGCACGAGGAGTCAACGTGGTCCCGAGCAGGGCTGCCGGGCGCCTCCGCGGGACGCAGCAGCCAGCCCCGCGGCCGCAGGAGGGCAGCGATCAGCGGAGCCTCCGCTGTGTTCCTCCTCTTTGAATGGCCCTCTTTCATCAGGATGTGTTGGGACAAGTGCTTTTTCAAGCCAGGATAGCGGGGGAAGACACAGTGTTCTGTAGAAGTCATCCAGTTCCTGGGGAGCATCAGCAGCCGCGGTTCCTCTGCTCCTCGCGGAATATACGCTCAGCCCTTTCTTTTCCTCCCTTTCTTTGTGTTTTGATGGGCTTAGAAGCAAAAGGATGTGAGTTATGAATCTTCTCAAATTTGCTGACTTCTGTCTGACGCTGGGGCCAGCACAATGCTTCTGCTGTTCGAAGAAAACCAGAGCGAATCAGTACGTATGCGCCACTGGTTTTTATGCTGCTTCCTGGGGTATTTATCACTGCTTTGGAGGCTTGGAGCTTGGGGATGATCGTCAACAATTGTCCTTTTTCCTGCTGTTTCTCTGGGGAGATTTAGGGGACCAAGGGAGCGGGGTGCTCAGTGATGTGGGGTGGCTGGCGAGGTGGGTTGCCAGGACATGGGAATGCTGCACCAGGGCTGGTTCCACGGTTGGGATTGGGCATGGGAAGCGCTTTGCCATTTGGGTTTGGGATCAGGAAGGAAAATCCTCCTGCTGTCCCCATGGGCTTGGTTTTTGGGTCGTTTCCACGCAAATGAACATGTGTTAACACAAGTTCTGCTGGGGCTTGTCCTGTCCGTCCTCGGTGCCTCTTTCTCCCTCTGCTCCGTGGGGAACAGTCTCCTGTGGTCAACGATGCTCTGAGGAAGATTCCCAAGCACAGGAGGGGAGCCAGGTGTGCCCAGGGCATCAGTCCCTGCTGCCTCGGAGGGACTCGTCTCTCCTCCGTGTTCGCTGCTTCGCTAAAAATCTCCATCTCCAGTATTTGAATAGAGATTACAGAAATCTTCTGGGAGATCTTATCACTTTCCCTGAATTCCTGAGACAGGGATACTGCGAGTTCTTTGCTGCTGCCTTATCTTACCATTCCTTCCCTCTTGTTGGAAAAAGAGCTTTTGGGGCTGGGATCCAAGCGTGTGGATGTGCCCTTACATTGTACTGATGTCACTGCTTTTATGCGACTTCTGGCCTTTTAAAACGCTTTCCTGTTAGCAGCAAAGATCTGCCGGGAGAGGAAAACAGGGATCCTCCCGGGAGCGGGGCGGAATGCGCTCCGTTCCCATCGGCAGCGGGTCCGGAGCTCACGCGGGAGCCTCTTCGGATGCACAGAGCCTCGTCCTGGGGAGCCCGGAGCCCTCTCGTGATCCCGGATAGGACTTGGGAAGCCTGGAGCCTGCGGGGACATTTTGGTTCTTTTTTTTTTTTTTTTCTTTCTTTTTTTTTTTTTTTTTTTTTTTTAATGAAAACTCAAATTTAAACTTGGGAATTTTGCACCTTGAAGACTGAGAAATTAGGGAAGTTTGTCTGCAGGCCTTCGTAGCTTGGAGGACTTTGGCTGTGTCCACCGAAGGCAGAAGCTGGATGCCATAATAATAAACGGGGCGCCAGTGCCGCCTCCCACGCGTGGGCAAAGGCTCCGGAGAAAGCCGGGGAAGCGTCAGGAGCAGCGGCAGCTCCGGCGGATCCTTTTCTGCAGCCCGAATAACCCCGTGCGGCCCCGTCTCGAGTTATATTTAGTAAATTGGAGGCAGTAATTAATGCCGATGTGTGTTTGGGAGTGGAGGCTTGAGGCTTGCGCCGGGGCCGCGTCGCTGCCCGCTCCTCCGGGTGCTGGCAGAAGCGCGGCTCCAGCAGCGGCCGGGGCACCTAAAAGGGTCCCTAAATGAGGATTTTCGGGCTTGTGGGCAGCCTCACTTACCGCTTTGGCCCCAGCCTATTTCTAAACTGCTCCCAAGCGCGTTGCGCTCCTGTGTAATTAGATTTGTCCTGGCTCTTACTGCAGCTACTGATTTAGTTCAGTCCTCTCTTTAGTTATGTTCTTGGGCCTGTTTTGTTGGATTTTGTGGAAATTTGTGTTTGCGCACACTGGGACCTGCCTTGTTAGCAGCGGAGTTTCCCGGGACGGTTGGACCTAGCAGGGCAAAGCCAAGTCCTTGCTGTGGTTTTGGTGGCATTTCCACTTTTGGAGCAGTTTTCTTCCTTTGTGATGGGCAGGATTCATCCTCGCCTCCCGTCGCCCTTAGACCTCCGGGGATTTGCAGCCGCCTGTTCCTGCATTCCAGAGCAATCTGGAGCTGAAATCCCTAGGAAGGGATTGACTCGCGACTTGATCTCAAGTCATTTCACAGCTCTAAGCCTCTAAAATGTCTTCCTCTCCACTGGTTTGGAGTTGCAGAGCTTGATAATCGAAGGATAAAGTTAGTTCTAGCACATGACAACTCGGGCAGATCCCTCCTGCAACAGCCAGCCCCGGCAGCGCTGGAAGACGGCATGAGTCGCTGGAATAGCGCTGGAAAACTGCCCGGCGCGACGGCCGGGTCGGCCTTTGGGAAGAGCTTCCTGTGGCAAAAGCTTGCTTTTCTGGAGTGCTTTTTAAGCGGCGTTTTGCAGCCATTTCCTTTCGTTTCACTTCCCGTGCCGTTTGTTTTCCAGCCTAAGCGAGAGCTTTTTCATGGTGAAAGGAGCAGCCCTCTTCTTGCAGCAAGGCAACAGTTCGCAGGGCCAGCGAAGCCTCCAGCATCCTCACAAACATGCAGGTAATGCCGAAAATCGCACCCCAAAATCGCTGCCCACTCCTCTCGGCCCCGCTGGCGGCTGAGGGGCACCCATGGGTGGGAGGGCGACTCCGCTCCCTGTCACCATGGGCCGGGTACAACCTGCTGAGCAAACCCACATCTTCAGCCCACTCGATCCTCACAGCAGCATGTGATTATTGGATCTTTGTTTAAACGTCTGCTGCTGTCTTGGAAGTGTGGCTGGCTCCTGATATTCCCTGTCCTGCTTTCAGGAAGTCCCCTTTTCCCGTGAACTCACCAAAATCTGGCCTCTAAGAATGTGTCACGGCTTCAGAATGCACCTTACTCCGTTGCTGGTTTTTCCTTCCCAGTGTGCCAAGCTGGTGGGAAGAACGATAAAGAATTGCACGGAGAGAGTGCATTAGGATAAGCAGAAAAGTGGTTGAAGGAAGTGGATTTTACTTCTCCTGTATTTTTGTGCCTTCTGTCGTTGGCAATTTTAGAATAAGCGACTCCTGGGGTAGCAAAGAAATGGGCTCCTTGGGGCGTTTGGGGCGAAGGAGCACGTGGGAAAGGCACAGTGTGGTACTGTGTGTGTGCTGCTCCGTAAACACTCCGAGCACAAAGAGCCTGTTTGAATGCCAGCCTTGGCTGCGGCCGCCTTTGATTGTCAGCAATTTCATATAGCCCCAAAACATCCTACGGAAGGAATGTTATCTCGTATGGAAAGTTCTGAGCGCGTTGCTCGGTCGTTAGATGTGAGCTTGTTTTGTTTTCTTGTAGATTCTTTGTTCCTTTGCTTGCCTCCCCTGAGCAGGAATGCGGCCACCCCTGTGGGTCCTATGGGACCTGTCGTGTGCAGGGCCCTGGCTGGAGAGGGGAGGATTCCTCACCTCAGTCGGAGGTCTCTCATGTGCAGCTCTGCCCTCTGTTAGGCCCCTGGGGCTTAACCCACCACACTGCACATGTTTCATACTTTAAAACTTTTCCTTTATTCATTGTCGATTTGATTTTTAATCAGAATTTTCCTCCCGCCTTTTCGTCCCGTGTCTTCAGTGCACATCATTTTCTGCCTTCTGCAAGATGCCCTAGCTGGAAGAGCATCACCATTCGTGCCAGCCACGGGTGGTGACAGTATCTGTGGTACCTGCCCAACACTGCAGAGCCCTGTTCTCTCAGCCAGCTCTCATTCTTCCTTCTGTTGGGATTCTCTGGGACAGTAGAGCTCATGTGGCCTCCCGTGAATGGCATTTTCTGACCAAGGGAAACATCCAGGTCCACTGAAGGTCGAGGCAATGCCCGTCTTAGGGCAGCAAGTGAGCCTCTGATTATTTTTCTGCTTTCTCCGCAGGGGATTTGCCCCAGCACCTCCAGGTGATGATCAACCTCCTTCGCTGTGAGGACAGAATCAAGCTGGTAAGGAGCGATGTGTTGTCCTGCCCTCCTTTCTCCTGGAGGTGCTTGAACCTGTAGGAGCTCCCCAAAGCAGCTCACAGGCCCGGGGCTCACCGGTGGCTTCAGCCCAAGGAAGTCTGTGCGGGTGGGATCCCCACTGCCATGGGCCCGGCCTCACACCGCCGTGTTGAGCAGGTCAGGAAGCTGATGTGGCCAAAACTCTTTGGTAAGTTTAATTTTCCAGGCAGCTCACAAGCACTAATGCAGAAGAGCTGCTGGCAGTCGATATTTTGGGGTTAGTTCATTTTAAATCAGTCCTGAAATTTCATCCAAATGGGGCCAGGCTTCCTTTTGTGCAGAAATCTGCAGAGGAAAAGTCCTTGCGGAAAAGTCCTTGCTAACTACCCTGTAGCACCACTGCCCTGTTTCAGTGCACACGGGTAGGGGTGGAGGAAGCCTCTGGGCTTGCCTCAGTTTCCCAGCGTGTCTGCAAATTTTCTAGTTAAATTTCTTTGGAAAAAAAACTTCGGGTTGAATTTTGTAATAAATAAAAAATCACAGTCGGTATCTCAAAACATGCTAGTTGATGGCAGAGGTAAGGTTCATCCCAAAGCTGGTTTGCAGAGCTTGGTTGCCCTGTTCCAGGCTGTCCGTTTGGAAAGTGTGTGGACGGACAGAGTGCGGTACATGGTGGTTGTGTACAGCAGCGGGCGGCAGGACACCGAGGAGAACATTCTCTTGGGAGTGGATTTCTCCAGCAAGGAGAGGTATGGCTAGGGCAAGGCTGCCCTTCCTGTGCGCTCACATGTTGCTTTTTAACTGGAGACCCTCATTTCCTGTAAAACTTTGTGGTTCCTGGAATGGGGAAGGTAGAACAAGCAAAAAAACCCCCATTAATCTCCATAAATTTGTGTGCATTTTGAAACGTTCCCCATTCAAAGTGTGGAAGGAAAGCAAAAACCCCTAGACATCTTTGCAGATCCGAAATGCTGCCCTGTTTTGTTTTGGAAACAACAAAGTGGATGTGGATTCCTAAAAAAAGAAAACAAGCCCAGCCCCTCTTTCCTCTGTCCTCTCTCCCCCAGATAACAGTAATTTTCCCTAAGGAGCTGGCTGCTTACCAAATGACAAACCCATTCTAACTCCAAGGTTGGCTGCTGTTTCAATTGCTATTTCCCCTGAAAGCCAAAGTTTTTGTTAATTAAGGAAGAGCTCCGTGCAGAATGAAGCCTCTTGGCTGCAGTGGCTTTATCGAGGGACCAGCGTGCCGCTGCTGGGCTCCGAGTGTCCTGCCTGCTGACACTCGGACTAGCTGGGCACTTTGGGGGGCTTTATTCCTTTTATATGTGTTTAATAAAAACCACCTTTTCCCTTCAAAGCTCCACATTGTCCACACGTGTGTTCAAACCGGCCCATCAGCTCCTTTGATGTAGAAAGAGGCTGAAGGCTTTTGAAAATAAATAAATAAATAAATAACGCTCTGTGCTAACTTGCTGTTGTTGGTGCAGAGTGATTTCCCCTAAAAGCTGAATATCTTGGCAGCTTAATTATTTACTAGTTGAAAGTTACGGGTACCCATTAGAGTATACGTTTCTTGCCAGATGGCTTCTCTGACGTGCAAGTGTTCTCTTGGACTTGGTAAATGCTTCAAGTCCTCTTAGTGTTTTCCTAGCAGCCCGAGTGACCAAGTGAACACTGAGCACGGCCCTCAGCAGGGTCCCTTGGGTCCCTTTGGGAAGGGCAGGTGGCTGCTCTGCCGCCCACCGAGGTTTTCCTTTGGGCTGGCTTTGGGAGGCGGGCTCGGTGCGATCCCGGATTCCCCGCCGCAGGAATTCTCGCCTGGAGCTTGTGAGGATGCGAGCGGTGAAGCTGGGGGGCAGATGCCACCGATCGTGGGGCAGGTGCTGGCGTGGAGGGGAGAGGTGGCGGTGCCTCCTGCTCCCGTCCTCCCGTTCCCCCTGCCCACGGAGCCGTGCGCCCGTGAATGTTAACCTTTAAACTTCAGTTTGCTGATTCCCTTGGGTGCAAATGCATTAAATGGCCTGAGATGTTACTAGCAGTTCCTAGAGCAAGACTTGAGATTTTAAAAAAGAAAGGAGATTCATAATTTAACGTGCCAGTGTGCCCATACTGTGGCCGATACTTAACATTCTGCATTTCTCTTCCAGTAAGAGCTGCACTATAGGCATGGTCCTTCGCTTGTGGAGTGATACCAAGATCCACCTCGATGGTGATGGGTAAGAAACCACATTAAAAGATAAACGTGAATGTCCCTTTTTACCAAGGGCTGCTCTAGGAGAGATTCTCTTACACCTTGCAAATGAAGTTCCAATCTTGAACTCATCACCGCAGTCTTTTTACGCAGTCACTGAGGGCTTTTTTTCCTCTTGCTGCCCTCATACTGTTAGTGAGACCTGTAATACCTGTAAGAGCTTCCTTAAATGCCACCTAACAGGTGGAATTATAATTCGTCAGGGAAAGCTGGGCACTTGGCATCCTTGTTTGGGTGGATTTGGATAATGAGGTGCCGCAAATTCTCATTGCTGCCTCTGAGCGTGGGTGTTTCTGCATTCCCCAGAGCTGCCTTGCCGTGGCTGCTCAGGGAGGGCAGCTCCTGAGGCCGAGGAGCAGCTGGTCACTGATTTCCTTCTCTCTCTTAGTGGCTTCAGCGTGAGCACCGCAGGCAGGATGCACATCTTCAAGCCGGTGTCGGTGCAAGCCATGTGGTATGTACAGTAATGAGCTGTGCTGAGGAAGGGGCTGCCATTTCTGCAGTAAATTAAATCAGCAAAGTGCATGTTAGCTTTCTGCAGAACTAGTACTCGGTGAGCTGCAGTAGGGATGTGTTAGCAGGTAGCAGCACTGAAAAGGCAGTACGATCCCAAAGTCGGCTCTTGTGCCTCTCTTCAGAGCAGCTCTGTGCTCCTTGGTATAAAGACAATGGGAAACAGCACTAATGAGGTGAATAAACATGAATAAAGAGGAGGACGTCGCGTTGGGGATGATTTGGTACAGAAGCAAATGGAACATGTGTTCCCATCATTTTTGAGCTCAGGGTCCCGTTAGTAGCTTTAGATGTGGCTGTGTAGTCAGTTTAACAAGTTCAGAGTGGAGCCTTAAGAAAAGGAGAAGGTAGCAGGGAAAGAAAAGGTGGGGAGGAAAAATTAAGGCTAGAATTTGCAAAAACAAATGACCCAATCTGGGCTCTGTCCCTGGAGCATGTCAGGGACCAAGAATGCTGGTAAACATGTACTTGAATCCTTGCTGAAGGTGATTTGAAAATGGTCCATGTGCTTTATTTTTCTTTAGTCTGGCTTTGCAAGTTAGCTAACGATTAGATCCCAGAGTGATTTGTGCCTCATTATGCCCCTTGATTGGAATAAAATGCTAACCGCTGCTTTGGCCGAGCTTTTGAGCGGCCTCCAAGATGCAGCTTGTGCCCTCTGCGAGCTCAGGTGCAATAAACCTGCAGCTCTTCCTACAAAATACAAGAAAAAAATGGAAAAAAAATCTGTGCTCAAAACCTGTAGCAAACAAAGCTGGAAAACATTTTCCTCTGTGCAAGCCTCTTGAGATCCTGCTCTGTGTGTTTCTGCTGCTCTCACCTGCACAACTTTGTTCTCCAAACCCGCAGGTCTGCCTTACAGATCCTGCACAAAGCCTGCGAAGTCGCACGCAGGTACAACTACTTCCCTGGAGGAATGGCCTTGGTCTGGGCCACGTACTACGAGAGCTGCATCAGCTCTGACCAGAGCTGCATCAACGAGTGGAACGCCATGCAGGACTTGGAGTCCACGCGCCCGGACTCTCCAGCCCTCTTTGTTGACAAGTCAGTTCTCAGTTTTATCAGAAAACTCCAGCTTGGCTCACAAGAAACATCTCCCCTTCTCCCTTTTGTTTTTCTAGTGGCTCGTTTCCTTTCCTTTTGGAAACGTCCTGACGTTTTCTTGTTTGTTTGTTTGTTTGTTTTTCATTGTTTTTTTCCTATTATTCTGGTCAATTTGCTGAATGTTTCCCACCGCTCTGCTGTGCTGCACCACTCACACATCTTGGGGGGAGAGTATTTACTCCCTGGCTGGAACATGCCCTCCTTTTCCCTTTTAGGCCGACTGAAAGGGAGCGAACGGAACGGCTCATTAAAGCCAAGCTCCGGAGCATCATGATGAGCAAAGACCTAGAGAATGTGACTTCCAAAGAGGCAAGTAGAAAATCAGTTGCTGTCTTACTCTTCCTGCCATACTTCTTTTCTGTAGCATATTGCATTGATGAAGGAACGCTTATGACTAGGTGTCACTGGCTTTTGATATATATTCCCAGCTTTTCCTTAAAGGCTTAGCTACACATCTGTGTCTCCACCAGGAAAATCAGGGTAATGGCAACATCAGAGTAAATATTTCAAGTCCTTAGTAACAAGCATTTCACTCTGAATGCAATGCCCTTTTCCTTGCAAGTCGAGTGGCAGTAGAGATGCTACCTGCATGAATTACAGCTGGTTGGGGCCCATGTGGGCAAACAGCATCTTCCTTTCTCCCTGTTGGCTTCAGCGTTCAGGTTGTGTTGTCAGTGGCATGCAGGCAAGATCTGGCTAGTGACGCCGTGGATGGAGAATCGCAGGTCAAGGGAACAAATTGGATCAGTTCCCTGGGGTGATGCAAATACATCTGGCCACAGTGCAAACATTTGCAGGGCAAATGGTAATGGGGCTTTTTGGTTTATGGTTTTTGGTTATTTTTCAAGGAAGGCTATTAAAATGCAGCGCTTTCGAAAGCTTAGAACTGAAAGGTTTGGATATGTGCTTGTGTAGAGCAGCTTTACAGATTTGAAGCATGAGCTGAGAACATCTTCACTGCAGCAAGAGAAGCGTGTATCTGTGTCCTGACATTTCAGAAAGGAGAAATACTGGAAATCTCCTGATTCCCCTTTCACTCGCCACTATTATTCACTTCTTGCTGCTAATGGGTTTCACATTTGTATGTTAGCTGCTCTCCAAGGCCTGACTTATTGCCTCTTCAATTATTTTTAAGAAGCAGGTACCCCAGAATGGGGATATTGAGGTGCTGCCTGAAGCTTTATTTAGAGGTGTTAAATCTGAAGACCTAAGACACTGGAGAGGTGCCAGGTAGTGAGGTTGCCCAAAGGGCAGATCCTTCTTGCTCTCCTTAATGAAGTCCAGAGTCCCTGCCGGAGCCTCGCTGGGCAGAGGGGCTGCCAGCAAGCATTTCTGCTGAACAGAAATGATTCTAGGTGGCATCCTTTCTTTTCTGCTCTACAGATCCGAAACGAGCTGGAGAAACACATGAATTGCAACTTGAAAGAATTCAAGGAATTTATAGACAATGAGATGCTGCTTATCCTGGGTCAGATGGACAAACCGTCTCTGATCTTCGATCATTTATATCTGGTAAGCTGCAGGGTCGGGAGCTCCTCGGGGGGAGTGATCTGGCCGGTCACTGGGCTCGAGAGAAGCTGGCTTTGGTGTCAAGGCTGAGCTGTGCAGCATGAACTCGCCTGTTATCTCGCCCTTTGTGCAGCGTTTGCCCCAGGGCCCGTGCTGCTTGTGAAAGCCTGCAGTACAGAAGCCTTTCTTTTTCTAAAAAGCTCTTGTTTATGACCCTTTTGGAGTTCTTTTCTGGCAGATTCACCCTGCTTGAGGACATACCATAGCATAGCTCAAGTTCTTGGTATGCTTGTTTTGCATTTCTGGGAATGGAGATTTTGTTTTAAGGTGGAGAAAGGGTCTGGCTCTGGACGCTGCTCTGGTGTGACAACTATGTGCCCTTTGCCTGACTAGCATCACTATAATCTTTTCTTGATTGTGCCCGTCAGCTCCTTAGGCATGGTCAAGGCTGTATGAAGGATAAGGCCCGAGCTCTTCAAGCTCATGCAGAAGCCAAGGTGTGTGTGTGTGTGTGTGTGTGTGTGTGTGTGTGTGTGTGTTTCTTGTAGCCTTTTGCCACTAGATGGTACTCCAAGCAAAACCAGGCACTGACATGGGGAACAAAGACTCGTTTGAGATGGACATGTTTGTGCCCTTTATGCCTGGGTCATATTTTTGTCTTGAGAGCTAGATAGGAAATGCTGATACTTGGGGACAAAGCTTAGTTTATATACCCTTTTTGCCCTGTTCTGCAGGGACAGATAGGATCCAAAGTGTAATTTCCTCGTAACGTCCAGAATTTGCCTTGTTTCTCGTACACCAGTGATCCCAACCATGCTCAGCACTTTGCTTCCCTTCTCTATTTAATCCCTGGTTAAAAATCCTAATGTTCCTGGGCAGCGAGTCCCGGTGGATTCAGCCCTGCTGACGGGGGCAGCAGCATCTCGGCTCTTCTGAAACGTGTTTCTTGTGTCTCTCTGTGCCACCCTTGCAGGGCTCCGAGTGGAACGCCTCCAACCTCGAGGAGCTGCAGGGCTCCGGGTGAGTCTTTCCAACACTGTCCTCGGGCTCTTGGAAGCCTGGAGTCATTTGCCTTTAACTTGCAGTCAGGTCTCTGGAGATGGCGTGGCATGTTCATAGGCTGCAGGGCCAAGTCTGGGGCCGGTTGCCACCAAGGTGCCACTGGGACCTGGGTCAAGAAATCTTTTTTACCTTGTTTCTTCCACATGTAGGGTGGAGGTTACAAACGAGAAGCTTTGTTATGCACAAGGGAAAATTTTGTATATAAATATTAGCTGCCTGCCCAAGGCGTCCACAAACTTCAATGTGAGAAACTGAAAAGTATTGCTTAATAGCCTGACTAAAAATGTTTAATTTGGAGTCCTTGGGAATAGCTGTCTGAGCACCTTTGAACAAGTAAATCAGGCAGCCCATTAATGCTTTCATCCTGCAGTGAGAGCATCTTGAAATGCAGTTTCTAAAAGTCAGAGCTGGACAAATTCTGAAATAAATATCCTGTGTCCTTGATTTGTCTGAATGATAAGAATAAATCAATATGGGCATTCATTCTCTCCTGATATGCTCTAAACCCTGCTGTAATATTTGGCAGGAGTTGAGAGATATCATGCGACTCTCACTTCGTAATTTTCTTTGGAAAGAAAAGGATGGTTTTGCAGCAAAAGCCTGTGTTTGAAAATTGTGACTTCCTGGCTTCTGTTCCCGGGTTTTGCCCAAACGAATCCCTTGTGGCCTTTGCAATTTGGGGCAAAGTCTCAGCATGGCAGTGCTGGGAGCTGGGTGAATGGACCAGCCCTGCAGGTCCGTGTGTGGCTTGTCACCAGCTGTCCCAGGGGGTCGGGTTTGGGGCTGTTCACACAACCTGGCTGCAGCTGCTGTGTCCGAGTTCCTGCAACACAAGTTCCCCTTTTGTGGCCACCTCGGTTCAGTTCTGCTTCTCTTCTCCTTCTCTGCAGCATCGACTACATTTTAAACGTGACCAGGGAGATAGATAATTTTTTCCCTGGATTATTCGCCTATCATAACATCCGAGTGTACGATGAGGAGACCACGGACCTCCTGGCTCACTGGAACGAGGCGTATCACTTCATAAACAAGGCCAAGTAAGTGGGCAGGGAGACTGACTTAGGCAGGGCCTGGATTTGCGCCTGCCTCGGGAACCGCTCGAGGTCTGGGTGCAGAGAAGACTGGGACACCCCAGCAGCGCAGCTGAAGGTGGCAGCCGCCGGGTTGCATCCAGCTTTTCCCAGGAGTTTCCAACATCCCTGCGAGCTCCATACACTTGGTGTGTTCCTGCACTGCTCAGGGATTAACCCATTGCTGGCCGGTGCTTTTCTTTTCTTAGTTTTCTCGTTTAGCTCGCAGGAGGAAAGGAGAACAGAGAACACTTCCTCCTCTCCAGAAACGCTGTCACTGCTCCAGCTTGTGTCCGTATTAGGCCAGCGCAGGCAGCGGTGGTGACAGAGCCCAGCCGACCGCTGCGTTGCTGTCCCCGCTTATCCCTGGAGCCCAAACCACAGGCTGGAGGCTTCGTGGTGGCCTCTGCACTGGCAGGGATTGCGGGTGCCCTTCCCCAGCTTCAGACTCCTCTGCAGAGGTTTTTCATGGCTTGCTGCGTCCAGAGCATTTGCCAGCTCTTGACTTGGGGTGCGAGTAAGGTCAGGAGGACCAAAGGACCCCCCACCTGTCATTTAAAACCATAAGGACAACTCTAATAACCAGAAAGATGTAAGGGAGTTTCCTCTTCTCCCCTTCTGCAGGAAGAATCACTCCAAGTGCCTGGTGCACTGCAAAATGGGCGTGAGCCGCTCGGCATCCACCGTTATAGCGTACGCGATGAAGGAGTTCGGCTGGTCCCTCGAGAAAGCCTATAACTACGTGAAGCAGAAGCGCAGCATCGCCAGGCCGAACGCGGGCTTCATGAGGCAGCTCTTGGAGTATGAAGGCATTTTAGATGCAAGGTGAGCGGTGAAGCCACTGGCAGGGCAACTTGCAGGAAATACAAGGAGCTAATTAGCGACTCCTGTGATTTGATGAACACAGAATGATAGTCGAGTTCTGCGGGTTTCTGTTGAGGAAACCCACAGAGCGTGCACGAGGAGCCTGGGGAGCGAGGCTTGCAGGACAGACCCTGCTGCAAAGGGCAGAGCCTTGGGCTAACCCTGGTTTTCCAAGCCCTGCCTATGCCAGGCCTCCCTGCGTGGCAATTAGCCGTCTTGCAGGGCGAGCGGCTCGGGTTTAATTCGGTGAGGGTTTCTTTGCGTTTGGGAAGCGTGTCGGTGTTTGTCAGCGGCCAGTGCCGCTCGGCACCGCATTGTTCTTGTGCTGCGAGGCAGAAGTGCTGGGCAGAGCTGGCGGCGAGCTGCCCGCGGCGCTGGCTGCCCTGCCAGTCGGGCTCCGCGTCGCCGCCAGGGCTGCGGTATCTGATCAGGGTTTGTGCATGCTCGACTTGGCCTTTGCTCGAGTGGAAGGAGAAAACAAACATTTCTCCCTGTGGGTCAGCAGGAGCGGTGCCACGAGACAGGCCGAGCTGCTGGTTCAGCGCCTCGGCCTGGCAGGGAGCTCCGGGACGCGCTGCCCCCAGGGTTGTTCCCAGCGGGTGCTCAGGGCAGGGCGCTGCTGAGGGCTGCAGGGCCAAAGGGACTCGAGCAGATGGGTGTGATGGACAAAATCCCGATGCTCAGGAGATTGGTGCCCACACAGGACTGCAGCAGCAAGCGTTTAGATTTGGGGCTGTGATTTTCAGGCCCTGCGCACTGTCCTCTGGCCTCCAGTCACACGTGTCCTCTCCTTCCCCCAGCAAGCAGCGGCACAACAAGCTGTGGAAGCAGCAGGCGGAGAGCAACCTGCCGCCGAGCGCGGACGGCAGCGCCGTGCCGGGCGACATCCTGCTCGAGAGCTTGGACATGGACCTGGAGAACCGCCTGGCCGAGCTGGACACCCCCTCGCAGCCGGCCTTCCTGGACAACCGCGGCAGCGCGGAGCTGCCCCTGGCCTTCCCGTACTGCTTCCGGCGCCTCTCCGATACTCTCCTGGAGAACAAGATGCCCGGAGACAGGGAGGGGTTTTTCCAGGTGGAGGAGCTGGAGCGGGATGCGGAGCGAACGGACTCGCTGGCGGGACAGCCTCTCTCTGCATCTGCTGACGGGAGGGAGACGGCCAAAGCGCTCGAGACGGCGGAGCCTGCGACGGAGCTGAGCGGCTTCTGCGAGAAGGAAGTGAGGAAGAAACTGGAATTCAGCCCTCGGAAGGGAAGGGGAGTGCCCGGCCCCAGGGACCCGGGCGAGGATGGGGTCAGGGAGGAGCATCCGATGGAGAAGTGGAAGCGTCGCTTGTCCGTGCACAAGGAGGAGAGCAGGCTTAATAGGGAGAACTTGAATAACAACAACAGCAAAAGGAGTTGCCCGGAGGATTTTGAGGTGCGTATGGAGTTGAATTTGGGTGACTAGCATGGCTGACTGCTGCAAGTGAAACTGCTCTTCTCATCTTCATAGCCCAGTTTCATTTGACTTGGATAAACCCTTTCATTCCATGAGGAGCTGCTTCCTTTTCGAAGTGCTTCTGAACGGGGCTTTGCTTGCCCAGGCTGTGGATTTAGATGCCAGAGAGAGAGCGCACGCATGYGAGTGCACTGTAACCCGCTTTGGCAGCTCGCTTGCATGACCGTCACCTCAAATGGTAGGTGTTCCTCCRGTGAAGTTACTGTCTGCTGGGAAAGTGTGTGGTTTGGTTTCTGTTCCCGCTGCAGGGCCTWAGCAGAGCTGGAAAGGTCTCGGCTGTGAATATCTCCTGCGTGCCCCCGGCTCTGCCGCTTGCCGGCGTGTCGTCCCGTGCGCGTTCACGTGCCCCTGTTTTCTGTCTTGCAGCACGACGCCGTGTTTGGGATCCTCAGTAAGGTGAAGCCCTCCTACGACCCCTGCGCTGCCTGCATGTACTCGTCGGCCGGGCTGCCCCCCGAGTCGCTCGGGGAGCCGTGCGAGAAGCGGAGCCCGGCGCGGCGCGGCGCCGCCGTCTGCACGCAGCCCCCGCTGCTGCCCCCCGCGCCGCCCGCCCTGCCGCAGCCCCTGCCCGCCAAGGAGGGCAGCAGGACTCAAAACAACGGGRTGCCAGCGGGAATGGGCGCTCTGGAGGCCGCCGCTTGCAGAGCAGTGGCTGATCCACACTGCAGTGTCTTGGAGAAAGGAAAAGATGCCCCCAAAACCCCTGTCAAAACTCTGCTGGCCAGGAGCAACTCGCACTGTGACAGGAGCCCCGCTGTCACTGAGGCAATGAAGGACGAGCCTCCAGGCAGGAGGGACAGCAAACCCACGAAGGACCTGAAGTACCTGTTGTTCAGTAAGGAGCTGGAGAAGCCAAGTGCAAACAGTTACTTGATGCAGCATCAGGAGTCTCTCATCCAGCTGCAGAAGGCCGGCTTGGTTAGGAAGCACACCAAGGAGCTGGAGCGGCTGAAGAGCATCGCGCCGGAGGCGGCGGCGAGCAGGGCCGACTCCGGCATCGCCGAGGAGAGCGCGGAGCTGGGCCCGCCCGGCGCCCTGGTGCCGCTGCTGGCGCCCGTGCCGCTCATCCCCGAGGACGCGGAGGTCGAGGAGGAGCGGGTGGAGGGCAGGCGCATCGCGGAGGGCACGGCCCCCAAAACCTCCACGCCGGCCGCGTGCCGCATGGAGCACCTGAGCAGCTTCACCAAGGACTTCCTCAAGACCATCTGCTACACGCCGTCGTCGTCGCGCAGCTCCAACCTGACGCGCAGCTCCAGCAGCGACAGCATCCACAGCGTGCGGGGCAAGCCGGGCCTCGTGAAGCAGCGCACGCAGGAGATCGAGACGCGCCTGCGCCTCGCCGGCCTCACCGTGTCCTCCCCGCTGAAGAGGTCCCATTCCCTCGCCAAGCTGGGCTGCCTTAACCTGTCCTCCGAGGACCTGTCGAGCGACGCGGACGCCTCCACCGTGACGGACTCCAAGGAGGCCGCCTCGAGCGAGTCGGCGGTGCTGTGCGACGGCGCCCACGTCGGCCCCGCGCTGCTCGCCACGGCGGCCGTGGGCACCTTGAAGAACCTGCTCTGGATGGGCAAAAGTTGATGCTGTCCCCGGGGGGAGGAGGGTGGTGCGGATTTTTTTTCCTTTTCTCTTCTTTTTTTTTAAGGCATTTCTTCATTGCACCAGTGCAGTTTTGTCACCGGACTGGCCGGGGTTTGTCTGGCGCCGCCTCTTCCTCCCCTCTTTGTATCCTGAGCAGGGAGAGAGAGAAAYGTGATGGCTCGTGGTGAAGGGCACAAGGGAAAATAAAATGTGTTGCATGGCTGGGAAGAGGACTGTGTGTGAGCTGCCTGTCGTCCTGCAGGACGCTACTCCTCGTACTGTTTGCCAAGCATAATAATGTGGTTTTGTGTGTGCGCACAGACAGATAGATATCTGTTTATCTATCTATATAAAATGCTGAAATACCCCGAAACTCTCAGCAAAATAACTAGTCGTGACCTTTTTTTTGATACTTTTTTTTTTCTTTTTTACACAAAGCAAACACAAGCCTGGAGTTACAGCAGGCGCTTGTGGAAAAATCCTTAAAATGGTGACATGAACACTACCTCTGCTTTGCCGACTTCTGCTCTTGGTTTGCTTCCTTTTCCAAGGGTTTTCCCATGATACGGCCCGTGTTTTGAAGGTGTTGCCTTGCTCCTAGCTGTGAGGACCCGAAGGGATGTGGAGACGGGTGTTTCCGCACTGACTAAGCGGCTGTGCAGTCGGGGAGAGGCGCGTGGGGCCGTGTTGGTGCTGCCGGTGCTCCGTGGCTCTCAGCCCTTTGCTGTGGAGCCACGTTAGGTGTCGCAGCCTCCAGTGGGTGACAGGAGGGCTCCCGGCCCGTGCCCTGGCGCAAGCTGCGTGGAGGCGGCCGGTGTCCTGCTCGCTGGGGGTTCTTGTGTTGTGTTTGTGACGTCCCCGTGGTGGCGGCAGGGATGGCAAGGCCGGCCAGGGCGCGAGTGCGGCCCCGGGGAGCCCCTTGGCGCCGTGTTGGGGGCGCGTGGATTCCGCGTTGGAGAACCGGAACTCGCTCCCATTACTGGGATCGGTTGGTAGAAGGGGCGCTGCAGCCCGGGAAGCTGCTCCCGCGCTCGTGCGGGTCAGTGCCGGCTGCTGCGCTGGCCCAAATCCCGCTCCGCGCGTGTCCCGCGGGAGCAGCCGGGGTGCCCGGGGCTGCGCGGGCGCTGCGGGCGCCGCTGCCGGCGTGCAGCTGCCCTGCAGCTCCTGCTCCCTCGCCTGCGAGCGGCAGCCGCCCGGGCGCTTTCGAAGCTGGATAAGGACAGTGATAACGACTTGCTGCTCGGGCCGGCGCTCGGGAGCTGCCCCGGCTCCTTGGGCCGGGCCCGGCCCCCGCGGGCTGCCGGGGTGAGCCGGAGGGCCGCGTTCCGCCCCGGGTGGAGGTGCTGGGCTGCCCTGGAGCCGGCCCGTGCCCACGTGGCACCCGCGGGAGCTGGGGTGTCCTCTGGGATGCTCTGAGCGGCTGGGTATCCTCCGGGCTGCTCGGCACGGCCGTTCCCGCTGCTCCCGCGGGTCTCCCTGCGCGCTGCRGCGCGGGAAGCGGCCGTTCCCGCTGCGTGTCCCGCCGGCGGAGCTGCCCGCGCTAACCCCAGAGCCGGAGCGCGCTGCCAGGCCCGGGGCTACTCCAGTAACTCCCGGATCCGTGTGGCTTTTCCTACGCTTGTTTCTTGTTCAGAGGAGGCAGAAAGAGGCAGGAGGTGCCCGGGAGGAAGCTTGAAAGGGCAAGAGCAGCCGCTCGGTGCCCCGTACCCAGGGACGGCCCCGCGATGTCCCCACTGCGCGTGGCCCCGCTCGGACCACTGCAGCCGGACCGGGAGGCCRCTCTTTCCTCTTGCATCATCCTCCGTTTTCCCGGCGTCCCGGCGCGGGGCAGCTGCTCCTGCTGCCGAGCAGCCAGCAGGGACGGGCTGGCGGCTCCCGCTTCCCGAGCCCAGGAAAACGGCATTCCCGGGAGTTGCGTGGTGCAGGCAGTGCCACGGCTCGCTCCCTGATTCCGGAGTCGCTTGTGCCATGTGGAGCTGCCCGGGATTCAGCACCCCCGGCGCCGGCCCGGGCTTCGCAGCCAGCGCGTGGCGCTTGCAGCTCCCCTGGGTTTGTTGCATGAGAAGGTAGATGTGTTTCCCCTCCCGTGTATCGTACGTGTTCTTTTACAATGGAGTGCCTTACGAATAGTTTACAAATACTGTGTATTTTTGCCGAGCTGTTGGACTCTGCTGTTTGCTGTTCATTTCTTGGTGCTTTTGGTGTTTTCCGGCCGCTGCGCTCGCTGCCCTCGCGCTCCGGCTGCAGCGCCGGCGCCGCTCTGCATTCCCAGCACCGCTCCAAGCCGCATCCCGGGATAACGCCTGGGATGCACAAACCCGCACCTTATGTGCAGCGGGAGCTCTGGGGGGGTGCGTGGGAGCGGTGGCCGTCGCGCCRGGCGCCCGTCCCGCGGCGCTCCCGGAGTCGCTCCGGCCCGTGGCGCTCCCGCAATCGCAGGGATGCGCGGGCGGGAGAGCAACTCGTAGCTGTTTCCATGCATTGCTGTACTCTGTGATAACAATGTTACTTTTTATTTCATTGTATTTCTTAATTCCGGTTTTATATTTAAATATGCAGTATCTTTTTGTACTGTACGTTTGCGGTAGGGGATGCATAATGCACTTTTTTTTTTTTTACTTTTGTTTGTAAAAATGTACTGTATATTTTACGTGCTTCTTGTGAGGAAAATAAACTTTTTTTTYCCCCTTTTACAGATGAGCTGTGCGGCGTTTCGGGAGGCCGGGAAGGGGCTGAGCCCGGGCTGGTGCTGCGAGGAGCGAGCGGGAGCCGGGTCCGGCCGCCGCTGCATCCGCGGCCGCCGTGCGGGGCCCTCCCGGCTTTTGCCTTTAAAGGCAAGCGGAGCGGAGCCGCCGGAGCGGCCTCCGGGACAGGGTTTTCCTGGCGGAGCAGCCAGCGGAGCTGGGGATGCTCCCAGCCCTGGCAGTTGCTAATTGCCTCCCAGACTCGTTAACCCCCCTGGAAACACTGCTGTTGCTCTGCTGCCCTGGCCGGCGGCTGCGGCTCGTCCCTAGGGCTGGATGCACCGGGATGCAGGGGCAGCTCCCGGGGAGCTGCAGCCGCCCCGGGTGCCTCCGCGTCGCTCCCAGCAGCCGCAGGCTCCGTCCGGGATGAGGACGGTGGGGCCGGGCCCGGCAGCGRGACCCGCAGGAGAGGGGGGCTGTCCAGGTGCTCTGGTGCATGCCGTGCATCCCGGTACGTCGCAACTGGGCACCCCGTGCACCATAAAAGGGAAGCACCGCGGGAGCCTCCGCGTGATCCGCAGGGATCCGTCACCGGCGTGATCCGCAGGGAGCAGCGCTTGTTTAGAGAAATGCCCAGCGCAGCGAGGCGGGTTTTGGTAATTGACGTTGCGGAGCCTCTGGAGGGAAGCTGCTTCCCGAGGCTGCCGTTGGGCTTCTCTGTTTATCTCGGGAATACTTCTTGTGTCACAGTAATTCGCTTAACAATAACATATTCCTGTAGATAATTCCAGCCAATCTGTCTCTGCCCTAAATACTTTGTGTATACAGTATCGTTCCCGGCTCCTCCGGGCCCGGGCCCAAGGCCGCCGTCAGCGGCGCCGCTGCTTCCAAGGAAGGAGTGTTTGGGAGGCAGCGCGGGGCCGGCCGGGCTGCCGGTGCCGGGCAGGGAAACGCGCCAGGGCTGCGGACGAGCGTGGAGGCTCCCTGCGAACCGCCCGGAGCGGCGCACGGAGGAGCCGCTCCAAAGGGAACCTAGGGCTTCGCTGCAGAGATCCGTAGGGAATTGCTGCCGCGACAGGTTGGGGGAAGGCGGGAGCGAAGGCGGGAGCGCGCCGGGGTGCCCGGAGCGGGGATGCGCGCACTGGGCGCCCGGGGCGATGCCGCCCCGGAGCAGGGCGCCTAGCGGAGCCGGGAAGCGCCGGCCACATCCACGGCACCCGAAGGCGGTGCCGGGCGGCCGACACCGGCCGGGGTGCGGAGAAACCTTGGCCGGCCGGTGCCAACGCTTGCGGGCCGGGGATCGAGGGCACGGAGCTGCCGGCCATGGAAGCCTCTCCCTGGCAGTGCTATGGATTCGTGCCGGATGACGGGGGTGACGGGGCAGAGCGCCCTGCTGCCCACGGAGCCCCCGCGGAGGATCCCGCGTGGCTAGACAGGGATCGGGAGGGCCCGGGGTGCTGGATGGAGGGAGGGAGGCTCCCCGAGGCCGAGTGGGAGCTGCGGCCGGCGCGCGGAGCCCCCCGCGTGTACGAGATCGAGCTGGGCCCCGCGCGCRCCGGGCGCCGCACCGTGCGGCCCGTGGTCTACAAGCTGGAGGAGAGCGAGTACCGGCGCCTGCTCCGCGAGGGAGAGGCCGAGAGCGAGGGGCGCTGCGAGGAGCTGGAGCCCGCCGAGCCCCTGGGCCCCGCGGCGCCGCGCAGCCGCTCGGGCTCCGAGGGCAGCGGCGGGAAGCAGCCGGTGCCGAGGCTGGCGCCGGGCCG
>NW_020455038.1:1352542-1359357 GCF_003342845.1 Nothoprocta perdicaria
CGCGCGGCGCGCTGTCGTGGCGGGCGGCGCGCGCGGCGATTGGCCCGGCGCGCGTGTGCGCGGTGACGCGCGGCGCGGCGGTGCGGGTCCCGATTGCTGCAGCCGCTTGTCAGTGTGACGAAGATTGGCACCCAGGTAAGCGCTGTCACTCAAACGCGCTCCCAGCCAGCCAGCCCGCCATCCATCACGGCGCGCCCGCCGCGCGCCCGCCCGCGCCCACGGGCCCGCCGAGCCCAGGTGGGACGATCCCAACCGGAGTGATCCCAGCTGGGACCATCCCAGCCGGGACGATCCCGCCACCARGGCGGAGGAGGACAAGCGGCTCGTGGAGAGCCTGGAGCTCCTGGTGTGCGAGGCTGCCAACTGCGCTCCGGACGCCGGGAAGCTTCCCAGGCAGGACAGCGGGCTGCTGCTGGGGGGCTGGGAAGAGCTCGGAGGCGATGGCGACGCGGGAACGTTCGACTCGTGCGGGCAGAGAAGCAGCCCGCCGACGCCGCCGGCCCGGACGCACAGCAAGGAGAGCCTGGCGCTCAGCATGAGCAGGACGGTGGCGCTGGCCGAGGGGCTGCTGGAGCCGCCCGCGGGCGCGCGGGCGCCGGGAGCAGCGGGCCCCGCGGAGCCGCCGCGCCAGGGCCGCCACGAGCAGGACGACGAGAAGGTGCTCAAAGTGGCCGACGCCAAGAGAGCCTTTGAGAAGCAGAAGGCCCCGGAGGGGAAGGCGGCAGCTCCGGCGGCCAGGAAAGGTGAGGAGCGTGGCCGGGGCGGGATGCCAAGCACCCCGTTTTGGGGCYGGATTTAAGGCAATTTAAGACGTGCGGCGGGGAGCTGAATGCAGGTGAGCCTGGAGCGGTGCAACCGTTCAGCTGCATTATTATAAAATAAGTGGGCGACAGAGGAGRGGTGCTCAAGGCACTCGGGATCTAGCAGCTCCAGGGAGGTAGGAGGAAAACCCGGTGCTGACTCAAATCTGCAAGCGATCGGGTGAAAATACTGCTTGCAGCGAAGCTGTTTGCTGGAAACGGCGTTTATATAAATAAGTGCATTAATTCTTCTATGCTGCTCTGCACGGATAGCTGCAAAGGAGAAGCGCCCGCGTCCCACTTGCTGCAACTTCCATCTGCGCGTGTTTGCCTGGCTCTCTGTCCAAGACGAGTAAATTTTAATTTAGGTATAAAAGGAGGCTTTACTTTTCCTTCGTCCTTTTTCTCCCGCATTGTGCCTTAGCTGAATGAGTCTTTCAGGAGAATGACATCAACTTGGAAACCATTTCGTGGAAAAAACCTATGGCTAAACGCGCTTGGTTGGAAGGGTGCTGGTAAAAYAGCGGAGAAACGCAGAAAGAGGGAGCGATGGCAGGGGGGATWGCTGGAGAGAGCGGCTCCTGCACGGGCCCCGCGCGGGCACCCGGCGTCCGCGGCGTATCGATGAGCCGCTCGGTATTGTGGATTTCCTTATAAGGGAAAATTAGCATGTGCAGGCACAGGAAATCCACGCTAACCTTGGTCTGCATAACGTTTTTGCTTAAAAAAGAGGTGTGATTTTGCTCCATGCTGTGTGTTACACCTAGCCGGGGGGGTCACAAAACCAGGGTGGGCTGTGGCTGGGTTGGGAAGCAGCTCTTATCCCTGGATCCGGAGTCAGACCGGGATGCTCCTGGCGCACACAAACTGGATTGTGAAGAATTTGTCAAAGTAGTCTGTTGCAATAAAATGGAAGACATCCATTCTGAGCCCGTTTTGCAGAGGCCCCTGCCCGAGCCTCGCGCTGCGCGAGGAGGCCGAACGGGCAGCTCTTCCTCGTGCCCGATTCCTCCTCTTGCACCTCTGATTTTTCCAGCATCCTGGGCCCAACTTGCTCCTAGCCAGCAGGGAGAGCAACAGCGRTCCCCAAGTGCTTGAGTAGTGAGGACGGGGCTGCGCTGTGTGATAAGATAACAGGGAAGGCGACAGGACCCGCGCTGCTCCAAGCCCCCGCTCCTTCTGTGCCGCCTTCCCCTTCATTCCCGCTCTGCACAACCGTAGGATATTCATTTTGTAACTGAAACACAGGCTGCTGTCTTCGTTTTCCGTGTTCYGCTCTCTTGTCTCTCTCTTCCTGGTTAGTCATCTGCTGTAGGGGAGATAGCAACAAAGAAAATCCCATCTGTTGCAGCTAATTGCTTCATTTTTATTAGGTGTCCCAACATTTTAATTAGGTATTGGGACTGAAATCCATCCTCTCTCTTCTTGCAAAAATGGGGGGGGGAAAAAAAAAGACAAAATCTATTTCACAATGCTGGATAATTAGGGAGAACAGAAGTACATGAGGAAAAAGCCCGGCTTGGATTTAATTAGAGATTTCCTCTCACGGGCCAAGCCGCGAGCCACGTGTCTGCCTGTGCGTGTGACATCTATATTCCCGTATATAATGTGCACGAGAGTGGTTGCACGTCGTAATAAATGTGCTTTATGAAATGCGTTTTAAATCATTAATAACGATAGCATAAATTATTAATAACCCTCCTGACCTAATAGTCCGTTGTCGTTACCTGCCAGCCCCCGTCCAACTCCAGTATTAGGTAATTAGTACTAGTATTAACCACGGGGATCCCGGCCCCTTGGCCACACGGGCGGGATGATCCCAATTTTCTGTGTCCGGAAGAAGTGCAGCGACTCGCAGAGCAAGGGGGGCGGATTTGGGAATAAACCCAAGGAATTCCGGCTCCTACCCCTGTGCTTTAATTCACACGCTCACCTTTCCTCCCTGCCGCGTGCTCYGAAAGGCTCTTAGGCACCTCTCTCTTTCTAGCTGTTATTTTTAATACCTGATTAAGTGCATTGCTCGCGTTATCTTCCTTTCATAATTCTACAGCTCCCCTTTCTGGCCAAGGTTTGAATAGGGCCAAACCAAACAGACTTTGCTCTTTCTCTGAGCAAACACTCGCTAATTTTGGTGAGGCCGTCACAGGGCTCTGTTTCSCCACGTACCCGACATAATCCTGTCTAAAATACATAAAATTAACCTTAACGAGGAGCGGTGATGGGGTGGCTGTTAGCACAATGTTATCTTGACAGCTGATGCGCATTGGATGATCACCGAAACGTCTCTTAAAAATCCATGTGTGCTATAATAATAAAGACACCCTTGCCATTCAATATATATGTAATGTACACTGGGAAAACAAGGCAGACAATCTAATGCTATTAGATGCATAGAAATGGGTGTTTTTTTCATTGCAATCACTTCAGATTGATTTGTCTGCATTAAAGGAAAAAAAAAAACATTACATTTCAACAAGGTTAAGTGAAACGTAGAGATCACCCCAGTTGCAAAGGGGGCAGCTCCTCCCAACACCGCTGAGTTTAGTCTTGTTCATCTAAAGCGTGAGGAACTCGGGGAAGAAATGTAAAAAAGCACAAGTTTCGGGTAGGACAGTTCCTGCGGGCTGAGCTGCCATGTTATTTAAGCGTGACAATAAATCAACGGGTTTTAAAGAAATAAATAGGGGAAGGGTGGTCCYGAATGCTTTGGAATAACTTGGGCCGCCCGCAGTCCGCGGCCCTCGAGATAAGCCGCCGTCTGGCACGCTCTGCGTGRCTTAGAAGTGAAGCTGCAAAACAGCAGCACTTTTACGTTGCTCGTCTCTCCAAGSCCCCTGTGAGCCGTTTTCCTGCCTTTAGGACGTATTTAGCAACGAGGACTTGGGCAAATGGAAATGTTGGAGGCACATTCACCCCTGCAGTAACTTTTTGGGTTGCCCCCCTCCACCCCAGCCTGCTGGGGCACCACGCCAGGCTGCACCAAATCAGCTGAAGGGCCAGAGATCCAAGGGAATTTTGCCTGGAGCCCCGGGCATTTGCATCCCTCCTGCTCTTAGGAAGACCCCGGAGCACTGAGCAGGTCCCAGGGAAGCCCCTGCAGCAAGCAGGCTACGCTGGGCTGCTTCCCTTGATTTTAATGCCCTATTTAACTATCTTAAAATGCGGATTATTTTAGTACAGAGGCCAGGCAGTGCTAGGAAGGGCTCGCATGCAGCCGGAGAGCCGCTTCCAGGTCTGATCCATGCTGCCGTGTGCGGCAAGAGGGGTGATTTTCCAGCAGTGCTAAATGCTGCATCTCCCAAGGAAACAGGAGCCGTGCTCCAGCCCTCCAAAAACACCCGGGTGCCTTTAGCTGCTTCTGTCCCTTGCTCCAAGTTYGGGCTGCTGCTTTTGCACCGGGCATCACCAGCGCGCTACCTTTAAGGCACCTTAAGATGATCGTAGGAAGAAGCCAGTGCATTTTCCTGCAGTGATGGAAGAGATGCATATTTTCAAGGCAGCTAAATTTAGCGGCTGACATCAGCCTCAGAGGTGGAGTCTGTGGCTATGGTGCCGTTTCCGTATAAAGGCTAGGAAAAAGATTGGTCGGAGCCGCCGCGCACAGATGTAGAGGGTGAGATGTGTGGGAGAGGGAAAGCTGGGGAAATGCACTGAACCAGTTCCAAAGGCTTTCTGCAAAATTAAATTATCAGGCATGGCACTGGGGATAAAATGCTGTTGATAAAAAAAAAAAAAGGTGCAAACTTGGTTTTTAGTTCTTTATACCTGGAAGAGTTTGATGAGAGGATATGTTTCTTCACAAAAATCGGAGTTATGTGACATAACTTGGCGTGTTTTTAGGCTAACATGACTCTGGCTAGGATTTAAGTCCTGTTTGGTGGAATCATTTTTATTCTGCAGAAAGGGTGAAGGTTGCTGTTTAAGCTGGGGAGCATTAGGAATGCCTTCAAACACATTCCTTCTTGCTGAAGGCTTCATCCTGAGATCGATGTCGCTTCTTCATCACCTTGTATGGTGATGAACTGAGGTCTAAACTGCTCATGAAGAGTCTGAGTGAGCTTTGGTGCTTCCCATCCCAGCCCCTAAGACATGACCAGGGGAAAAGCACCAGATATCACTTCCTTCTGAGTCAGTCCGAGTGACTCTTCCAAGGATATGTCAAGAAAGCCATGGAGGAGCCCTCGGGAACCGTAAAAGCGGGACCCAAGAGCTCACGAGGCGGTTTCTGAAGGCATCGTTGCAGTCAGGTTTCAYGGGACACATTTCACTGCGTGTGCTGTGTGTTTGAAACAGGGCTCTGGCTTTATATGGGTGTAAAAAACCTTACTTCGTTCCTTTTTTAGGCTGTTGGGTAGTGCTGTTCCTGGTGTTCTTCAGGCCTGGGTAGAACAGTGGCTGGTACTTGAGTATCATCTTAAACCTGCCCSTGTTTGGAGGTGGATGGAGCCACACATAGGCAAGATTCCGCTAATTCTGAGCCCWGTTTAATAAGTTTGCCCTAATAATTTTTACCAAATATTAACCCACAYGCACAGCTTTAAAAGTAATGAATTAACGGTGGTGGGACTGGCAGTCGAGACGCGCAGCTCTCTCACTGACTCACGGCGTGACCTTCAGCAAGTCACGTATCCGTGTGGAAAATATGAATCACGATTTTTAATTCACTGAACAAAAGATTACCTGACACCCAAATGCCATCGTTTCCTTTATTTTTTCCCTTTYTAAAGCGATCATTCGAGGGGAGAGGCTGCAGGGGACGTGTGCGAGGTGGCCCTGCCGAGGGAAGGGGGTCATTCCTTGGGGATCCGTGTTGGAGGGACGCGGACTCGCTAATCTCAGGGTGGGTTGGGTTTTATCAAGGTGTTGCCAAGGGAGACTTTCCTGCTGGCTGAGGCAGTCGTTAAGCGTGGCAAGGTTTAACACGTGCTAAATAACATTTGTCTGTCAAGGTTTGACACGTACTAAATAACATTTGTCTGTTTGATTTGGAGCCACGGAGGCATCTTGTGCGTTCYGCTCAGGGCAGCAGAAATAAGGCAAATATCTCTCCGAGAGGCTTTCTGCGTGTGTTTAAAATCGTCTACTACTTTGTGAGGGGTAGTTTAAGGTCTTGTAGGAGTTTCATGGGGGTGTATTCCTCCAAATGACATGGGATTAAAGAGCTATGGGTATGTGCCCCCCTCTGGAAAAAGAAACAGGCATCAAAGGCATCTAAGGACGTGGAAACAATTTGGCAAATATTAGCCAAAACACGTAAGGAGGCCAAAGCAGCCTTTGCGTCTGGCCATGTATGGCAAAGGCTGAGCGATACGGGCACTGTAGAGCATCATTTGTCTGCAGAAACACACAGGCTTGGGAAGTTTTATTACCCCAGGTGGCTCGGGATGCTTGTGGCCTGATTTTGGTGGGAGCACAGAGGCCGGCCGGGGCTCTGGGGGCTCGGCCTGCTCATGCTGCCTGCGCTTCGCTCGTGGCCACAGGGTCTTCTCGCGCTCCTGTTGTGAGGAGCGGCTCGTCAGGGGGACACGGGCGGGTGGAATATGGGCGAACCTGTGAGGGAAGCGGCTGGGGCTGCTCGCACGGGGCTGAGGGGACASGGGGCCGGGTCTGGGGGCGGCTCCAGCGCTGCCCCGAGGGGGCTGCGGCGCCGCTGCCCTCACGAGCCGCGACAGCCGCGCGCCTCGCCTCAGCGGCGGCGCCACCGCCTGCGGGGGGCGGCGCAGACAGACCCCTCCCATTGGCTGTGTCGCCTGTCACTCACCGCTGCACCCCCCGCCCCCTCATCGGCCGCGGCGCAGGGAGGAGGCGTGGTCGGGGCACGCGAGGGGCGCGGCCTTTGCCACAGGGGCGTGCCTAAGGCTGTAGGGGCGTGGCCGTGCGSCCGGGGGCGTGGCCATGCCGCGCGGGGCGTGGCCATGCCGCACGGGGCGTGGCCTCGCGCTAGGGGCGTGGCCTCCCCCGGCGCTGCCGCCCCCGCTCGGCGACGCTCAGTCGGGCGGCGGCAGCGGCGGCGGC
>NW_020455038.1:1359568-1367989 GCF_003342845.1 Nothoprocta perdicaria
GCCCGCCGCGGCGCCTCCGGTCCCTGCGCGGCCGCGGGGCCCACGCGGGGCCGCCTTTTGTTCCGCCCGGCCCCGCCGCTCCCGCGCGGCCGGCCGGGGGGGCACAAAACATAAGGAAGGGGGGGGTTCCTCTTTCCATTCGATTTTTCCTCTTTTTATTCGTGTTTTTCTCCCCCTTCCCCGCGCCGCCCGCACCCGGTAGATGTCAGAGCGCTGCTCGTTAACCCCGGCGCCGCCGTGACCCCGTCCCGGGCTCGCCTCCTGCTCCCAAAAGCCGCCCGGCTTTGCAGCCAGCGGATCCCTGCGGAACCCGAGCGGGATGCGCCGCCGTGGGCCGCCCCGCGCCGCGGGATGCAGCGGGAGGCGCCCCTGGGAACCGCACCTGGAAACAGCCCCGCAATGGTTGCGGGGAATTGCTTATTTGGAGGGGCAATTGCTTATTTGGAGGGGCAATAGCTCGTTTTGCATTGCTGCGCCTCCGTTTTCGGATGTTAGCGAAGCACCCGCGTGACGTCCGGGGTATCCGAGCCCACCGCCCGGCTCGCGAGCACCAGCCCTTATATAATTCCAGGCTATAGGCGACCTGCGTGGCGTTGCCGCTCTCCCTCCAGAGCTCGGGCTCTGCTGGGAAGGAGGGAAAATGGTGCAGAGGGGCACGGGCTGGTCCCTGCGCAGCGTGTCCCTCCGTGCCGAGCGCGCGGGGGACGAGGAAGCCGCCCGTGTCCCCGCGTGGGGCGGCACAGAGGCTCTACGTGGTTTTCCCTCTGAATAGCAAGCCCTGAATCATCCTTTTTTTGTGCGTATTTGCAAGGGAGAGCCATTTCTCATGCACTTGCCGAGGCGTTTTATTGCAGCTGATACCCCTATTTGCTAAAACTGTTTGCACAACAGTAGAAGATCAAATGCTGTTGAGATAAAGCCCACGCGTGTTTGTTTTGTGTGTTTTATAGTATTTTCAGCAGCGTTGGTAAGACCTGCCGGGCCCCGGTATATGTGTGGGAGCGTTTTGTGCGTTTGCTTTCGTATAGCCCTCTATCCTGGTGAATTTTTCATGGTCACTTGTAGCCTTTTCCGCGGATTGCTTTAATCAGCATTTGTGTGTCCCTTTCCTGCTCTCCGTTGGCACCGCTCTGTCTTCTAGCGAGCTGCCTTTTCAAACACCATTGGATTTTTCGAGCTGAATCCTCATGCTTATTGCATCTGTCACTTCTGGGCCTCGCTCCAAGCAAAAGGCAGGGATTCGGCGCAGTGGCAGTGGGAAGGAATGCACGGAAGGGTGAAACGGCAGCGCTGGCTGGCGATCGCGCGGCGCCCGGCTCCGGCAGGGCTCCGGCAGGGCTCCTGGAAACGCAGCCGCCTCTGCCCGCGGGAGCTGGGGTTTGATGATCGATTCCCAGAAATGCAGCCGGCTGGGATGCCAGCTTCCTATTTTGAAGACAGGAGCAAAACACTTCCTGGCCGGAGCTGAGAGCGTGGTGAGGTCATCAGCGCACCACTCCCAGCGCCAGGAATGTCCTCCCATGCAATGCACACGCACTTTTTTGGGGTTTTTTTTTTTTTGCTTTTTTCCCCTTGACTTTGCAAGCAGTGCCTCGTTTGTTTGGATTTTGGGCTGTTGTGGCTTTTCCGACTGCCGCGGCCCTCCTTCGGGGATGTGTTGGGACAGACTCGCCGAGGATTTGGAGTGCCCCAGTTTAGCACTCGCAGGGCGTAAGAAGAAGAATTAAGTGTCTGTGCTCGAGTTCTTTCCTGTAGCCTCCCCCGCGTAATATTTTTGGTTTGCTTATGAGTGTGAAGCTGCTCTGATCTGAGAGCACTTACAGCTTCAGGTTCTGGGGACGCTGGTGACGTGGCCGTATCTGGAAAATGACGGTGTCGGTGGCTTTGGGCTGGCGTTTGTGTCGTGATGTGCACAAAGGAAGGTGGTGGTGGCGGCTTGAATGCCACGTCCAAACTAAGGCAAAAGGAGATTTGGATCCGCTGCTGTGCTGCAGGAAAGCTGGCGGTGGAAAGGGGTTATTCCAGAGGTGCTGGATGTGCCTCTGTGGTTGGGAATCTGTTGTTGGGCCCCTTCTTTTGCTTTTCTGATASAATTGTTTCGTTCTAGTTCTCTCATGTGAGTAATTGCACTAAAAATAAGTGTTATTTGTGTCTCAGGTTGTGATTCTTCAGTATGTGCCTTTATATACATTCATATGTGTGGACATGTATGTGATTTCATACGTATATGAAAGGACGGCAGTGCTGGGCACATCACGTGTCAGGAGACAGCAGAATCCTCCAGCTTCTCGGGAGCAGCTCCGGGCTTTGCTCGGGATGCATCCTGGCCCTTCCATGCAGGATCACACGGACCCCAGGGCCGGGATTCACTGCATCACCGCAGGGAGCAGCTGCCAGCCCGGAGCATCCTCCCCTCTCTGCCCCGAAGGCCGCTCCTCGATAATAACCAGAAATTAGCAGGGCCATAAAACCCTTCCTGGCTAGAGCATCGTTGCTTTCGACCTATTAGAAATTAAATGGATGTGTGCGTGGATGTGCTTTTGCAAGGAACGTAAAAATGAGCGAAACTAATGGCAGGATGCGAATGGAGGCAGCGATAGGGCATAACGTGAAGGCGTCTGTCTGCGCCCTGCGCAGGCTCGTTCAAACAGCACATTTTCCTCTATACATCTCCCGTAGCACTCTGCAGATTCAAGGTTTTTGGGATTTTTTTTTTTTTTTTTTTTACCCTGGAAATTGAGGCTTTCCAAGAATTACAGCTGGAATCTCCTCACAGGAGCCTTTTCTGTAAAAAGTCACCAAGTGCCGCTGCGCCGGGAGCCGCTTTTGTGCCGGGACACCAGAAACTCCTTAAAATCCTGCTGTGCAGGTCAGGGGCTGACCAGGAGCCTGACGGGCGGATAATGCAAACCGCAACACGCTAAAAACGGTAAAAAAGGGGGAAACTTTATACCCTTAAAGGTTCTCCAAGGTTTCCTAGCTGTTCCTTGGTGTTTTGCAGGATTCATGTGCAGGGAGCCCCTCTGCACAGGGACAACATGGAGCCGAGTTCTTAATRATTATTTTTTCGATTGAAATTGTTGACTGGTTGTTGCGGTTGGAGATGAAAGGTGAGGAAAAAGGTAACTGATAACTAGCAGGTTGTCTGTTATCAAACCCTGGGCTGTCGGGAGGTCACTYGCTTCTCTAGACATCCCCAGAATCTTCCACGACAGGCAAAACCTGCGTTTTTCATGCTAAAAACAAAGAGATTTTAAAATATTCTTTAAAGGAAGCAAGTGTGGGGGAGAAACATTTCTCTTGCCTTTGTGCATAACAAGCCTCAGGAAAACACGCAGGGGTTAGTCCAGCAGCGTTTGGATGGAATTCTCTTGCAATTTCCAAAAGATGGTAAAATTGTTAATGGGTTGGTTGCCAAGCTGGTCCTGCCTGCACCTTCTCTTACCAAAACGTGCTTCTATCTTGGATGATCCGTATGCTGCTAGGATCGTAATTCCTCTCAGTCCATCATAATTAGTTTTTCTCGTTTTCCATTTTAATAATTTAATTTGAAGAAAGCAGTGGAAATAAAATTAAATAATGGTGGGATCTTGCTTAAACTGATTAAATTTGGTCTGATGTCATGGGTGAGCTGAGATGAGCGAGCGGCTTTCATCTGGAATACGGTCACTTGTGTTGAGAGTCAGTGTCCCCTCTTGGAAGGGGCAGGGGGTCCTGGGCTGGCCAGGACCGGTGCAAGTCCCCTCTGGATATTGGCTGTTTGTGGTGTCTGGTTTTGAATGTTCTTAATCTAATTGCAGTTCCTTTTGRCTGAATATTGAAGCATCCACTTTGGAACGGCTATCAGATAATGCACGTCAGAAATTTCTGATCCGCAAAAATGCGAATCGGGAAAAGTGTTTGGGGAAGCCTTGTTTGCATCCCTGCCCGATCCCAGGGAATRTGCCGCATCTGCAATTCCCGCTGTCGGGGCTCTTGGGAAAATGAGGTTTCCGATCCCTCTGCTTGGAGTATTTTGAAATGTGGGAACTTATCTTCCCTCCCCCTTCATCCCCTCAGTTCYGCATAGAGTTGCCATAGTTACTGTGCTCCGGAGTCGGGAAAAAGCCATTGTTTCTCCCAAATCCCCCCAAGTGCCGTACGGCACCGTGGCGTTCGGGGGCGTCCCTTGGGCGCGGGGGCCGCTCGCCGGGCCTGGGTAACGGGTGCAATTAGCACCATAGGGGATCAGCCCGTGGGAATGCCGGGAATCCCGTGTCCCCGGATGCAGGGAAGAGCCCGGAGCCATGAGCACCAACCCAGAGCCCCGTGCCCAGCTCGGCGCCCACCCTACCTGCCCAAACCCCCTGCTCTTTTTGCCCCTGGCTCTACCCAGACCCCTCAAGATGCATTAATTCCTGCTGGGATCTTCAAAGCTCGGCTGGTCGAGGGTGTCTGCTGAGCAGCTGCCAGTTTTTTCCTTCATCTTCCTGCCTCTGGTGATGGATACACGTGTTTTGTACCAATTGGTACCTCWGCTTGCAGCTCAGGAATGTGAATTAAGGAGTTTGCTCAAGGTCCTTCAGATCCCGGCTGGAAATRCTAAGGGTGCTCCCCATTTGTAGGTGGTTTCTGTATTTTCACTGACACTTGGGGCGGCGGCGAGGGGAGGATAAAGCCCCGTTCAGCTTTGCAGCCRCTCATTCCCCCAGTACCACCCAGGTGCGGAGCACGGTGCTGTCCTGGAGGCTGCAGAAACAGGGACAGAGCCATCCCGATGGGGTGAACTGGTTGAATTTTGGAGTTTGCAGGGATTATTTTTTTTTTAAAGTGAAGTTAATTTTCCGTTTTGGACCTGCTGCAATTGCCCTGCAAGGCAGGAAGGGGTTCTGTGTTGGTCGATGATAAATAGCACCTGCAGGACGGGGGAATGTGTTTGAGCTTGGGACCCCTCGGCAGAGCAGGTGCTTAGGGGGCCGTAACCGGCACCGCAAGGTGCTGATGGAAAATCACCACAGCAGATGGAAATGTCTGGATTTCAGTTTTAGCCTCCTCCCGACCCCAATTTCAAATTGCATGTTATGGAAACAGGACAGGAGGACAATGGTACCCTTGGAATTACAGGCTGTTTGGCCAGCAGAGCTGGCAGGACAGCAAGTGGAAATCTGCAGAGATATGTGCCAGTTCCAGCTGTGAGAATTGAGATTCATTTTGCAGTTTATTTGCTCAGCGTTAGTATCTGAAACGGCGTGGATGGGCTCGCTTGGTGCTTGCGTTGTCCAGCTTGAACCTGCTGCGTGTCCTGGSTCAGAGGTGCTGCCTTTGACGGTCAATCACCGCACCTTTCATTTGAGAACAGCAGAAGCTGTTACACATGTGAGTGTAACTGTGCCTGTTGGGTGGGAACCGACCAAACTGAGAAGCCAAAGTCACTGAATTGGGCCCTGATTTACTCAATGTTGGGATCAAGGTGTTTCTCCAAGCACGGTGACCAAGTGCGTGCAACAGAGCATCTCCAAATGACGCTGGTTGGGACGATGGGACGACGAGGACGCTCCAGGCTGGCGGGGACAGCTCCCGCTSCCGAGACAGTCCTGCTCCTGAAAACATCTCAGCCTTTACAGTCTCTCCCTGTGGATAGCAAGACACGGTGCAATGCAGGAGGGGCAGAAAAGAGCTTAAAATCCTTTTGCCAAATATCCCTGTCGTTTTACAGGGAACGACCCAAGTGATTGCAAGCAACTAGAAGCACTGCAATCTTTCCRGCAGCGCCTTGAAGTGTAACAGGAAATGGGTTTATGTTAAAAAACACCRTGTTAACCAAATTGCCGTCATGTCTGCAGCTCTTCTGTCGTTCCTGCAGAACGAGGAGCCCCGAGCACGTTATTCCAGCTGGGCTTGCATGTGCCTGCCGCTGCTCTCTGCCCGGCTGCAGGTTATCAGTGCGGAGCCCGGGCTGCATCCTGGTTTGGCAGCCGAATTCCAAGGCTGGAAGCTGCTCGTGAGCTGCTCTGTCACATACAGAGCAAGGCTTAGGTTTCCTGCTCCTTCGTTTGGGTACGTTTGATTGCTTTTTGAAGATAAAGTCTCCTTCTACCCTGATGGAGTCCCAGCTGCAGGCACGGGGCTTATGCTCCGGCCGACTCCTTGGAAGGACCTGGTGGATTCCAGCTGGATTATAGGAGACCACTGGTATGGTAGAGAAGAGCTTCTCCCTTCACGACCACCATCCTTAGCTGCTGCTATGCTGTTCATTCCCCASGTTAAAGAAGATATAGCATGCAACATGTCCCTTAAGATTATGGTCTGGAAGAAGCCAGCAACCTTTAGGAGATCAGAAGAATGCAGCAAATTCACGTAGGGCTTTGAGCAGGCTCCYGCTTCCCTTTGTCGCGCTGATAGGAGAAGCAGGTCAGGAAAAGCTCCTTATCTGCAAACTTCTCCCAGTCGGAGTCCGCGGCTCGGCCCGGGTAGGGTGCAAGGGGCTGTGCTTTCCATGCGCCTTTTCCTTGGGGAAAATGCAGTTTTCCCACCTCAGAGCATGGTCTGAGGTGCGGCCACTCGGTGCCGCGTGTGCGTGGACGTGGGCTGCTCGTTCCCTGCGTGTTCTTGTGCTTCTGGGGCGTTTATTCGGCGCGTTGTGCTGCCTTTAGGGAGTTTTGACCTGGGGTTTATTGCTGTCGCCTGCACTTTGCTCTCCCTTCTTGCCTTCTGGTCCTTGCACTGTTTTGCCGGTTGTTTTAGTGCTGTTTTCATTAAATTGGCATCATCCAGATATCCCCAAGTGCAGCTCCTACCACCACCTATGAGATCCGTGCTTTAGTATCGGCTGGAAGAGGACATAATTAGAGATATAAACCCAATCAATGCCCCTTTTATATCCAAAAGGGATCCAAAGTGCTTGTTCGTGAAGCTGGAAAAACAACRCCTTTAAAACTGACTCCCGTCCCCTGTTTGTGGTCTACTATTGTGTCTTCATTCATGTTATTTCCATGCAGATCAGGCAATTTCTGTTCTGTTTCAATTTCAGGACCTCTTTTGTAAAGCCGGAATCAAAAACATAGAAGGGTTTCTAGAGGGCTTCCGCTGCTGCAACGCTGAAAACCATTTGCAAAGATGAAATAAAAAGCGGCTGCTTTGGAATATTGGCAGTTAAGAATCGGTTAACACTGACAAGGTGCGAGGCTCCACAAAATACCTTCTTGTGCTTTCCTGCTGCCCTTCTGCTGGGGATTGTGGCGGTCGGTAGTAAGGCACAAAGTAGTTTAGTGTGCGCTTAAAGTTTCGTTTTCAGGTGCTATTGCGCTTTAAATAAAAACAACAACAAAACCCCCCGCAGAAGGAAATGCCTTTACTTTCCGACAGGGTTTTTTTTCTCTTTTCCAGGGGTGTGAGGGTTGTTATTTTTGCCTGGGGGTTGCTGCTGCTGCTCGCTGGCCTTTTTTGGAGGTGGGAGCTCGTGCGGTTTGTGCAACCGCTGCAGCGCTTCCCTTTGTCACCTCCCAGCGCTTCCCTTTGTCACCGCCCCGTGCCCCTGATGTCCCCCCGGTAAGTTATTCCGAGCAATGAGTTTTGTGCATTCATCACCAGAGCTTTACGCCGGGTGACACACAAGCAAAGCCGGGCGATGCTCTATTCTGGCTAAGGATTTTTCCWCCGAGGGCAGCCCTTTCGTCGCTGTAAACCCCGGCAAATCGACTAGTGTGAGCCTGTAAAACACAACTGCGAGCAGCAGGATCCCCCAAGATGAATTAGTTCTTGGTGTTACGGTGACCTCGGCGCGATCGCTCCACGGTGCAGCTCTGAAAAGCAGCGGTATCAAATAGTTCACGGCTTAGAACCACCAGCCCGCGCTTGATCCGTAGGAGCAACCTGAGCCCGGCTTAATTTGGGGCTATGCTTCTGCATGTGCTCTGTGCCCCAGTTGAGATATCATCAAATTCCCTGGTAGCTTGTGGTTTAGGTTCCCATCCCAAAACAGAATCGCGCCAGCGGTATAACAGCTGGAAATTTCAGTAGTAAGTTCATATTTCGGCTTTTTTGTCTTCGAAATGAAGTGAAATCAGATGGCAGGATCCTGCTCAACCCAGGCTTTAGTAACCAAAGACTGAAAATAATCCGTGCACAAATACGGTGTATTTTGGCATCGTGACCACCCGTAGTAGTGTTGGCCCCTGGTTCAAATAGTTTGGAGCATCTGAAAACAAAAGTYCTGTCAGCAACGGGCTTGGGACAGGCCCATGACGTGCCGTTATGTTGTGTATATCGTGGTTATATTGTGGCATGCTGTTATATTCCGTATCGGCCTGGACACGGTGATCCTGCTCGTGCCTTCCTTGGCCATCGGTTACGGCTATGGCTGCTGAATGTGTTGCTTCTGCTGACCCGTTTTCTCCCCGTTTTCTCCCCGTTTTCTCCCCGTTTTCTCCCCGTTTTCTCCCC
>NW_020455038.1:1368074-1387529 GCF_003342845.1 Nothoprocta perdicaria
CCCGTTTTCTCCCCGTTTTCTCCCCGTTTTCTCCCCGTTTTCTCCCCGTTTTCTCCCCCCCTACTTTGTGTTTACGGCCCCACGGGTGCTCCATTTCGAAGGCCTGATTCTCTCCTTCATCCTCGCCACGCGCACAGCTCAGTACCCTGCTCCCTCATGGGTGTCCTCTCTCTTTCCTTGTTTTTTCTTGGAAAACTTGTGCCCCGGGACATCGGGATGAGTGATGCTCCTGAGGCGCGTGGGGACGTGGCGTGTGCGGGGCGGCGAGGCCGCGGGGCGCTGGGCTGGGGCGCTGGGCACCCCGCGCGGAGCGGCCCCGGGTTGGGAAACCGAGCGCGCCCCAGTTGGGAAATGCTAAAATGAAGCAGTTGGGAAGTGCTGAAGTGRAGTGATGGGGAGATACCTGGGTAACGCTGCTTTGCTGCCCTGGGCGTGCGCGCCGGGATGCGGCTCCCAGGGCCACGATCGCGGGCTCCCGGCACCGCCTGGGCGCTCGCTGCCTCTGCAAGCCGGGGGTGCCGGAGATGGGGACCCCCCAAGGCTGCCTCGGCCTCCCCGCCACGTGTGGCCCTGCACCTCATTTACCAGATGATGTTCAAAGCGTTTGGGAGGGCGGATGGCTGGATTCCCGCGGGCTTTCTTGCTGGTGCTTATCCCCATAAGGTGCAACTGCTGCGCAGATGTGGCTGAGCGCCGCGCTCGGAGGAAGGGCATCATCGTCATCATCAGCGCGCCGTGAGGAGCCTCGGGCTGGGAGCCCACRTGGGAATACCTGTGGAATCATTATTGCTGTAGGGTGATGCAGACTGACTGTGGTCTTTCAGGGTAAGCTCTGAGAACTCCCCCCTCGCATGGATTAGACTCCAGAATCACAAGGCAGGTGCTTGGAAAGACCTTGGAATGGCAGCAGGGCTTCCCTGTGCCAGCAAAGACATGGAAAATCCCATATTCCGGAGCAGCTCCTGCCCCACTGAGACTGTCCTCTCCCCTAGTCTCATTGCTCACAAGCCAGTGTCCCCGGTATCACACATCTTTGGTGCTGCTGCCATTACCTATCGTGCGTCTTGCCTTCTTTTATTATTTTTCTTCCCTTATCTGCTTCTCATTTGCTGCTAGTTCTCTCCGCCCGTAAACGGCGCAGTTCAAAGCCGCCGTCACAGCGCACGGTGCCTCCTCAATAAGTCTCATTTAGATGGAGGCTGAGGGCCTTACCATAAACAGATGCAGCTCTTCCCATCTTGCTGGAGCTCTCCATTTAAGGGCAAGCCCTGGCCCTTTCCAGTGCCGATTAGCACCGTTTCATAAGGAAGTACAGTTCCCTATCTAGCTGATTGATATCTTCTCTTCCCCCTCCCCTTTATTTTAACGTAGCCCCTGGCTAATTGTGACTTAAAGCAGCCTTTTCCTCCCGGTGCCGCTCCGCGGAGCGGCTCGCTCCCGCGGGCGCAGCAGGATCCGGCCATTCCCGGGGGGTTTTCCTGCAAGTGTTCCCTCGCAGGATGCGTTTCCTCTTGCATAAGCAGCCTGCAAACCCTGCGAAGCCGCAGCGCTGCGTCTGCTGGGTGCTCCGCACAGATAAACCCTTTATAAACAGGAAAACGGGCGAGCTCGTGGCCGCGCTTGTGACACGTCGTGGCGGGCGATCAGAGMGCCGAGCCATGAAGGGCGGCTCTGTGCGCGCCGCTCTCGGGGCGCTCTCCAAGATGCCTTTAAAGAGCGGCGCAGCGGCCAGAGCCCGGGCCGTGCAACGGGAGGCGAAATTCAGCCCAAAGTCACTTGACTTTTTTGGAGAAAAAAGGGCTCTTTGGTGCAAAAGGAAGGCGCCCTGGCCGTGTTTGGAGGTGCAGCGCGCTCGCGGGCGTCAGCGCTTGCAGGGCAGCTCTTTGCAGGGCGCGCTCGGTTTTGCTGAGAACCAGCAAAACGCACCCCCCTTCCAGCGCTCTGCGGTGAGGTTTTACATCCTCTCAACTTGTTCTGTGCTGAGAAAGATGTTTCCTGTTTAGCAACTATCTGCTGATGGTTCCAGCCGCTTCAGTCAAGATTTAGCAGCGGGRGCAACGAGCGAATGCGACTTCCCTTCTGAAAAGTGCTGCTCTAAGACCTCTCTCCATGCCCCTAAGTCATGCGGTGGGTGAAGCCAGTGAGCACAGAGCACCCGGGGATGCTCCGCCGCCCCGTGCCAAGCGCGTGCGCCGGGATCGGCGCTTCCCGCAGCCGGGATCGGCGCTTCCCGCAGCCTTGGCCCCGGCTTAGCCGGCTCTTGCCGGGTTTTGCACACAGGGTAGCGGCTGAATCGGGCTTTTCAGCTGGTGAATCAGATGCTGGAGGCTCGTTTTAGAGCCCCGCGAGTGGGAAACGAAGCGGGTGTGCGGAGCGGGACTGTGTCCCTGCCGCGTCTCCATCTGCAGCACGTCCCATCCGCGGGCGCCGAACCTCCGCCTGCACCTTGTGGAGGAGGGATCCTTGGCACCAACGGAGAAGCAAGTCCAGATACTGAATGTTCTTCCCCTTCTAACAGGAGCTGGGGGTAGGGAGGAGAAAACTCGGTATTTTTGGCGCTCAGGACCCTGTGTTGTTTTCCACCTGCGTTGTGCGCGCCGAGAGACGCCTCGTCCCTGCTCTCTCCAACTGCAGCCGGCATGGGAGCCTTTTTTCCCTTCCCTTTGGAGAGCAGCCAGCTTGCGCGGCTGTGATCCAAAGGCAAGAATCCCTCCGTTTGCCATGGAAAGGAGGATGTGGAGGCTGCTCGCCATGTGTGGGTCGTGCCGAGCACGCGCGTGGCGAGGAGGGCGGCAAAGGTGCCCTCCAGAAATTGCTTCTGAGCAAACCGGGTGTTTYAGGGAGCCCCTGGGACCCTCTGCATTTTAGGAGGCCCTCATCAGAGCCGAGTTGGGTGCCCGTTCCAAACAGGGGTAAAATGGGGGACAAAACGTGGCAGCAGTGCAGCGGAGCCGGGGTGTTTGTGCCGTGGGGATGCACAGGGTGGCAGGGCTCGCGCTTGCGGGCTGCCTCTCCTGATAAGGCTTGGGCTGGCTGTTTTTGCAGGAGCTTGTGCTCTTTGCCCATGCGTGTGCTCGGTGTCCCGGTGCCCATCAAGCGAAGGAAGGAAAAATCAACCAAACTGTACAAATAATCCTCTGTGTTTCTAACTTATYGCATCCACCTTCCAAGCACTAATGCAGACAGATCCCAACCCGCTGCATCCGTGGCATGGACACGGGGCGATTCAGTGCTTGTTGGCTCAGCAAGGCGGGTTTGAGCCCTCCTTTCACCTTCCTCCAAACCATCCCATTTCAGCCTGGGCACACAGCGGGCTGGCAGCGTTGCTGAGTGTTGAGATCCTATGGAAACCACCCTGTGCCCGAAGCAGAAACCTTCCCCTTGCAGGAACGCGACCCAGGCACTGGCCGGCAGCCCCGCGGGCGCCTGCGCGGCGGCCCCGGACCCTGCTCCGCGCCGGGACCACTCCGGAGCGGCACCGTCYGCGCGGAGCCGCGTGGCCGTGGAAGCGGCCTGGCCCTACAGAAACGAGCGGCTGGGTGTGGGACCTTGTTTCCTTTAAAGCACCGTGGTTTTGGTTGAGCTTGGTTGGTTTTCGCCTTTTTTTGCTTGCCGCTTCCTCCTGCATTTGGTGTCTTGGGTGGCTCCCGTCGGGAGGAGGCTCTTTATTTTTGCCATAGGTGAAGTATTTGGCTTTTAAATGTGGAGGGTGGTTGCTAATCACGATGGTAACCATTAGCAGCACAGGAAGCTTTCGTCATGTGCACGGTCTCCAGTACCCCAGTTCACAACACTGTGCAGTTAACACTTGCTCTGTGCTGTGCACAAAACATTTGCTCTCGTGCACAAAAACCCTGCAAAACCTCCGGTCCCTCCTGGGTGACAGCAATGAGACCCGGAGCCCTTGGCAGGAGCAGGACACGGAGCTCGGGTCACCCGGGCACGGGAGAAGGTGGCCGGAGCCGCCCGGGAGGGACAGATGTCCCCGCGCAGCAGGGACCCCCCAACCACTGCATTCACCACGTGCATTTACGCGGCGCGCGCCCTGGCGCTGTCTGCTCCCCTAACTGCCTGGCAGCGTCTTCCTCCTCTTCAAAGGCGCGCGGTGACGGCCTCTTTGTCAGCGCTTTGCTCTCCCCGCGCAGCGTTTTGTCGCTGCTGCTTCCCACGTCGCAGGCTGCAAGACGGAGAAGGCTCCGCGCTTAGCGATGGATGAGCCGCATCCCGAGGCTCCCGCTTGGTTCATGCCACGCACGTCGCCTGCCGGGATTCCCCGCGCTGGGATTTTCCATTCCAACCCGTTCCCCTCTATCCTGACCCAAGTTTCCTTGATATCCACGTTCTCCGGGGGAGAAGCATTACCGATGCGTCGAGTTAATTTGAGGCATTAGTTTGTTTCCATTACTGCTTTCTGCCCAGGAAGCTAATTTTRCTATTTTTTGGTGAGATTCTTGGAATTAGAAGAAGGACCTGGGAGGCAGCTCCCACGTGGAGCCGCTTCACAGGAGCGCTGCCTTTGCAGAGCTTGCAACTTTATTTACATCTTCTGGACCCTGTCTGACTTGAAAATAAACAAGTTCCATCCAAGAGCAGCCTTATCCTTGCAAATATGTAGAGACTTGTCTAAAAACGTCTTGTAGCATGAGGAATTTCCTTTCCTGTAGCAAGAAAATATATTTACAAGGGAGAAAGTGGCACTTAGCTGGTTCTGTAAAGCCCTCCTAGAATGAAGCTCTGTTGCGCAGCTTGCAAGAACAAAAGCTTGGGGGGGAAAAAAAGCAAAAAAAAAAAGAAAGTGGGGTGGGATAGAGATGCAAATCGGGTTGAGAACTTTGCAAGTGCAAAGCGGGCTGCAGGGAGCAGGGCGGCTGCGCGATGGAGCGCGCRGGTGAGCGGGGCCGCTCCGGCGCGCGCTTCGGCCGCCCGCGCCGCGCTCTCCCTAACCCCTTCTCTCCGCAGACACCATGAGGCGAGTGGTTCGGCAGAGCAAATTCCGGCACGTGTTCGGCCAGGCCGTGAAGAACGACCAGTGCTACGATGACATCCGCGTGTCCCGCGTCACCTGGGACAGCTCCTTCTGCGCCGTCAACCCCAGATTCGTGGCAATAATTGTAGAGGCCAGCGGCGGCGGGGCCTTCATGGTGCTGCCCTTGCACAAGGTAGGTGCTTCGGGAAGCTGCTCCCTCCTGGGCTCTCCGCTTTGGGTCRTGTCGCTTGTTCCTCGATATCCCAAAGTGTCTCTGCCGGCTGCTTCATGACCCCGTGCACATCCATGAAACGTCTCCATAATCAATCTGATGCTTCCCCTAAATTAAACACGGTAAATAAAAGTTATTTGCTTGAGAAACCTAAACCAATCCTACACGGCAGAGATTTCTTAGTGGAGAGATGCTCCATTGAAGCCGTTCTACCCGTGAGAGCATGTTTGGGTTCTTCAGTGTCAGGGGTTTAGCTTCCTGAGCTCTGCAAGTATCACTTAAATGCAGGATGCACCTGAGCCTCGTTACTGCTTGCGACACCGCATTAGTGGTTAAACAGCTAATTGGTGCTAGATCAGAACCGGGCCGGGCTGCTGCTACCCTTTAATTTGCTTCCTTTTGCTATAGGCTGGTATAATGAAAAATAATTCCAGCAAAACAGCCCTAAGTAGCATCACACCCGTCTGTGCTCCAGGATCCCAGGGCTCGTTTGTGGACTCGTTTGTGGATCCACAGGGATGTGCACGGAGCACACGGGGAGCTCGGGTTGCCGTCGTTGGCAGCGCTGCGACGCGGAGCGGCTTCCTGCAGTCCTGCAAAACGTATGAATGAGCAGGAGCAGCGCCGCCCATGAAATAAACTCCTGCAGCCTCCATACAGCCCTTTGAAATATCCCAAACGAGCCCTTTTTCAGCCTTTTTGGAGCGAAACGCTGTCATCTCCCTTCCTGATGTCTTGACTGTTAGTGCAGTCAGTTGGCAGGTCTCCAAATGCCAATTTACAGGTCTCTGGAGGAGCCTGGTCAACCTGAGGCCTCCGTGTGCTGGCTGCTAAAAAGCAGAAGCAGCAAGCTCAGATGCACACGCTTCCTGTCTGTAACTTCTTTTTCACTTCCGTTAATGCAACTTTGGGCACTAGATGCACAAACAACTTCTAATGCAACTTAGAAGACAAACAGGTCAAGGGAAAGAAGTGGCCTAAGAAGCATCTGGGAGAGCTCTTACCTTTGCAAATATCCACATTTTCTTTCTTTTTTTAATAGCAAATAGTGTTTCTCTGCAGCATTACCTTTATATCCTTGAACCCTCAAGCTTCTCACTTAACTGAAGATGTTTAGAGTGTTTAGTTATGAGCCCTGTCCTTTTCCKCCAGCCCCATTTGTAGATCTGCCCTATTTATACACTGAAATAGCGACCCAAACGGAGCGTGGCCGGGCAGGGGCACAGGAGCCGAGCACAGGAAGGACCTTCTGGGTCTAGCAGCCACCACAACAGCAAGTCCTTTCTTACACTGCCCTATTTTAAAACTAGCTTTTTTTTTTTTTTGTCCTTACCCACCACTTCCAGGGGAAGGCTGTGCCAGAACCTCGCTCCTCTCACGGCCAGAATCTTTGTCTTCAATCTGAYGTAAATGTGGCTTTTCCTCCCCATTTTTTCTTTTGTCCCAAGATTATCCTTCAATATAAGCAGCTGCCCTTCCCTTCCGTGGCATGAGCAAGCTCGGCAGCGCRTTGCCCCGTGCCCGGGATGCCCACGTTGCAGCGCGGTGACAAGGCAGGAAATCCCACTCATCCCACGTGTGTGTGGGATCTGCACTCCGTGTCCTCTGGTGYTTGTTTTCCACGATTTCCCCTTCCTTTCTGTCATCCCATTCTGCTCCTGCATGGAGCTGTTTGATTGATATTAATGCGCAGCCAGGTCTGACGGCAGGTTGCACCAGGGCTGGGGCCGAGCCCCTCACCCTCTCTTTTGCTCTGCAGCACGTGGCTGCCTTTGCTCTAACCAGTTCCTGTATTCCCTATTTTTATATCCTGGGTTGATGAAACGGTTTCTTCAGTTCCCTGCACCCACCAGCAGTTTGACTTCCGCATYAGAGGCGCAACCAAGATCCTTGCTGTTGCGTTCGGGAGGAGGTTGATTTTAAGCCCTGTTTATGGTGGGATTTCGTCACGGGGCCATAAAAACCCCCTGGTTGCAATTGGGAGCACGAAGGCGGCTGCAGTGAAGTGCCCCTTGGTGGCCTGGGGACTCTGAGGTGGCAGCGGGTCACGGGGAAGCACCTCTCATGTGGCTTGGCCTCGTTGAGGGGCAGCTGAGCCCCTGTGGTCACGAAATGAGAGTTGTTTGATTTTCTTTTTTAATGCCTTTCTCCTTTCCAAGCTTTAATACATTTTTTGCTATCGTGGGGGTGGCTTTCGGGTCCCCTGGAGCGGTTCCCTGTAGAGTCCCCAGGAACGGGGCACTGGAGGCAGCCGGGGAAAAGCCTTAATGCAACAACCCGGGGTGCCGGGTGCGGAAGCAGAAGGGTTGGGGTCTCCCTGCACCCCTCCCAGTACAGCTGTGGAGAAAAACGAGGTCTTCCTTTTCCGGAGGACACCGATAAGACATGCACGCACGCACAGTGTGTGTAAATATATATATATATATGCTTATCATATGCATTTATATTTATCCTTCATTAGATTTATATATGTATACAATGTTTGTTTTGCGCATATGTGTATATATGCGTATTTACACTTCTAAAAGAGTGCATGTGTGCAATATATACATACAGATGTTACCTATACGTGCATCTTTGTGCACGTGTGTGGGGGGCTCGCGCCGCGCCCCTGCAGGTGCTTCCCACGCGCGCTCCCGCCCCCCCCCCCTTTTTTTTCCCGCGCGCGCGCCCGCCCGCCGCAGCGGCACTGCGGCGGCCGCGGCTTTTTACCTTATATGGGCATGCAGCGCGCGGCGCCGCCCGGCGCGCTGATTGGCGGGCGCGGGGCGCGCGCGCGCGGCGCGGTGGCGGGAGCGGCCGTGGCGGGAGCCCCGGGCCCCCGCGGCTGGCGCGGGCACGGGACGCGCTTTGTCCCCGGTTCCTGTTTGTCGCCTGCACGTGCGCGGGGGTTTTGCCAGGAATGGGCCCTTCCGCTGGCCGGGGGGAGCCGCCGCCTCCTTAAAAATCGCGGTTCCAGCAGGTGACCTGCTCCCAGGAAAGCCTCATCCTCCATCAGAGAGAAACGCAGGTTAAAAACCTCTAATTTATGTCAGTGCAGGTGCAGAAACCAGAGAACCAAACTAGGGAGCATCATTTGGACCCACCAGGTGCCGAGGGAGGGAGCCCCGAGTGACAATTCCCTTGTTTGTGGGTGGGAACGTGCACTGAGGACGCGCTCTGTGCAGCCAGATGTGGTTCTGCAAGCAGCGGGGCACAGTCTCAATCGGCTCTTTGGAACCTCATTCCTGCAGGAAAGGCTGGAAAGGGGGTGCTTTCCTGMATGGTGTGTGGCGCATACAGGCAGGAGCTGCTGCTTCATTGGGTTTTCCAGGAGCTCTGGGTGCATGTGGATGGAGAAGCTCGATTTAAAGGACCTGGTGCTTATTGGGGTTGTGCTGCTTGAGCCTCGGCCGCTGCTGCAGGTCCCCTTTGGTGACAGTGCCACTGTGCTCGGCGGAAGGAAGGACGGGGCTTTCCTCACTGCTTGTCTCATTGCAACACCGTTCTGGGTAGCTTTGTGTGCTAGACTGAAGAATTAGAGAATTACAGAGATRTTTCCATATTTTTTTATTCAGTTGTTGCAGAGACACTGGTAGCTTCAAAACTCTTAAGTCATTYGGTTAGCAGCCACACTGATAAAGCCCCTTTTCTTGCAGATTTATTCCATTTATTTACCAGCCYGTGTGAGCATGGAGTGAATGTTCCCCAGCTCCATCTGCATCTTCCCTCCCTTTGTCATTCAGCTTGAATTATAACTCTTCATAACTGCTTCTTCCGTGGGGCACATCAATTTGGAGTTATTTTACCTTCAGTCATCTCAAAGAGGTGATTTAAAAAACCCCTCTTTGAGACRTTTGCCCCTGTCAAATTTGGCAGCAGTGGCTCATCAGACACCAGGTGTTTTGAGGTGAAATGGGCCCTAAATTCCCCCCGTTTCTCCAGGAAGCCAAGCAACCCAATTGTGCCCCGTTCAGACCAGTGCTGCCCTGTCCCAGGTGGGAATCAAGGTTAAAACTGCACTTTTAAAGCCTAGTGGAAAAGGGGGAAAGTAGAAACAGCCCTTGATAACTCTGGTTATAAGCAGACGTGGAAAAGAGGAGGTCAAATCCTAGTTTAGGCACCTACAATTTCTGGCTAAGCTGAAATCCTGGTTAGATCCAGGAGGAAAATGAGTTTAGCAGAAATAGTTGGAGTATGATGGAGTCTTTTGGGGGATGTCTCCAAATTTACCCTGTTCGTTCTCCTCTCGGAGCGCTCAAGGTTTAAGGTGCTGGTGAATATTCCTGCTCCGTGAAAGGCTGGATGTCCCTGTGGCTAGGGAGGGAATCGGGTGCTTTCCACTCATGTTTTAGGGACAGAGGAGCGAATCCCCATCCCTAGCATCTTTGCACCATCTCTGCACAGCTGCTCCCTTCTCTGGTTCTGCAATTTTGCAGGTTCTGCCCCCAAAAGCTTGAACAAATTACGAATCAGCTGGGACCAAAATTTATTTTTTGGAGTGCATTCCTCCTTTCTTTTCCCAAGGAATTGGTAGGGATGTTAGCTGCATTGGAGGAGCCGTTCTCTCATACCAAGAGTGCCTGGTTTGCTTTGGGTGATGCTGTGCACGTAGCTGCGCGCAGCTTTGGGGAGGATTCTGGGGCGGAACAGGCACTTTTGGGGAGTGCAGCGTCCCTGGAAGCTGCAGCCGGGCAGGACACGTTGCAGGGAGCTCCGCTTGGTGCAAGMGCCTGGTGCAGAGCACGAAGCCTCCGGTGGGCGTGAAAAGGACCCCAATATCTTGGGGCACTAAACCCAACTCAGCTYAGGGATTTGCAGGGATTTTGGAGGGGCAAAAAGAGCCCCCAGCCCTCGGCATATCAGAAGCTGTTACTGTGATGTGCTGCTCAGGCAGCAGAGTGATGGATTATAAGAAGGATTTAACTTCTGGTAGTCAGACCCAGTTACTTTTAAGCTGTGTATCAGCACTTGCGATTTATTTTAAATCCTTAACTAATTAAAAGATTACATGGAAACAAAACWAAAGTGTGAGGGTTAGGGCAGGAGGGAAGGCCACCCCTTTGGCACGGAGCTTGCAAACTCTCGGGTGCTCGCTTGTGGCAGAGATGGGGGTTTTGCAAAGAACTGCCTGAAAAACTTGGAATTTGGTGTCTCGGCGGCTGGGCAGAGCCTGGCCCTTGGCTCCCTGGCTAGGGAGTTGAATACAAGAATCGTGTTTTAATACAGGAATCGCCCAGGTATATTTTAAAGCAAGTTTGCTGCGTGCTGCGGATCTTTTAGCATAAATATTTCTTGGTTTGCTTGAACTTCATGGCTGTATCTCACTTGTGGCTTGTAAATAATCTCCCCTTCTTCCCTTTCTGGCTGTTTTTTCCCCCTGCTAAAAGACACATTTTTTTTTTATCTCTGCTAAGATTTATCATGATCAAAACCAAGAAGTGAATTTTATGGTTCWTTTTTTTTCAAATTGCCCCCTTCCCGTAATAAATTGCAGCGGCCGCCCTACCCCACCGGCCAAGGCCGAGCAGGTAAGTGCTGCGAGGTGGTTCAAGCCCCGCCGGGCACGAGGGCAGCGTCCCAGTCCCGCTGTCCCCTCTGCACAGTGACACCCGTGCTCCRGGCACCTCTTTTTAATTAGATAAACAAAAAGGGATGCAGTGTACATGTGCATTGGGTGCATTCGCTTTATAAATCCCGTTTCATGCTGTGGCATCCAGGAGGGATTAGAGGGACTTTATTTTTTGGGGCGGCTGCTTTTGCAGCCTTGCGAGTTTAGTGCTTGTAACCGCTTTGGAAGGCAGTGCTTTATTTTCTCTATATCACAGCCCTCTCCTTTGCTCTTTCCCCTGCAGACGGGCAGAATCGACAAGTCGTACCCCACAGTTTGCGGCCACACGGGCCCGGTGCTGGACATCGACTGGTGTCCCCACAACGACCAGGTCATCGCCAGCGGCTCCGAGGACTGCACTGTCATGGTGAGATCCCGTTGTGTGTCCCGGGGCGCCAGSTTTGCCCCCCGAAAAGCGGCACCCTGGGGGGCACTCGGGTTTGGGAGGGCAGGCGCTCTCCCCTAACCCCGCTGGGGAAGGGGCCGTGTTGGGAACAGGGATTTGAGGACGTTCTGGGCGTTGTGACCTGGCTGGGAGCGTTAGAGGCAGCGCTGGAGCTCTGGTCCCTTCACACTGAGATCGAACTTCATGCGACCAGCTTGGCCTTTCATATTTCTGGTTTTATCTCCAAATACCCCCCTATTTTTCCTTCCCTTGGGGTCTGTGTGGTGTCTGCAGGGCTGCTGGTGGGTGCTGACGTGTTGCTTGCAGCGCTTTGCAGAACAGAGGTGGCTGCGATGCGCGGGCTGGCGTGGCGAGCACCGACAGGAGCCTGGCGTCAGAGCAGGACAGCTCTGTCTGTTGTCAGAATTGCTTCAGCCCCTCATTTAAGGGCAACGCTGTTTTTTTCCTAATGCACAGGGTGTGAGGAGATGTCAAAACTCAAAAAAAAATCCAAATTTTGCACCTGCCAACCTTGCTCCCGAGTCCCGTTTCACCTCTGCCGGAGCCCACTGAACAATAGCTGACCTTGCTCAGTGATGGATGTGGAATCCTGTGTATGCAAACACAGCAGAATAAGTGAAAGAAAATCCTTGTGAGATGAAATAATGCCAAATAACTTCGGTGATCTTTGGCCATATTTAGAAATGCTGTAGGCTGAATGTTATATTGAAATCTTATTATAGATCATGTCAGATAAATTCCTTTGCTTCTGTTCATCGTTAAAATGTTTGGGAGGGGACTCATCCCGAGAGGCTAATCCTGGGACAGCTCTTGCTTGTGATCTCTCAGTCTTGGAAGCTGAAGCATGTTAACAAAATGTGCTATATTTAATATTAAATGAAACAACAGGCTTCTGTGTTTGTAGCGCTCGCTACTGGACTAGAGCTAAGCTGTGCAGGATGCTGGAATGTCCCTCCAGAAGCTGGAATCCAGAAGGSCCGGGATCCGAGCGCGCGCACCCTGAAACATGAGCAGCAGCACATGAAGCTCAGGCCCAGAGCTGCCTTCTTGGAGGCAAAATAAACCCCTAATCCGAGTGCAATGAGGAGTATGTTGTAAGGCTCCGGAGGGATTGAATTATGCAGCAAAACCAGCGCGTTCGGTGACGCGTTGTCCAACCGCCGCCGGTGCAGAGACCAAGTGTGTCTAGAGCAGGAGTCGCAGCCTGCAGCCGTGCAGGGTGCGCTCTGTCTGTCCCCGAGGTGTCTGTCTGTCCCCCAGGTGCTGGGGACGAACAGAACCCACAAAACCCTGTGGACMCACAAAACGCTGTGTTAGGTGCAGAGCGGAGATGCAGCGCAGTTCAGTGCATGCAGCAGTGATGGAGAAAGCAAGGGGGGAGGGAATAAGCTGAGCCTTGCGGTAGGTATCAGTTTCTGGTGGGCAATGATACATTCCAGATCATTTGGGACACCTAAAACTGGGCTGGTCGGCACACGTGCAGAACAACCTGGGTTATCCGGGAGGAACGGAGGAGCTAACGAGGCTTCCCACCGTTGATTGCTTCTCTGTCCTGGCACTGGTAGTTCAGCATCCTGTTTCCTTTGCTTTTCGTTAATAAAGATCCCCGAGTCCTGCTTCCTGAGCAGCTTGCTGCTGAATACGCTCAGCGTGTTCTGAAGGACATGTGGTWGCTCATCGGCTTTGAGCCCTGCGTTGCTAACAAAGGGGAAGGGAGAAAAACAGGGATGTGATAGGGGAAAATCACGTGGCTTTTTGTAAAAGTGCCAGTTTCTTAGAAAAAAATATATATTTTAAAAGACTGTCTGTGCTTTTGCTCTCGAGGGTTTAAAACCTTGCTCTCYACTGCATTAGGTCTCAGCAGCATCAGTTAGATGGGTAGAGAGCAGAACCCCCTGCCCTGCGCCCCTCCAGCTCCTCCAGCTCTTCCATCTGCCTGTTTTTGTCCGGTCTCTCCTTGCCCATGGTTGTTAACAGTTTGAGCATCTGTGGGATTATCCCTCGGCTAAAACCATCCACAAAGGCGGTGCCCAGGAAATGCTGCTGCACTTCCCAACGCGAGCGGGTTGGTTCCCTGCAGCCTGACTGGGAATTGCTGGCGGTGCAATTCCAAAGCGTTTCATACGGATAAACCCCAGATTTGTAGGAGCTGGAAATACTCTGCAAATTCCATATAACTGTTGATCAGGGATGGTGTTTGAGATCATTAATTTAGAGGAATAGGGGACTGGGAGAGAGGCATCTTACACTGCTGGGCTTTGCTTGGAGGGCTCTAGAGGTTCAGGTATTTGCAGGGCATGTGGACCCAGGTGGGTCCACACCATTCCTTTAATGCTCCAGCTGTTGCAMCTGAAATGCAGAAATTATTTGGAAGCAGAGGGTAAAAAGAGCATGGGGAGAGGTGGAGAGTGGGGGGTCCCCATCTCCAACCTGCCCTAGGAAGACTTAAAATGCAGGGGCTGATACCTCTTGTGGCCTCTTCTTGATGTTCTCTTTGAAGAACGATTTTCCTGTGCCAGCAAATACGGAGTTGCTAAATATTCCTTCCTTATGCTCTTCTGAATGACTGTAATGGGCTGCAGGTTTTTTAATTCCCTTGGAAAGTGCCTGATTATATAAAGGCTCGTAGATGGTGTCGCGTGGCCTTTCTCAGCCGTAGGAAATTGGCCCTGCTGCCAGGTGAATGCTGATGAGCTTGCCTGGAATGGCCGGAGAGCAGCGAGTTTGGTTCAGCAAATCGTTGAAAATATTAAACTTTGCCTTTGCAACGAGCTGCGACCCGAAGGGACCCGCCGCTGGTGCCGGCGACCCCGGCTCGGTGCGCGCGTGTTTCCCAGCGCTCGGCATCCTCCCTGCTTGGCTCCTTGGATCCCTCCTTGGATCCGGCTGCCTCCCACGCCGGGAGCCGCCGCCCGGGGCAGGAATGAGGGGGCYGGCGAGCGCGCCTGGCCTCTTGCCCCGCGCGGTTTGCAATGCCCAGCACGGTTATTAGGTCAATAGTTTCTGTGATCTGCAGGGGATTACATTGCTCCGCAGCTGCTGCCAGGGGTGGCTGCTTCCCCTCTTCCCCTTAAAGAGAAAACATCGCCGTGGATACAGCAGAAGCCTCTTTTTTTACTCCTTTTCCTTGGGATTCAGTGTGCAGTACCCCCCTTTCCTCTCCCAGTGCCTGCGTTCCCCAGCCCGCTTCAGACCTGGCCCTGCAGTTCTCTGGCAAGCAAAAGACTTTGCCGTGAGACAGATCTCTCGGTTCTCTTACTCTCTTCCCAACTTTCTTGTGCTTTTGAGTAGCCTCTGTGATCTGCAGCATCACAGTAGTGCTTAAAATTGCACAAAAAGTCGAGATGGTTCCTCCRAAAGACCCTGCACACAATTAGACATTAAAGGCAGGTGCTGATTTTAGCAGGCTGACTTTAAACACCTGCAGCCCTGCTAGCAGGGACCTTTTAACCTGCTGCTGGATCTGCGTGGCCGGGGCAGTGGGATTAGGCTGAGGGTATTGGAAGTGAGCCGGGATGCCCGGGAAATCCTGCATCTCCGAGGTTTATCCGCAGCCGTTCCCGTACAGCAGAGAAATCCCTTTGGACTGGTTTGCATTCCGTGCTCTGCGAGCAGCGCGCTCCGCTGCTGCCACCTACCTCCGGCTGCGCCCCGAGCAAGGGCTTCCCCTGGAGCCTTTCCACACGCTGCATTTGGGTCAAACGGCCTTCGGAGAGCGTTGTCCAGCCGCGAATTGCAGGGATGACCGGGGGCGTTTTTGTCTCGTCCGCCTCCGCCCGCTGCCCAAGCRGCTCCTTCCATAGGGAAACGTGCTCCGATGGAGCACGTGGGAGCCGCGGGGGCCCCGGCCTCCCCGGCACRGTTCTTTCCTAACCGCCCGGAGACGCTTGCAACACGAGGGTTGTGTAAGAGGAGAAGCAAACGGCCCGTTTGCCGCGTTGGAGGCGGTTCTGCAGCRCCCGCATGGGCTGCTTCGCCCTGCACCAGCGCCAGGCTGGTTTCTGCAACTGGCATTTGCACCGAGACTCCAAATGCAACTCGGAAACGGAGCGCGTTTCTAAAGAGGAAGAAAAGCAGCCCCGGTGGAACTGCATCCTGCTTTAGATTACAGGTGTAGTCTAAAGAGCCCCCAGCTTGCTCAGACAGAGTTTTTGCTGCAGGGCRGTTTGTTTGGGGTTTTTCTTAGGCTGCATCTGTCCCCACCGGGTCTCTGGCACAGGGATAATGTGGATGTGGAGTGTAACTAGCCTGTGGTCTGGCACTGGCAGCATGAATGAGGAGGGGTCTTCCAGATGGGGAGGCCGGAGACTTGGTGGTGACTTGGGACACCTTGGACTTGCTGCCCATGTCCACACGGATCAGCAGAGACGTTGCTGCCCCGTGGGTGCTGCTCCTTGGCTAACGCTCTCTCGCTTCCCGCTTGCAGGTGTGGCAGATCCCCGAGAACGGCCTCACGCTGTCCTTGACGGAGCCGGTGGTAGTCCTGGAAGGCCATTCCAAGCGGGTGGGCATCGTGGCTTGGCACCCGACCGCGCGCAACGTGCTGCTCAGCGCAGGTAGGAGCAAAGGGCCCGCGCGGGGCCCCGGGACACCGGGACACGTGGCTCGCAGCCCATCCTTGTCTCGGCCTTTCACTGTCTCCAGTTTAGTGACAAGACCCAGGGAATTGTCCCAGGAAGTGATTTACAGTATTAAAATGGTTCCAGACTTTATTTGATCTGCTGGTTTAATCAGCTGATAACTGTTTACRTATGTCTTCCCCTCATCCCTGTTTTCATCCTCTTTTACAAGAGCCCCAACTGCTTTTCCTGTTCCCTGCTCTCGGTGCCGGGATGTTCCCTTCACACACTTTCATCCTCAGCATTTGCCATGTTGTCTGCTTGACTCATACAGTCTGTGCAATGAGATTCCTTTGGCCACTGAAAAACAGCCACATTATTATGGAAATAAAATAGAGAAGCCATTATCCATTAGYACGGGGTGAGGTTTTCATTACCTGACCTTTAGGTTTGAGCATGGTCAGAGAAATCAAATCATTTCAGCTGGGCTGCCAGATGAGCTCTGCATTTCTACGGATGCAGATGCTTCTGATGGAGCTGCTGGGCTTTGATCTGGTTTTGCCAGCAACGCTGTGGTCTGCAGACCTTGGAGCAGCTCATGTAATGAAGCTCAGTATGCAAACACGGAAAAGGAAAAGGTGATTTTTCATAGTTAACTGAGAARGTTGATTTTGCCTGCGAGTGCAAGCAGCAGATGATGGGTATCTGTGTGGTCTGGATACCTCCTAATCCTGCCATCCTGGCCAGAATTCCTCCTAAGAGGGAGGAGAAAGGATGCTGACCATCAAGTCCTCACTGTCACCAGGGCTGTGTTTGCTTGGTGGCCACAAGCTGGGTTTGGGTGTCGTTGGTGCCCTTTGGGAGTTGACAGTGACGGAGATGATCTTTTGCYTCCACGAAGGGTTTTACCCTCTTGAGTCTTAGGAAAAATCCCCATGTTTCCCACTGTGCTTTCGCCTGGTGATCACCTGGTGATTTTATGGCATTTTTTGTTTTGATTTCAGTCTTGCTATTATCTTCTTTTCATCTTTATTCTACATCTTCTTTCCTTCTGCTTGGTGACGAGACGCGCCCGGCCGCGGTCCCGCGAGGCGCTGAACTCAGCGCCCGCCCTCGCCCGCACCCTGCCCCGCTCCCGCTTTGCCCGTGCTGTCTCTCAGCTCCGTGCCCCGTCCTGCCGCTCCTCCCCGCGTGCTGCAAACCTGAGAAGGCARCGGGCTGGCACTGCAGAGGCGTGAGAACGTTGCCTCTTTGCCCTGCTTGTCTCTGATGCTTGAGCCAAGAGCTCCTGCACAGAATGCGCAGCGAGCAGCAGCAGAGCCTTTCCTGCACCTCCTCCAGCTCTTTCTGTTTCTCTCCTGCGTTATTTTTTTAATTTTTGAGTTTGCTCTCTGGCAACGCTGAGCGCAGAGCATCCCTTGGAGCGTGTGCTCTGGGCTGCTGAGGCTGCTAAAGCGGCACGTGGAGCTTTGATAGCGCGGCCAAGAGCTCTGCCTCGGGGCCAAACGAGTCCACATGCTGCCCACCAGAAACAGGAGATGCCCTGGACACCAGTTCCTTGGAGGACAGCCTGTTTCTGGCCCCCGGGATGGAAAGGTCTGGGTGCAATTTGCTTTTTCTTGGCCTTGGGGAGTCACAGCACCTCAGGAATGTCCATGCCTGGTTCTCTGTGTCCACCTGGCAAGTTCTTGGCTTTATCCTTTTGCCCATGGAGTTGTCCTCAGAGTCCCAGCACACGCAGAGGAGCCCGGCGTGGTTTCCCTTTGCGCTGGTGTCGTGATTTTGAGCTGCTCTTCTCTTCCAGGTTGYGATAACGCAATCATCATCTGGAACGTGGGCACCGGGGAAGCCCTTATCAACTTAGATGACATGCACGTGGATGTGATTTACAACGTGAGCTGGAACCGCAATGGCAGCCTCATCTGCACATCTTCCAAAGACAAAAAAGTTCGAATTATTGACCCCAGGAAACAGGAAATCATTGCTGTAAGTTGGCATGATAATTGCAAATGCAGTTGGATTTCACTGCAGCCTACCGTAAGGATAGCACTGGTCGCAGGATTTGTCCAGGTTTGCTGGAATTAGCGTTCGAACTGTGATTTTTAGGGCTCAGCTTTAAACCTGCAGAAGTGTAATTCCTCATCTAATCCTTTCACACAATAGCCTTGCCAGAGTTGTGTGTGCAAAAGGGAGATTTAGCAGCCTCCATATGTGTCCTAGCTTGCAGAGAAACCTGCTTTAACCTCGTAGGGATGTGACAGGCAAGGCTGACGTGAACCGTCCGTGACCACCACTTAGTGCTCAGTAATTTTGGGCTTCCCTGAAGCACGGGGCATCCCCTGTGGACGATCCCCTGTGCAGCCAGCGTCCTGCCGCGGGCGCAGCGCGTCCCGCAGCGTCGCGCGCGGCTGGAGCGGCGCAGGCCGGCCTTGCGGTCCCTCCATTAACCTGCACCTCCCTTCCAGGAGAAAGAGAAGACCCACGAGGGAGCCCGGCCCATGCGGGCCATTTTCCTCGCCGACGGCAACATCTTCACGACCGGCTTCAGCCGCATGAGCGAACGGCAGCTCGCGCTCTGGAATCCCGTACGTGCCTGGCCCGTCACTGCTTTGCTGCTGCCACATCGTGGTCAGGATTGCTAGCCCAAACCTGCAGGCTCCGGCCACATTCCTAGGTCACATATCTGAGGACGTTCCCTTTTCCACCTGTTGCTTTATCTTGCTCAGAGTTTCTGTGTCAGGAAGCACTGACGTGCAGYTTACGCTTGCTGTTTGCTCAGTGGAGGCGGTGGTTTCGGTCGGTCCGGGGCACGAGCAGCCTCGTGAGCAGCCGTGTGAGCGTCGCTTCCATTCCAAGTGCAAAGCAGCACAGAGCAGTGTCACCACACAGGGAGGAGGCGCTTGTTAACGTGCCCCTCTTGAGCCCTCTTCCTGGCTTTGTGAATTATCCCGTGTGCTGTTTTAATGCGTTTTGTGCTTAAAGTGTCATTGAGGAATGAAGGAGCTTGTGAACATTTACAGTGACAGGTATTGTAACAGATCACTTCATCACCCTCAGTGATGAAGACACTGCTGAACGCTCCTCCAGCTCCAAAGAATTGCCAGTAATTTAGGTCGCGTGTTGACATGAGCCCTTCAGTCCTTCTCTAACATAACTGATGCTTTTATTTCCAGAAAAACCTGGAGGAGCCAATAGCCCTTCACGAGATGGACACCAGCAATGGGGTCCTGCTGCCGTTCTACGATCCAGACACCAACATTATTTACTTGTGCGGCAAGGTGAGGAGAAGCCTTTGGAATGACTGAGCTTGCACCGAGATAGGCTGCTGTTCTGTATTAGAACGTATGAAATGTATTAGAATGGATAGAAATGTATTGGGCTGGTAAACAAGGGAAGTTTTAGCTTGAAAGGGAACAAAGCTGCCAGCTGTGCGTTCCACATACAGGCACCAAACGCAGTGTTCTTAGGAGCCGTGAGGGCTGCGTGGGAGGAGGGACAGAGGCCTCTCGGGTGGTGACAATCCAGGAGTGCTGTGCCGGCCCCAGCACCCTGGGATGATCCCTCTTCCCTTTCTTACCTGGGATGATCCCTCCTTTCCTGCCTGGGACGATCCGTCTTCTCTTTTTACCTGGGACGATCCCTCTTCCCTTTCTTGCCTGGGATGATCCCTCTTCCCTTTCTTGCCTGGGATGATCCCTCTTC
>NW_020455038.1:1387654-1394725 GCF_003342845.1 Nothoprocta perdicaria
CCTGGGATGATCCCTCTTCCCTTTCTTGCCTGGGATGATCCCTCTTCTCTTCCTCACGTGGGATGATGCTTCCTGTCCTCCTCGCAGGGCGACAGCAGCATTCGCTACTTCGAGATCACGGACGAGTCGCCCTACGTTCACTACCTCAACACCTTCAGCAGCAAAGAGCCGCAGAGAGGGATGGGGTTCATGCCAAAGCGGGGCCTGGACGTGAACAAGTGCGAGATTGCCAGGTAAGGAGGGAGCTGCGCGAGGCCGCCGTGGTGCTGGGCGCGCGAGCTCAGCCGTTCGGGGACACAAAGTCCTCTTCTTGCCACCAGAACACGCCAGGTCCACCCAGCTCGTCCACGGCCAGGTTTCCCTAGGGAAGCGAGGCGCGTGGCACGAGGTGAGGATGGCTCCTGGCTGGTAAATCCATGCCGTGGAGTTTGGAGACGCTGCTGGAGCAAAGCGTGCTGTGCCACCCACCCCATTGCTCCTGTAGTGGGTGTAGGGCCTGTGACACCAGTGACGCTGCTTCTAGGCAGAGCCTAGTTGGGCTCGATGGCCTTGAAGGGCTTTTCCAGCYGTAATGGTTCTGTGAGAAAGCCCTGAGAGCTGCTGGGGTCTCGCCTGGGTCCGAAATGAAGGAGTGGTGTCCAGCAGAGCAAGCTGCCCGCGGGGTCGGGTCAGCCACAGCCTGCGTTAGCAGCGGGACTGGTGCTAAACTGGTTTGCAAGTCTGCTGGAAATGATCCCCATTGGCAGGGAGACCAGAAACTTGGAGGGATTTAGAGGATAGTTGTGGAAGCAGCGGGCGGCCTGCGGGCACCATTTCAAATTGCTACTGCAAACAGGGCAAAATGAGACGGCACCTCAGGAAGGCGGGTCCGTGTCGCGCCCGGCTTGTCCTCCCGTGGCCAGGAGCGCTGGGCCTTGTCCATGGAGCCTCTCGATGCCCCTTCCATTCTTCAGGCGAGCGGAGCCCCCAGAGGGAGCAGGGCCCGCGGGGCCGTGTCCTGAGCGCCGCCSGTGGCTTTGGTGGCCCTGGCTCAAGGAGAGGCTGAGCGGAGCCGCCGGGCGCAGGGAGCAGGACGCGGCTTGCGTGTTACCCGTGTGTTGTCTCCACAGTCCCGGCGCGGGCTGCGCCTCTTGCCACCCCTCCCGCCACCGTGCGACGCTCCCCGAAGCCACCCAAGTCACCCCGTCCCTAAGAGGGGAGCCCTGCGCRCTCACAGGTAGCTCCCCGGGGGCCCCGCGAGCCCCGGCGCAGCCCGCCCGGCGCTCCTCAGCGCGCGCGGGAGCAGCAGGACCGCGGCCGCCCGCGCCTCCCACCCCGCTCGTGCCCTCTCCTGAGCCACCCTTGTCTCCTTTGGAAGGTTCTTCAAGCTGCACGAGAGGAAATGCGAGCCCATCATCATGACGGTGCCGCGAAAGGTGAGCGCCGCCCGCTCCGCGTGCCGCTCGGTAGCTGCCACCTCCCAAGCTCCTGACCCGTGCGTTTCTTCTGGCTTCTAGTCGGACCTTTTCCAGGACGACCTGTACCCCGACACAGCCGGCCCCGAGGCAGCCCTGGAGGCCGAGGAGTGGTTTGAGGGGAAGAACGCCGACCCCCTCCTCATCTCCTTGAAACACGGCTACATCCCAGGCAAGAACAGGGATCTCAAGGTGGTCAAGAAGAACATCCTGGACAACAAGCCTGCAGCGAACAAGAAAAGCGATCTCATTAACGCTCCAAAGAAAGCAGCCGACGCCTCAAACGCAGTGAGTGGAGTTCACGGGCTTTGGGGAATGGCTGCCTGGGCCTTGATGGCCCGGGCTTTGTGTTGGGAAGCGGTTTTAGCAAAGCTCAGAGGATGTGTCCTAGCAGCAAGGAACCGGGTGCAGGTGGGTGGCTTGGAGCCCGGGTGACACAAGTGGTGGCATTGCAGACAGGCCGTGCACACGAGCTTCCCTGCAGCTCTTGAAGGCTGGGGTGAATTTTGACAGGAAGGAAAACTTGTTGTTTCGGCCCAACACTCGCCTTCACTGAGCCGGGGYCTGCCTGCAGAGAAGGGTTTGTGCCCCAAACAGTTCGTATAAACGTCCAGCTCTTGCTCATCCCTACAGGGAATGGGTGTTGTGCTTTATAGGAGCTAGARAGCAGCATGAGAGCTTGAGCTCTGCACCTGTATTTGCCTAAAACCCAGCGCAAAGCGTGGGACAAACTGACCTTGCGCTGTGCAGGCCTAGAAAAAAGGCTGTAGAGAAGCCCATGCCCGGGGCTGCAGCCGTCGGGTGCTGGCTAACATGTGCATTCCCACATCTCCAAATTGCGGGAATGCCGCTTGGACAAGCCCCTTGCTTTTCCACATCTCCAAATTGCGGGAATGCGCCCGGAAAAGCCCCTTTTCCCACATCTCCAAATTGCGGGAATGCCGCTTGGACAAGCCCCTTGCTTTGACAGCTCCGCTCCTCAGAAGCGACCTCGCCGGCCCTCCTCCCCAACGCGCCCCTTGTCTCTCGTTGCAGCAAAACGAAGCCAAATTGGACGAGATTTTGCAAGAGCTGAAATCTATAAAAGACACGATCAGCAGTCAGGACGAGCGCATTGCCAGGCTYGAGCAGCAGGTGGCCAAGATCGCGGAGTGAGCGGCGCGGCCGCSGCCGCAGCGAGCAGCATCCCGGCGCCAGCTTCCCTCCTCTCCCAAATCCACGTCAACATCGAAAGCCGATGATTAAAAGTCAAGCTTTTTAGTGAAAAGATTTTTTTTTTCCTGATGTTTTAATGAATTATGTGACTGTGTCAAACAAGTCAAAAAGTGCTACTTTTACAGTTTTTTTTTTTTCCAGATGTTATGAAATCTTGAAAACAAACCCATTCTGACTTTCAGTGTTGTGCCCAAATATCTTTTTCTAGATTTAGGGACCAATGCCGCATTGTTCTTAACCATTTTTTAAAGTTGCCAAAACCGAGGAGAAAAACAAAGGTCGCTTTTTATTTTTCTTATTTGCCACTTTGCAGTATTTGTGTGTTCAAGGTGAAGGGGCGGCACGGGGCGCGTGTGCGTGTGCGTGCACGGGTGTGTGCTGGGTGTTTATACTGTGCAGAGAACAAACCCGAAGCTCCGGAGAAATCCTCCCTTTGGAGCAGTCGGGGCAGCTCGTGAGCCCCTCGCGGACCGTGTCCTGCCCTGCATCCTGCTCCTGTTCCCTGTTTCCTGGCGCTTCCCAGCGGGAAAACGCAGCTCCCAGCGAGGTGCTTAGTGCCCAAAACGCCTCGGGGGGCCCGAAATTCCGAGCTAGCATCGCGCTGCCCTTTTGAAGCAATCGGTCCGCATTATTCCAGGCTTGTCCACATGGGCATGTTTTAGCATCTGKGTTTCTTGGATTTTTTATTTTAAAGTGAAAATTAGTGCAGGAAATACCTTAATGCAGGAGATGTTTGTTCTCTTACCCACGGACTCTGAATTTGGGCTGTGCAACGAGCAGCGCTTTTTTGGGTTTTTTCCCCCTTTATTCCCCCTCCTGCCCCTGTGGCCAGCGCTGCAGTAGAGCTCCATGGGAGCAGCTTCTTCCCGCATCCTTCTTCCCGGCTGGATAAGTGGCCTGCGCGCAGGCAGGGGCAGCCCCAGCCCATTCCCAGGGGTTCCCTCTGTTTCTTTGCTCCCGTTTGGGGATAGGGTTTCTCGTGCTGCCCTTCAGGATCCTTGGGGATGCAGCGAGTGCAGGATCCCAGGGCTCATCCCAACATCCCTGCTCACGGATCCCGAGGGGCGGCCGTGCCGGGTGGGGGGAAGCGCCGCTTCCCACCTTGGCCAGCCCCATCCCACACCCGGGCGTGGGCAAAGCCACGGGGAAGCCTGGAGAGCATCAGCCCTCGAGCCGAAAGCAGCCTTTCCCAGTGGGATTGAGTCCTGGGATTGGCTCGGAGCTGATGCCTCCCCATGCTTGGAGCAGGCGCATTCCCATGCTTTGGAGCTGATGCATTCCCATGCTTGGACCTGATGCATCCCTATGTTTAGAACTGATGCATCCCTATGTTTAGAGCTGATGCATCCCTATGTTTGGATCTGATGCATCCCTGTGTTTGGACCTGATGCATCCTCATGCTTGGAGCAGACGCATCCCCATACTCGGAGCTGGTGCATCCCCATGCTCGGCTGCCTGCACGCAGGGGAACAACTCCAGCAACCTTTACCATTAGGTTGCCATTAGGACCCCCAAATGATCCCTTTTCCCAGTGTTTGCACGTCCAAAGCATCCCGGGACGAGCCCCGGCTGCAGGACGTGCCTGCGTGGGGGCGCAGGGATGGCAGAGCCGGAGGGCAGCAGAGCACGTCGCAGAGGGCCGAGAAGGTGACAAAACCCGCGGCGAGGAAGACGCGGAGAAGCGGCTGTTGTCTCGGGGGGACGGGAGCGGCGCCGGCACGCGCGGGCGCTCGGGAACGTGAACGTTTGGTGCTGTGTCTGTATTGCAGTAAGTGGCTGAGCTGATGTGTATTTTCTTTTGGAACAAACCCCGGCGCGGGAGGCGCCGGCCGGGCCCGGCGGCCGCTCCGGGAGGTCGGCCGCGATCCGTAGTCTGTAGCTCGTGTTTTATTTAATGAACTGCTGCTGCCCGGCGGGGCTCGCGCGGAGTCAGTGCCTGAAGCTTTTTGTAGCCGCGAGGGCCCCGCGGCGCCCGGAGCGACGCTCTCATAGAGCGGCCGGCGCGGCTGGCCGGCACCCGCGGCCCCGCGCCGCAGATAAAAGTCGTTGGTTACAACCTGCTCGTGCGTGTGTTCCTTGGGCTCGCGCGGGCACCGCACAGGTGGCCGGGACCACCGGCATCGCTGCTCCTGGGAATGTGCCCCTGCTCCCGGGAATGCATCCCTGCTGCAAGGACAGGAGCAGCCCTGCTCCTGGGAATGTGTCTCTGCTCCCGGGAATGCATCCCTGCTGCAAGGACAGGAGCAGCCCTGCTCCTGGGAATGTGCCCCTGCTCCTGGGAATGCGTCCCTGCTGCAAGGACAGGAGCATCGCTTCTCCAGGGAATGTGTCTCTGCTCCCGGGAATGCGTCCCTGCTGCAAGGACAGGAGCATCCCTATTCTGGGGAATGCATCCTTTCTGCAGGGCTGGGAGCATCCCTGCTCCAAGGAATGCAGCCCTGCTGCAGGGCTGGGAGCATCCCTGCTTTGGGGAATGTATCCTTGCTGCAGAGCCAGGAGCATCCCTGCGGTGGGGAATGCATCCGTGCCATAGGGCTGGGAGCATCCCTGCTTTGGGGAATGCATCSCTGCTGCAGGCCCTAGTGCACCCCTGCTCCGGGGAATGTATCCCTGCCCTGGGAAATGCATCCCTGCCACAGGGCTGGGAGCATCCCTGTTCCAGTGAATGCATCCCTGCTGCAGGCCCTAGTGCATCCCTATTCTGGGGAATGCATCCCTGCTGCGGGACCAGGAGCATCCCTATTCTGGGGAATGCATCCCTGCTGCGGGACCAGGAGCATCCCGCTGCGGGCGGCAGGGCTGCGTGGCGCAGCCTGTGCCCTGTTTCCGCGGGCCGGGAGCGGATGTGCCCCGCGGCAGCCGCCCCGGGTGCGCTCCCCGCTGCCGCCTGCGGTCGGGGCGGGGGTTTCCGTCGCTCCCCGCGCGCTGGCAACGCCCCGCGGCCCCGGCGCCGCCTCGACGGCCCCGCGGCTTCCCCCGCGCTGCCCTGGGCAGCGGCCGCCACGTCCCGGAGCAGCAGCTGCATCGGCTGCGTCCCGCTGCATCGGCTGCATCCCGCTGCATTGGCTGCATCCTGGTGCATTGGTTGCACCCCGGTGCATTGGCTGCATCCCGGTGCATTGGTTGCACCCCGGTGCATTGGCTGCATCCCGGTGCATTGATTGCACCCCGGTGCATTGGCTGCATCCCGGTGCATTGATTGCACCCCGGTGCATTGGCTGCATCCCGGTGCATTGGTTGCGTCCTGGCACAGCAGAGCCGGAGCTCGCGGCTGCTCCAGTGCCTTGTCCACCCGCCGCCCTCGGGGCGCGAGGCCGGGAGGCTCCGCGGCGGAGGGTCCGGGCCCCCATGCCGGCCCCGGCGGCCGCCGCGCAGGGATGAGAGGTGAGTCCTGCAGCAACGCGGCTCCCTCGGGCAGCGGCGGCGCGGCCGGGGGATGCGGGAGCGCGGCGCCTCGCCGGCCTCGACCCCGGGGGAGGCTCTGTGGGCACGAGCAGGCTCCGGGGATGGGAAGCGGGGCAGGAAGGGGAGCCGGAAGGCGCGTGGGGCCGTCGGAGGAGCCGCGGGGCCGTTGTGCCGAGCGGAGGCTCCCGGCGCCGCTGCCTCCGTCCGCGGCCCCTGTCGCGGCAGGGCCGCGTGTCACCGTGCGGCCGCTCTCTCCCGCAGGAGCCGGGGCCCCGCGCGCGGCCGCGTTGCTGCTGCTGCTGCTGCTGCTGCTCGTGCTGCTGGTGGCGCTGCGGGCGCCCGGGGCCGCGCGGCTGCCGGGGCGCAGGGAGCGGGCGCCCGGCCCGCGCTGGCAATGGGCAACGGCCCCCAAGGAGGAGCGGCGGGAGGAAGGGGGGCAGCTCCCGCCGCCCTCCCGCAGGAAGAGGCAGGAGGCCACGGCCGGGTATCCCGGCGCGACCTCCGAGCCGGGCTGGATGTGGCGCTCGGCGGCGCCCGGCACCACGGGCGGCTCCAGGACGGTGCCTGCAGCCCTGGGCACAGCGGGGCCCCCGAGTGRCACCGGTCCCCGCGACTCCCCGCTCCGCTCCGCGGTGTCCAGCACCGAGAGCAGCCTCCGGCCCGTGTCTGCCGCTCCGACCACCATGGATGCTCCCAATCCCGACTCCCCGCTCCACTCCGCGGTGCCCGGCACCAGCTCCAGCCTCCTGCCCGTCTCCGYCGCTCCGACCACCATGGATGCTCCCGCTCCCAACTTCAAGCTCCGCTCTGTGGCTCCCAGCACCCGCATGATCCTGTTGCCCGTGTCCGCCGCTCCCACCACCACAGAGCCTGCTGATCCCAACTTGCTGCCCAGCTCCGCAGCTCCGGGCACTACCGCCAGCCTCCCACGAGCGTTTGCAGCCGCGACCACCACGGAGCCCCCGGATGAGACCGACCCCCCCGATCCCGACTTGTT
>NW_020455038.1:1395278-1398610 GCF_003342845.1 Nothoprocta perdicaria
CGCCGACTGCCTCACGCTGAGCAGCTTCCTGCCCGAGCAGCCCTGAGCGCGCCCGCCGCGCCGGCCCCGTGAAGCTCCCGCGGCCCCGAGCTGCTCGTGGTGTCTTGGTGGGGGACGGGGACGGCTGCTCTTGTCGTGTGGGCTGGCGCCGCGGCTGGGGCAGCAGCATATGCCGTGCAGCCCTGCATCCCGTGCAGCATTGCATCCCATGCAGTGTTGCATCCRGTGCAGCRTTGCATCGTATCCCATATAGCATCCCRTGCAGTGTTGCATCWGGTGCAGCRTTGCATCSTAKCCCATATAGCATCCCRTGCARTRTTGCATCYGGTGCARCRTTGCATCCTATCCCWTATAGCATCCCATGCAGTRTTGCATCYGGTGCAGCGTTGCATCCTAGCCCATATAGCATCCCGTGCAGCGTAGCTCCCGGTGCAGCATTGCATCCTGCCCCATATCACATCCCATGCAGCCTCGCGTCCTGCACAGCACAGTGTCCACTGCTACCCCACATCCCATGCAACCCCATATTCCAAACACCACCGTGTCCTCTGCAGCCCTGCTCTCCCTCCTTCCCTGCTAGGATCTCCATCCCTGTTGCCCACAGTCTCCCTCTCTCCTAGAGGGATCTCTCTCCCCTCCTTAGACTCCCTCTCTCCTTGCCTGGATTCTCCATCCCTTCTTGCCCAGACTCTCCCCTCTCCTTGCACAGGTTCTCCCTCTCTCCATGTCTGGATTCTCCATCCCTTCTTGACCAGACTCTCCAATCTCCTTACCCAGACTCTCCCCTCTCCTTGTCCGAATTCTCCCCTCTTCTTGTCCAGATTCTCCCCTCTCCTTGCCTGGATTCTCCCCTCTCCTTGCCCAGATTCTCCCCATCTCTTTGCCCAGACTCTCCCCTCTCCTTGCCCGGATTCTCCCCTCTCCATGCCCGGATTCCCCATCCCTCCCTGCCGGCGCTCTCCCTGCCGGTGGCTCGGAGCGCCGCGGTGGCCACGGTGGCCGCAGGGCCGGCCCAGCCCCGGCCACAGGGCAGGGCCCCGGGGCCACCGTCTAATTTGGGGCGGCCGCAGGGCCGGGCTCCGCGGGCCGCGCTCCGGAGCCCAGCCCCAACCGGCAATTCCCACCCGGCAATTTGGGAAGCAGGGTCCCCGAGCAGAGCTTGCAATTAGCTCTGCTGCGCCAGCAGAATTCCCGGGAGAGCCGGAGCAGCCCTGGCTGCCGGCGGGGGGAGAGGGGCCGCCCGCTCCCTGGCTCAGGCGGAAAATATTCGGGAATGTAAACAGGGAGCTCGGTCCTGCTCCGGGCGGCTGGAAACCGGCACGAGGAGCGTTGGCGAGGAGGAGGATGGAGCGGTGAAGGTTTTTCGCTGCTCGGAGGGGCCCTGTGTGAGGGGCCGCAGCAGGGAGCATGGGAAGAGCCAGGGCAGGATACAGGGACAGGGATTCCAGGACAGGGACACAGAGCCCGGCTCCAGCAGGACAGCAGGGAAGGAGGGAGAGCCTGGGCAAGCAGGGATCGAGCCCTGGGCAAGGATGGATCCGTGTTGCTTCCCAATGCAGCTGGTGCCTGGGCACGACCCCAGACCCCGCACAGGATGCGCACGCGATGCATCCCGTCCCGTGCGGGACCCCGGGTCATGCCCACATGCCGGTTCCTCCAAGGGCTTTTCCAGGGCATTTTTGGATGATCCTAGGGRAAGGCAGAAGAAAATAGCAAGCGCATGAGGGCAGCGCCGGCGGCTGCAACTGCAGCGGTGCTCACCAGGCCCCGAGTGCCGCCTGGGACCCAAATCCTACGTGAGGGAATCCGGGTTCCTGCAAGGAAAGGGATCCCGTTGCGGGGGCCAAAGCGAAGGTGCCAGGGCTGGTCCCCATTCCCATGTAGCCTGACCCTGTTCCATGCTCCGGGTGATGCCACCCTGGGGTGCTTTTCCCTCCCTGGGCATCTCGCTGCCATTCCCAATGCCAACGGATCCCTCATGGATGTGTCCCTCTTGTCAGGGTCTGACTGCCCTGAGCTGCAGCCCAGGCTTGCACTGGGATCCAAGGGCAGGGACCCGCTCCGGACCCCGGCTGGCTGCCGGGAAGCAGGAGACATTTCGGGATCCACCAGCTCGGCCTCGTGCCCGGCGTCTTAGCTCCCTCCTTGGGGGCGAAACCCCCTTTCCAAGAACCCCCCGTGCCCTTCCAGCAGCTCCAACGGGGCCGGAGGACCCCGCGAGGGCCGTGGCATGGGGGGCGGCGGGGACGGGGCCCTGCCCCGCGCCCGGCCCCTCTCCCGCCCCGCGGCTAATGGGAACAAGCTGCCGGCGGCGCTGGCAGCCACGGCGCGGGGCGGAGGAGCAGCCGGAGCAGCCGGAGCAGCCGGAGCGGGAGGAGGAGGCTCCGCGGAGGTGGCCGAAACGGGGTGAGAGGCCCCGAGCGGGACCGGCCGCCCCGTCCTCCCCGCTCACCCCTGCGGGCTCCCGGCGCCTGGAGAGGTCAGCGGGGAGCAGGATGGAGGGATCCCGGGAGCTCTGCAGGATGGAGGGATCCCGGGAGCTCTGCAGGATGGGGGGGTCTGTGGGGTGGAGGGGCTGGGGGCTCCGGGATCCCTGCGGGATGTGGGGCCCGGCGGGACGGCAGAGCGGGATGCGGGACATGGCGGGACGGTGGAGCGGGAAGCGGGGCCCGGTGGGACGGAGGGGCCTCCAGCCTTCCCGGTTTCCACGCTGGGGTTAATGCGAAGCAGCCGCTGCAGCGGGGGGAGAGGCGGGAAGCGTGGGCAGCTGTGGGCGCGGGGCTGGGACGTGGGGGGACACCGGGTGCAGGGAAGGGGGCTCRGATCCCAGCAGCACCCCGGGGAGAAGCTGTTTGGGTCCCAGTCCAAACGCCCCAGTCGGGAGCGACGCGGGACCGTCCCGCGGCGGCCGGAGCGGGACGCGGCGGCCTCCCCCGACCATCGCCTCTGCCRTGCGGGCGGCTATTTTTAGCTGCGCCGGAGCTGGGAATCATCCACACAGGGAATAACGGCCGGGAAAAACCGTTAGGGACGAGGGGACGGCGGGAGGGCCGGGCTTGCYGGCCCGAGTCAGACTTTCCATGGCGAAACCCTCCATTCCCAGGAATTCAGCGCCCGTTGGGGCCGCGTGGCTGGCGGGCGCCCTCGGAGCGGGGCCGGAGCGTGCGCCGAGCCCCTTCCCGGGGCTGTTCCCAACAGCCGCCTTCGCTTCCAGCCCATCCCCGCTCCAGAGGAGGGAGGATGTGGCGGCGGGAGCCGCTCGGCCTCCTGCTGCTGGCAATGGCGGCGGCGGCGGCGGCGGCGGGGCCTGCGCTGGGCGACGCCGGGGGCAG
>NW_020455038.1:1398965-1422284 GCF_003342845.1 Nothoprocta perdicaria
CGGGCTGCTGCGGACGGAGCTGGAGGAGGCCGCGCGGGGCCTGCGCCCGCCCGGCGCCCGCCGCCACGACAAGGGGGCTGCCGAGGAGCCCGGCGATGAACCCGCCGCCGGAGATGGCGGAGATGCCGGCGCCGATGCCGAGATGGCGCCTGCGGAAGCTGAGGGAGCCGTGGAGGGCGGCGATGGCCACGCTGCGCTTGCCTAGCGGCGCCTTCTATCCCCCTCTTTTCATCAAGATCCCAACCCAATTTTGGCCGTTTTGGAGGGAATTCCGTGCCTCGGCTGCCTATCCCGGCTGCTCCCGCGGAGCCACGTGGACATTTTCCCCTCACTTGGAGCAGGGAGCACCATTGCCCATGCAAGACCCCCCAGTAGCCTCTTTGCAAAAAAAAGCCCATTTGTAAAAAGAATCATCAGCCTCCCGCCAAATAAAGGACTTTGGGATGAGGAATTGTGTCTGCTGGAACGGGGGTGCGAGGGACCAGACCTGGGGTGGGTTTGTGCCCCCATTTCCCCCGCAGCCTAGACATCTATGATGTCCCGCAGGATTTCTCCAGCCCTCCTGCAGCCTCAGGGYGTCTGCCAGGGAAAAAACATATAAATAGAAGGGAAAAGTGAGGGATAAAATGGGAAAAGTGGGAGGAGTCTTCACTGGACTCACAGAGGGCAGGAGGGACGAGGCGCCAGTGCTTTGGGATGGGCACAGCGCTCGGTACATCAGCACCAGAGCTCTCTCTGATGCCCCCGGCTGCTCTCRGCAATTAATCCAGACCCTTCCCATGCAAATCCCCTCCCGCGGGACCCGGGCAGAGGCAGCCCCGCGCGCTGCCTGCGGCGGGACGTCGCGATTCGGGCCCACCCGGCGGGTTCTTCCTCTTTCTGCAGCGCGCTCGGCCGCTCCCCCCGGAGCCTTATCGCCTGGCCTCGCTTTTGCAAGGGTTATTTTTGCCAGCGAAACCCCGGGGCCGGCCGCAGTTATCTCTTGCAAAATCAGCACCCGGATAAGCGCTTTCTGAGAAGCGCGTCGCGAGCGGGGCCGCAGCTGCTCTGGGGCCGTGCCGTGCCATTGCTGCCCCCAGGGCCGCGCTCATCGCCCGCCTCGGGCTCCGGCCGCCCGGGAGCTCCACGAGCCCGTTTGGCTCCGAGGCGGCCGTGGGCGTCGCGGGCTTCCCTGTTTTGAAGCCGCAGGGATCGGGCGCAGGCCTCGTGTGCAGGGAAGCGGCGCCCAGGAAGGGAGCTGCACGGGCGGCCTCTGCACCATGACCTGCTGCGCATGATGGGGGCATTRAATAAAATACAAAAAAGCAGAGATTTGGGGATGAGCCACTTAAAAATAAGTGAATGGGCTTTAATGCAGCGATGCGCAACTCTAGGAAGGAAAAAAAAGCAGCTGCTCTCAGGATGTGCGAGCGGCGCCGTGGGCAGGGTGAGGCTGCAGGGGCAGGACCTGCTTATTGCGAGGTGAAACTCAACTGTGCGGGCACCTTGTGGGCAGGATGAGCAGCGTCTCTTCCACGTGCCCATGGGAATCCCGTGGGATGTGACCCCCTCACCTTCCCCACGTGCCCTGTTTTGAAGCTTTTCCTTCCACAAATGAAGGGGAGCTGCTGCTGGAGCTCGCGCAGGCCCCGGGCTGTCAGACACCCCCACACAAATCAGCTCTGGGGCGAGACAGGCGGGTTCCGCTTTCCCTCAGGATGTGGGTAAAAGGAGCATCAGCCGCCAGCGCAGGACAGAGGGGGACGGGCAGCAGCACTGACTGAAGGTGCCACCTTCTGCGCACCATCAATTCACAGAGGTGGGTAATCAAGCTGAATTAAGTACATTTACAAGGGCACATGGGGTAACTGAGGTTACCCGAGTGAAACATCACCCCAAACGCTGCCACTTCAGAGGGCAGCTCTGCAAAAAGGGTAGCTCTGCTCCCACCTCCACAACGTGGCACTTGGGGTCTTGTTCTGCTGTTATGGCAGGACTGGGTCTTCAGGAGGGCCATTTGCTCCCCATGGGGGTGCTTGTTTTGGGGCTCCCATGTGGGCGGCCTTGGCTGCAGCTCCTGCAAGGGCATCAGTGCATTCTCAGTGCCCTCTAGCGCCCGTTCCTGCCCTCCCCGGCGGGAACATCCCAGTTCCTCCCAGAGAGGAGGAAYGGAGACCAGCAGAGGGAGCAGGTCCCAGGCTGCGAAATGAAACCTCTGGCACAGCTGTGGTTTGCAGACAGATGCACTGCTCCGCATTCATTGCATTGATATAGGAATTGACCTGCAGTTCTTACACGAACATTAAGACCAAGGCAACATTTCCCATTAAACTCTGCAAAACATTAAGCAAAATTATCAAAACATCTTCCAAAAAGTGCAGCCATTCCAGCACTGGAACATCAGGATTCCCACTTCTGAGAGAAGCCACTAAAGTTCTTTGCAGTTAAGCAGTCTCCTTCACCCAAACATTTCAAAAAAAAAAAAACCAGTCAGGACAGGATACAGGCTGCTGAAACACTCACATTCCAGTCTCTTAAGCACTACCAGAGTGTCTTAACACACATGGAACGGTGACACATTGTGCGTAAGTTGTGCGTGTCTTACAGCTTCATTGAGTAGTGCACAGGATCTAACAGCTAGAGTAATTGCACTGCAAATTTAAGTGGAATGAGAACAAGCTCTACAGTCCATTCAGGCATTGGTTGTTTTCTTCTCTGACTCTTCTTTCTTTGGATCCTGCTTCAACTTATAATCAGCCAAGGCAGCCTTGATTGCATCTTCAGCCAACACTGCAAGGAAAACAAAACAAAGTTTCACAGGAATGTTTCAAAGAAGGCATGAAAAGCCTTTTAGAACAGAATAAACAGTAAGACCAGCAACAGCACCATAGGATTTTGAGAACAGAGTCAATATTTTGGAAGTAAAAAGCCAAAAGTCAAACATAACATCATTTGTCTTCTGACCCAYGCAGAACCCAAAAGAAGATGAAAAGAAGATGGAAAACGTCTGAAAACTCTGAATGTCACTCTCCAAAGCCGGAATACAGGCAACCTTTTCTTACAGACCAGCCGTGGTCATTCCACATACAGGTATTTTATTYGGATAATTAACATTTGGAAGTATCTGTGCCATTAGCAAAAGTCTTAATTCACACAGTTTAGTCCTTTACTTACTAGAGCAGTGCAGTTTGACGGGAGGAAGGCAAAGTTCTTTAGCAATGTCTGTGTTCCTGATCTTCAAAGCTTCGTCAACCTGAAGAACACAGTTTGCATGAGGTCACTAGTGATCTCATGTATAACACAGGCTGCAAACACATTTGCCAGAATATTGGTACAAACCTAATGGAATTGGCACATCAGGATCTCTCACATGCCCCTGGCAGCACAGGATGCTGAACAACATCCTGATGTTCAAGGCAAGAAAACCCCTCAATATCTACCCCATTTTCTGCTGTGCCTGCCACGTAACAGGTTTCAGGAACATCTCGAGTAGTAGCATCAACCAAAACACACTAGTGCCAGGGTCCAAGTAGGACTGTAAAGAACTGCTCCAAGTGTCTTTACATTTTCTCCCAATGCAGAAACACAAGCTTTGTTAAACTCGTACAGAAATGGGACAAGTAACACACCATTACAGCTTTTTTTCCTCCTCAGACCTCGTGATCAACATGTTTTTTCCTGCTGCACAACCCCCAAAACGCTTCCCTGCAGATCAATGTAGAATCTTGGAAGCGACAGCTACGGCCCCACAAGCCAGGCTGCTGGCAGGGCCAAAGTTCTCAGCCGCTGCTTTCCAAGCTACAGCACCACATGGCACAAACCACATGCRGCGTCTTCTGTGCCTCTGCTCCCCATTCATCCCAACGGGGAGAAGACTCGGTCCTTGAAGCGCTCTRTGTGTTGCCCCCTCCACAGGGACCTCTTACCGTTTTTCCCTTAACCCACTCGGTAGCCAGCGAGCTGGAGGCGATGGCCGAGCCGCAGCCGAACGTCTTGAAGCGGGCGTCGATGATCTTCCCGTTCTCGTCCACCTCCACCTGCGGGAGCGGCAGTGGCAGCACCCGGCCAGGGGTCCCCAAAACACCCTCGGGAGCAGGGGGGAATGTCGGGAAGCACCTGGCTACATCCCGGCGAGTGGGGATCAGGGCCTGGGRAGGGGATAAGGGAACTAGGGCATGGAGGGAGGGGGACACAGCAGACCAGGCCACAGCCAAGAGGCCCCAAGGTCACCCGCGAGCGCAGGGTGACCCCCCAGGCCCAGGGACACCCCCGGCTACCTGCAGCTTCATGACGTCTCCACAGGCGGGCGCGCCCACCAGGCCGGTGCCCACGTTCTTGGCGTTGCGGTCCAGCGAGCCCACGTTGCGCGGGTTCTCGTAGTGATCCACGACCTGCGCGGGGCCGCCGCGTCACCACCGGCCACGGGCACCCGCCCCTTCCCGCGGCAGCCCGGCCCCGCCGCCGGCCCCGGGGGCCGGTCCCGTGTCCCCGGCCCTCACCTTCTTGTGGTAGCCCAGCCTGGCCGCCGCCCGGCGCCCCGGCCGCAGCAGCAGCGCGGCCCCCGCCGCCCGCAGCGCCGCCATCTTGCAGTGCGGGGGCGGGCCGCGCCGCGCCGCCCTTTTATAGCCTGCGCAGGGGGCGGGGCCTCGGCGGCCGTTACGGCCGTTGCGCCTGAGGCGCTGCCGTTAGCGGCGCGGCGGCCGCCGCAGGCCCCGGGAGGGCCTCGTCATGGTGCTCCCTGCCCCGGCGACGCCGCGCCCGCTCCGCGGCTGYGGGCGCTTCCCCCCGTGCCCTTCGCTCTGCCCCGCTGCTGTGTCGCTGTTTTAGGCCGAGCTTTTGGCTCGTCGCTTTGGGGGAGGTCCCGGGTTCCGGCCTCGCAGGGCCGCGTGCGGGGGGCAGATAGCGCCGTTATCGCCTCGCCGCGGGGCGGCGCCGCGCTTGGCAAGGGCACCTCGAGACGGGCAGCGCGGGGGGCTCTCCTCAAGGGCTCTGTCGCTATGCATAACGTATAATTGCATTACTAATGCAATGCGTAATAATGCATAATTAATAAAGCCTTGATTCTAGCAGTTAGCATAGTTTTTCTGAGCGTTTTTCAGGATTTTTGTGTGTGGCGCAGCCGCCTTTGGCAGGCGGGGTCGCCGCACGTGCGGCGCGCGCCTGCCACACTCAACATGGCGGCGTTCGCCTGCTCTGGACCTTCTCTAAGGCCCCCCGTTTGCCAAGCCCCGGGGTGGCCTCGGCGGTGCCTGCGCCGCGCAGGAGGCTGCAGGACGGGCGGCAACGCGAGGCGATGGGTCCGGCGTGGCGTGGGCAGCCCTGGCGGCTGGCGGAGCGGCGCTAGCTGCGAAGGGAGCTGCATAAGATGGCGGCGGCGGGAGCCGAGGCGGCCGCAGCGGTGTCTGAGGAGGAGGAGCAGAAGCGGCTGCTCGAGGGCGACCCCGAGTCGGGGGGCGACTCGGACGATGAGGGCGACTCGGAGTCGTCGGGCGATGGCGAGGACGAGGAGAAGGAGAACGAGGCCGAGATCCAGCGGCTAGAGGAGCAGGTGAGGCCCGCGGCAAGCGGCGGCGCGTGGGCAGGGGGCGGCGGGGCCGACCCAGGCCCGGCCGGGCAGCGGCTCCGGGGCCGCGGGGCAGCGGCCGGGGCTCGAGCCCCCTGCGCTCCGGGTGCCCTTTCGRGCCCTTTCAGCACCGAAATACCCGTAGCGATACTCAGAAAGCCGGTGGTGCCGCGCGGCTGGTGCTGAGATTTGTGCGGGTGGGAACGTGTGGGGTCCGAAGCGCGTGTGTGCGAGGGCAGTATTTGTTTTGTTTTGTTTTTCTGGGATATTGTTTCCAAAAAAGCTGCGGGCGAAAGTCCTGGTGAATGAACAGCTCCATTCATCGAAAGGGCGCTTCTGGCTCTCTGTTTTGCTTTTGCTGTAGAGGAAACAAAAAACAGGTTGAAAAAGTGTCTCACTGGAGCGAGCTGCCCGCTCGGTGTGTGCTTTGTGTGAGGATGGGGACAGTGGCGGCCTTTGGGTGCCCCGTTTGCCCCTGGAAGTGACACCTTGGGGTGGATTTTGCGGGCAGGAGCCCCGCGCTCCCGACTGCAGCTGCTGCACCGCTCAGCAGCAGCTCTTAGCTCTGCAAAAGTTAAAGATTTGCTTAACTTGACGGCGTTTCTTTATGAACTTCGKGACCTGTAAGTGTCTTGCAAACGGCAGTGAGGTTTGGCAGTAGCTGTGCAGGAGAACAGGCTTTGTCTCTCCTGCGTGAACAGTTGATGACGTTCTGTTCTGCTAAGTTTTTTTGATTTCTTATAGGTCCATCACTTAACAGCACTTGAAAAAGACTTTTTTTTTTTGTCATTTTTTAAGCTTTCTATCAATGCCTTTGACTACAACTGTCACTTGGATCTGATAAAACTGCTCCGCCAGGAGGGAGAGCTGGTGAAGCTCAGAAGAGCCCGTCAGAAGATGAGCGAACTCTTCCCTCTTACTGAAGGTACAGAAGCCAGTGCTATTTACATGTCATTTGCATGAAGTGAGCTTGTTTCAGTAGCAAAATAATGTGTTTGTCAGGTGTTGGTATGTGTTTTCTTTTCMTGGTGGTACTTTCAGGAAGGATTCAGGAAAGATGCATCTCTTTGTGCCTCACTGGTTACAGGCACCACACTGATCCCCTGCCCGAGGTGTTGCTACATTTGCACTGTTTGCAACTTCTGTTCTCTCTAAATACAAACACACTTGTTTAGTACCGAGCTGGAAATGACTTTTCATCAGAATTAACCACGGGTGGTTGTGGAGGCAGGACTTGCTCCCCTCGCCCTCTTCCCTCCCTTCGTCTTTTTAAGGAGCCTGTTTTAAAAAATGGCAGAATTGTTCAACAAGTGGATTTAACTTAATCTTTCTGAATGGTGGTGATGCATTCTAAGCTTCTTGCTTTCAGAGATTTGGCTGGACTGGCTGAAGGATGAGATAAAAATGGCTTCTGAAAGCTCTGAGCGAGAGAAAGTTTATGAGCTATTTGAGAGAGCTGTGAAGGACTACATCTGTAAGTTGTTTCCATTATTCCTGCTGTGAGGCAGAACTTGGATCAAAACTAGTGTGGGGTGTTTTTTTCTTTTTTTTTTTTTCTCTCCTATGGTGTAGTAATTAAAGGCTGCTAAAAGACAGGACTTTTTATGTACCATTGCAATGGTGATGCTGATACAGGTGTCTGGAATATACATTTTTTTTTTTTCCCTACATTGGATGATGAAGACAATTCATATAACTTGGTCTGCTTGTATGCTGTGAGCGATAGGCGTTCAGGAATAGTTTTCATTTTGTTTTGCTTTCCCCCTCTGCTTTTTTGAGGGGATGGAGTTACCTGTTTCTCACAAACTCTTTCAGGTCCTGAAATCTGGCTGGAATACGCCCAGTACTCCATCGGTGGCATTGGCCAGGAAGGAGGCATCGAGAGAGTGCGCTCGATATTTGAGAGGGCGCTGACTGCCGTGGGGCTGCACGTGACCAAGGGGACGGCGCTGTGGGAAGCGTACCGCGAGTTCGAGAACGCCATTCTGGAGACGGCCCAGGTGGGGTCCCCCCGCGTGCGCCTCGCCTCGGGGCCCTGCTGGGCACTGCTTCAGCTGGCAACCACTGCTTTAAGGGACTCGGTTATTAAACACAGTAATGTTCTTGCCGCTCAGTGTTTAGCCATGTGCTCTGCAAATACAAAGATGATAATTGTCTTTCGACTTCAGCATGGATTTCATTCATCATTTCACCCTTCTCGGGCTTTTTATTTGCAGTACGCTACAAGTTTGAAGTCTACCAAAAATACGAGGTGGTCGGAATATCAGTATTGCTGTTTGTGGACAGTTTTCCCATATAAGATGTGGAAGCTAACCAGTCACTAACGGAGCTCTTATAAAAGAGTAACTGGGGAACACCTTTTCTTTCTTTCGTTCTGTTTATGACAGACTTGTTTTAATAAGTCTACTGCACAAATAACTTACGACTCCCAACTTTCTTTCCATTTGTGAAAGCTGGGAGTCTTAAGTTGTTCRTACATTAGACTTATCGAAAACCCACCTGGCAGCCCAAGGCATGGGCACGTGCCATATCTTGGGGTTGTTATTTCCCCACGTATGTGCCAGCTTTCAGTAAGGAACGCTTTTTGCATTCAGCCAGCTTCTGAATCTAGCARCTTGCAGGTTTTAGCTTTACGCTTGTCACCCGAGCTGCCTTGCTCTGCCTGCTCCGGAAGGATCACGTTGTCATTTGGAGCCTGGTTCCCTGCCACGCAGTCAATCTCCTGTCRTGTTCATCAGCCGGGGGTTGCGGGCAGCAATTTCATTTTGCTCCTTGTGTTTGCAGCCGGCCCCTGGCAGCGTTCCGCTGCCCGAGCAGCAGCAGATGCTCTGCAGCCAGCTTGAGAAGATCCACACGCTGTTCCGGCGCCAGCTGGGGATCCCGCTCTTAGGTAAGAGCCCGTGAGCTCGGCAGCACGGCACGGACAAGCTGCCTTGTGGCCAGGCAGYCCTTAGTTGCAGCTCTTCTTTTGACAGTGTTGCTGCAACTGCAGCTCTAGTGTTTATGTGGTTCAATCAGTGAGATTTGCCTGTCTTGAGGGTCTCTTGAAACAACTTGTGAGTTCTTTTTGTGCAGAAATAATTCTTGCTCGTTGAAACTTGGTATTTTGGCACTTGAAAAGCTTCTGCTAGTGTGCTTTTTGAGTATATAATTGGAAGTTATCTAAGTTTTCTAAGGTACAAGTGATTAGCACAAAACAAGACCATTAAGAATGAGGAATTCCGCTGTAAAGATCATCAAGAACCTTAGTTGATGCCTAATAAATATTGTCAGCTGGATTATTAGAATCCTGTCAGATCAGATTCATACTTTTAGTTTCCTGCATCTCTTTCTTTGCCTGTTTGCATGCTTATAGGAGAAAGTTAAGCAGAACTCTTTGACTTCATTTATATATTGTAAGAATTTGGGTTGGTGTCTTTCTTTAAAATACTCGGGGTCTTGTCCCTCTATTTTTCTAACTCAAGCCATAAACTTAAAAGTAATTTGTCCCTAGTTTGTTTTAGAACGCCCTTTAAGCATGCAGCAGTGCAAGAGTAAAGAAAACATAAGCTGAACTGTGCATGTATGTTAGCTTCAAGCATAGGTTGAATTCTGATTGCCTAGTCCAATGAACGTGTTAGTGATGGGGTTTCGTATTAATAGATATGGAAGCTTCATTTGCTGAATATGAGGAATGGTCAGAAGATCCAATCCCAGAAACAATAATAAAGAACTACAAAAAGGCTCTGCAGCAACTGGAAAAGTATAAACCGTATGAAGAGGCGCTGGTAACTGTTATTTATATCCTCTTTTAAGACCAAGAGATAATGAGTTGCTTTGGCATAATTTTGTCTCTAGTAATGGAGGTCAAGCAGCTGAGTATTGCTAGGTGAATCTTAATAGTGAGCAATGTGCAAGAAACTTGTCAGTCATGTACTGGAGACTGTAGAAACGGGATCATCTATTTGCTGTGCTGGGTCAGCTAAAACTAAGTTTTAGTTAGCTAAAACTAACTAGCTAGCYGCTGGCTGTGGCTGCTCCTTCACAACTTGATGTATATGCTGGCTTTGGAGCAGTAAGTAGGGATCTGAACCTGGCTTTGGAACCAGGATGGTATTCAGAGCTTGCTGGAAATCTGTGAAAATCTAAACTGAAACCTTTATGAAACTGTTGATGTTTAGAGGCTAGGCAAGATGGCTGTGAGTTGAATTGCTTGAATCATGCTTTGTTTGGAAGATCTTTATTTTCTGTAACCCTGTTTGTCTTACAGCTGAGTGCTGAAACACCAAAGCTAGCAGAATATCAAGCCTATATTGATTTTGAAATGAAAGCAGGTGATCCAGCTCGCATTCAGTTGATCTATGAGAGGGCTTTGGCGGAGAACTGCCTTGTGCCAGATCTTTGGGCACGCTACAATCAGTATTTGGTAAGGAGGAGAAAAAAAAAGGTGTTCATGGCTTTATTTTCCTATTTTTAATCTTAATAATTGATAAATGACCATCAARTTCTAATTCAGCCCTTCTCCTTAGTTTTTAAAATCCCAGGGAGCTGATAGCCAAGTAACTTGTTGGCTATGTCAAAGCAATTTCCAGTTTTACCTTTTATTCCTTCCTGTTTTATCAGCGGTATACCTATTGATAAGGGAACATTTCTTKGCGTTTTCCTCCAGCTTGGGCCACCTGGCCAGGAACTCTCCAGGAGGGACCAGCCATCCTGAAAGCCCTGAGCTTTCTCTATGGTAGAGGCACCTGACGACGTCCCTCCTGGTCATTGCACTTTTGTAGGAAAGTGGTTCTTTGTCCATGAATTGTTAGGGAACCTGCCTGGCGTTCAGAGGGCACGAGTAAACTGTGGGAAATGTTATTATGCACGGGCAACAGGTGAGGCTATTGAGAGATCAGTGTAACTTGGTACAGGAGACTTAGGCCAAGTTGTTCCGTCATCGTCTCTCATTATTTCACCAGCTTGAAGCAGCAGGTTGCAGGTGGAACAACCAGCCTGTTTCCTGAATAGTCTATCTGTGCACCCTGCTTCTTGTGCCCTTCTCTCCCCTCTGAGCATATTAAGAGCTGGGAATTTACCTTGTGTATTTACTATATATCTGTCTTGTTCTGGTGTAAAACCAAGCAGTTCAGTACTGTGGGCTTCAGTGTGGCATGCAGTCACACCCCGCCACAGCCCCTGAGCCTGCCCGTCCTGTTAGGAGTGAGTTCAGTGGGGTTTTAGGAAAATAGCTTTGAAAATACCCATCTTGTTTTAACTCTTCAAATATGAGATGAAAATGAGCGTGGGTTTTGCGGTGTTGTATTGTTTGTTTTGTTTTAAGGTGTCAGCTGTTTATAGGCTAGTATTCATCTCAAATGGGCTCTTCTGAGTAACGAGCTTAAATTTAACTCTATTAATTTCAGGACCGGCAGCTGAAAGTGAAGGAACTGGTGTTATCAGCCCACGACCGTGCGGTGAGGAACTGTCCCTGGACGGTCGGGCTCTGGATTCGCTATCTCTTGGCGATGGAAAGGCACAGCATTGATCACTGCACTGTTTCTGGTAAAGAAGGGCTGCTTCAGCACAGCTTTCCACAATATGAAATGGCTCTCTGAACTCTGAATAAGGATGTGTGTGTGACAAATAGTGACCTGAATGATGCTGATACAATTCCTTGTAATCCTTGCACAGCAGTGTAAGCTGATGAAGTTTACAGTAGGGTGCTTCTGGAGTAAAGCTGCTTATGTGCAGTAGTTTCCCTTCTGCACATCTTGTTTTAACTTTGCTTGAGCATTACTGAATCAACCTTTTACACAAAATCCTCCATGCAGTAAATTGGTTTAGGAAGCAAGTCTATTTTCTTGTCTTTCTAGGAGTAAAAACTGCCCCTGTTTTTCCTCCTCCGTACTGTAGTGACAAGTCACACATCCATACTTGTGACTTCTGTTAGTAGCTGAAAAGCAAATACAGGTTTGTCTCGTCTCTTGCAGAAATTTTTGAAAAGGCTCTGAATGCAGGTTTTATTCAAGCCACGGACTATGTAGAAATCTGGCAGGCGTATCTTGATTACTTAAGAAGAAGGGTGGATTTTACACAAGGTGTGTATCCTGTGTGAATAGATACTCAAGCTGTTTTCTGGATATCTCTTTGAAACAGTGCTAATCCTTTTTATACTTAACGGTCATCTTTGTCTCTCACAGAAGTTACTTTTGGATAGTTAATGCCTATGAAATGTACTGACTTACTTGTTTTAAAGCAGTTGCTTTTTGACAAGATAGRTTTTGCAGTTCAAAGTTATTTTGCAGTTTTTCAGTTTTACTGAAGTATCTTTGTTTCTTCACAATGTAATTATCTTGTATGTTAGTGGAGAAGCTATATTGGATGAGGGARGAAAACCATTGTTTTTGAGATTTTTGTCACCTTTTTCCTTTCTCAAGACTCAAGTAAAGAACTGGAAGAGCTGAGGTCTGCGTTTGCACGTGCTGTGGAGTATTTGAAGCAGGAGGTAGAAGAGCGTAAGTTAAAACATCCACAGTATATATGTATTTTTTTCCCCCTTGTTCAAGTGATTTTCTATTAACTATAAATACATGTGGAGAGTTAGTTTTGTTAACTTCCTTTAAAATGTTTGGGACTTGAAGATAAGCTAAAAATGTTTCATCTGCAACTTAGAACTTGCTTGTCTAATAAATAATTTATTTCCAAATCCATTCACAAAGAATACTTCTTTTTTTATCCGAAGGTTTCAGTGAGAGTGGAGATCCATCCTGTACCATCATGCAGAACTGGGCGAGAGTTGAGGTGATGTTTCTGTCTACTATATTTTAAATTGTTAGTCCAGAGGAGATGTAGATTTTTAATCGTTCTTAGCACAGAAAGCATGTAGTAGAAACCAGTTTAATATTGTCTACACTAGCTAATTTCAAAGTGGTGCTGGTGCTCCCTTGGGAGGCTAATGCACATCCTGGAGGAGATCTGGCATTCCTTTTCCTTCCTTTTCCACATGCACACACRTGAATCTGGGTAACTAGTGACACTTCTGTGCTCCATTTTCACTGGGCATAATGAGTATAATGGCTTGCCAAAATCTTGGATACTGCAGTCACTGTGACTAAATATAGGTCTGCATCTGGGTTAGTCACCTGCACTTGGAGAGGGAAGGAGRTGCTTCTGGGTGTGATTCAGCTTGTGCTGAAGCAATTCTGTAAAGTCAGCTGTGTAATGTGGTGCCCAYGGGTCTCTAGAGTTAGATCAGATTAATTACACTTGGATGTCTTGAATTCCCCTCRCCCAGATCAAAGGGGCTTAGAGTGATAATAGAGGAAACGCACTATTTATCACTGCACTGAAACACAAAGCCAGTCCTCTGGAGTAGGTGCATTTAGGAATAACAAGATACCAAAAAGTTCAGAAATAATTATCTCCAAATTTGTTTAATGACTAAAATGCAATGTATATGAGAACCAGAGAAAAACACCGATACAACAGCCAAGCCGAGAAATGTTACTCTTAGTAGAATTGCATTATATGCTTACTGTCTATGACCCTAAAAAAACTTTGCTGGTTTTCAGGCTCGCTTRTGTAACAACATGCAGAAGGCCAGAGAACTTTGGGACAACATTATGACTAAAGGGAATGCCAAATATGCCAACATGTGGCTGGAGTATTACAACCTTGAAAGGTAAGACCTTTGAATGGAAGAGTTAATTAGATCCTTTAGTTCCCTCATCACTTTGTGACGAGAGATACAGTTAGCATTGTTAGATCATGAGAGTTTATAAAGTGCTTTGGAGATTCTTAGAGCAGCTCCATCATATCTCTGAACTACTGCAACAAAGCATAGCGTGTGTTAGCTGGGGAAGAGGGAGCAGCCGTTGCGTGGCACGTGGTCATCTCTGTTCCATAACTCTGAGGTGGAGGTTGGCTCCTTTCTGCTGCGATTTCCCCAATGCAGAGCCCACGGTGATACTCAGCACTGCCGGAAGGCCTTGCACCGAGCTGTGCAGTGCACAAGTGACTATCCCGAGCACGTCTGCGAGGTGCTGCTCACGCTGGAGAGGATAGAAGGTAACGGCAAGTTTTCTACTTGTCATTTCACCAAGGCTGCTTTTAGCGTACAATGATACGGAATGAATTTTTGATACAATTTGTTTCCATTTTAGCCATTMACCATTTTAAGATGTTAATTTTAAAATAAGTAAAGATGTATAAACTCATTTTTCTAGAATTGTATTTTCAAAATATGTAAGAGCTAAACACAAGAGGTTTTTTCGTTCTTTAGGAACACTGGAAGACTGGGATGYGGCTGTCCAAAAAACAGAAAACAGATTGGCTCGGGTTAATGAACAAAGAGCAAAGGTCAGAACTTTGTGAACTATGTAAGCAATTAACAGGAAATGCCCCTTTTAGGATCATCTTTGTTTGAATGTCACATTTTTAATGGAATTCCCATGGATGAGCCTGTACTGTCTGTATTCCTCAAAATTATTGTTTTTTAATTTAAAAGTATGATTAGTTTCTTCTGGTGATGCTCTTTGAACTTTTGACATCCGTATGGATACAGATGGCTCGAGTATTCTAAGCAGACTATAAGAACAAACAGCAAAGATACTGCCTAAATGATAATCCTGTTACTGCTGTGTTTTGTAGTAGGAGAGCTCAGAAGAAARCTCTCTAGGTTCTGCACCTCTAGAAAATCCTGTGTTAAGATCTCCTAAATATATAATTGTGCATATTTGTAGGCTGCTGAGAAGGAGGCTGCTTTGGCAAAGCTGGAGGAGGAGAAGGCTGAGCAACGAAAGCAGTCTCGGGCTGAAAAGAAAGCTTCCAAAAAGGCAAAGAAAAACAGGGCTGGAGATAAGCGCAAAGCAGAGGATGACGATGAGGGAGAATGGGGACAAGAGGAGGAAGGTAAAAAACTTAAGATTTCTGTCCTCTGGCCACAGGATTTTTGATTCTTTCTCTTCAGTTAGAGGTTGCTGAGGAAGAGGTATCATTAATATCTTGAGCGTTGCTCTGTTTTCAGGATCCGAGGAGGCCTTCATTCCGTGTGGAGAAAGATGCGTTTTCTTAGCAGTTATAGTGAAATGAAAGCAAGATTAAATGCTTTCTGAGTAAGAGAAGTATATGTTCATAGTAAATTTTAGAGGGTTGAAAAATGCTCCATCCTGTTTGGCAAATAAGTAACTTGAGCAGGTCATTTATAACTGACAGCGAAAATATCCACGTAGTTTWATTCTAAATCCCTTCTGTTTGGGTCAAGTAATCTGTTCTTCATTATTAGAAAACTGATAGAAGTTTCTATGTCCTGTCTTTAAGACTTCTCATTGTCCTTATTTTCACACGCAGTTTTCAGAGACTATAGTGGTAACGGAGGACAGCTTATTTATTAGGAAGGAGAAATGGTCTAATTTTTCTAGTAAGGCTTTCGATTTCATTAACCAACAGAGCAACCCAGCAAGAGACATAAGGGAGACGGCGATGTTTTACCTACCGAAGAAGAAATGGAGGTGGAAACTGGCTTGTTTGGAAGGAGCGCCCCCGAAAAGCCTGAGCAGCCCCCAAACCAAAAGGAAAAGGCGTCTACCAGTCGGAAAGAGATTCCCAAAGTTCTCCACGACAGCAGCAAGGATAATGTCACGGTGTTCGTCAGCAATCTGGCGTACACCATGGCYGAGCCGCAGGTGAAGCTGAGGGGGCTCTTTGAGAGCTGCGGGGAGGTCGCAGAGGTCCGGCCCGTGTTCAGTAACAAGGGGACTTTCCGGGGCTACTGCTACGTGGAATTCAAGGAAGAGAAATCGGCTCTCCAAGCTCTCGGCCTGGATCGCAAAGTCGTGGAGGGAAGACCCATGTTTGTTTCTCCCTGTATTGACAAGAACAAGAATCCAGACTTCAAGGTACAATTTGCTCTTATTTTTCCTAGAAATACATTGAACAGTGGGACGGCTTAAAAAAAACAGCAGAATATGTTACTTCCACAGGACTTGTATGGAAGAATTCATATTTTGCTAGTTTGGAATGGTACCTGTTAAGTCTCAGCAGGAAATCAGTGTTTTTCTGAGTTCCCGTATCTCATGTTTTCTTGCCATGAACKAAACTGATACTAGCAGGTATCTGCCTAAACCAACCGCAGCAAGTTGTTAGTGATGTGTGTACCCAGACTGCTAATAGGCTTTTATTATAGATGCGCTGGTTCTTGTTAATGATGCATAGTAGSTGCAAGTGATACAGCTTGCATGTTAATAGTTTTCTGCGTTATTGGATTATTGTACAGAGGATTGGTAAGTACTTGGTGACAGCCGAGCAAGAAATCACCTTAACAGTGGCAGTTCTCTCCACAAAACAGGCAGAAGTGCAGGAGCTTCTCAGTTTGAAGAACGATTTGCCATTCCTTGGAAGTTCTTATTTTTGGGTGGGGGAAATGAGTTATACAAATGTCTTYCAGGATCCTACCTATCAGTTTATTTTGCACAAATACATAGTGATGGAGATTTAGTGTAGTAATTAGAAGTTTCTCACTTGATAGGGAATTAATAGCTTTTCCTTTCTGTAGGTGTTCAGATATAGCACTACGCTGGAGAAACACAAACTCTTTATATCTGGTTTGCCGTTTTCTTGCACTAAGGAAGAGCTGGAAGAAGTGTGTAAAGCACATGGAAATGTGAAAGACATAAGGTTGGTCACCAATCGAGCTGGAAAACCCAAGGTAAGCATCCTTGGTGCRCTGTTAACTTTACGAAAACCTTCAAAGAGCCACTTTTCATGAGGCTTGCTTATAAAGATCTATCTTTTAAAAGCAAATGAGACTTGAACAAGTAGTTTGCCAACCTGGCTKTGCCTTAAAACTTGCAGAAATTGAGAGGTTTATACAGTGAAGGGTGACTTTGTGACAACAAATGAGAGACRGGGCAGGAAAAGGATTTTTTTTTCTTTGTTTCTTTTAACTTGAGTAAGAAGAATGTGTGATCTAACAGGGATGAAGAGAAAAATACTTGCAGCAGCTTCAGCCTAATAAGAGGACACGTTATGAAGTCTGTGAAGAACATTTMCTTTCTAAAATAACTGTGCTAAAGTGAATCGCTTCCTGCCTATCCTCAGTTTCTTGCTGTGATTGTTCATAGCACCTGCTGCAGTCATGAATTTGCTAATGAGAAATTAGCCACCTTTCTCTGGGGCTTATTTCCATCTTATAATATGTAGGCGCGGGTTAAATAAGAGATTCCAAACCAGCTGCTGTTCTGTGGAAGCCCTCTGTGACCCTCCAGCCTGCCTGTGTGTTGGGCGCCTCTTCCAGGCTTCATTCTGGTCATGTGCCTGTAAATTAATCTTTTATTGTTCTCTTTAGCTCTTAGTGATACCTCAGTTTCTGTTTATGCAAACCTTGTGATGACTGGTCTTGGGTCTACCCCAGGGCTTGCAGCACAGGCTCCCAGCATAATTTGAGTGGGGATTCTGCTTGAACTGTGAATAAATGTGCTTTAAATGACTGTGTTGCATAAGACCTGATGTGCCTGTGGCGTCCTGTGAAGCCAGATAATCCAAACAACCCGGCTTTGGGGGTCGAGTGTCACTCGGGAGAATAACAAAAGCAGAACCGGCAGCGATGTTTCTGCAAACACGCTGTAGCTGGCGGCAGATGCTGGGGAGCTGCCTTTTTACCTGCTTGCTGGAAATAAGGGCTCCGTGTGCCCTCAGCAGCTGTGCCCTCTCTCCTCAGGGCCTGGCCTATGTGGAGTACGAGAACGAAGCGGAGGCCTCGCAGGCTGTGCTGAAGATGGACGGCCTGACGATTAAGGAGCACGTCATCAAGGTGGCCATCAGCAACCCGCCGCTCCGGAGGCCGCCGGAGAAGCCCGAGGCCGGCCGAGCCTCCCAGTTCGCGGCCCCGCGGCAGCTTTACGGAGCGTGAGTGTCCCGAGGGAGGTCCCGTGGCGAGGCTGGGGGAGCAAGCACCAGGTTCCCCAATACRCTGAAATGTGGGAATTTCTTATAGGTTATGAGTGTTTAACAGATCCTGAGTGGTAAGATTTGGGGATTGTTGGATGAAAACRAGCAGGTTTGCTTCTTTCCTTTTACATTAACAACATAGAGTCCACTGTGAGTAGAAGTACTCRCCGTTGGGCATCCTGTGATCCTGCCCACACCTCGGTGCTCGTAGCTGTTCCCCATCCTCTGGTTCTGCAGAACGAGCTGCTCCCCATGAGCATCGGGACTGCTCCCCGGTGCCCCAGGGCTCCCTGTGCCTGGGGGGTTGGTGTTGGCATCGCCCTGCGTGTCCTGTGGAAAAACAGGCGGCTTCGGTTTCTGGGGACTGTCGGCAGTTGTTTTCTGCTGGGGTAGGTATAGGGTTCCCGAGGGCATCACTTAGAAGCTTTGTGCGCTGCTTATTACTGAAGCAAAAGAGAAGAATGAGTGTCCCGTTTGGTGAACAAAGTGCTGGTTGTTTCCCTGCCCTTCAGTCTGTCCAAAGAGAGCTGGAATATCTTTAACCGTGACTTCTCGCCCTGCAGGCGAGGCAAGGGAAGGACGCAGCTCTCCATGATGCCTCGTGCGTTACAGCGCCAGAACCATCCCGTGGCCAAGGCYGAGAATGGGATGGTCCAGAATTCACCAGCAACCTCATCCGGAGCCCCCGAGGAGCCCAAGAAGATGTCCAACGCTGACTTTGCCAGGATGCTACTGAAGGAGTGAGCCCAACGGCCGCCAGCAGCTGGTCTGGTAAAATGTGAAATGCCTTTATGGAAGCCATGTTGTGTCCTTACTCGTGCTAGCAAGGAGAGAGCGCCAGTCACAATCATGTATAAATACTGTTCTGGACTGCTGCATTCATGAAGATCAGTGTAGAATGGTACAAATCCCTTTTTTGTTTTGTTTGGTCGTTTTCTTTTTTTCCTCTGTTTCTAAGAGCAAAGAGTTATACTGTGTCCTGGTAAAATGGCTTTAAATGATCCCTCATATTGAGGGTAACGAGGGAGGAAATATTTCCTTTACAGGGTGGATGGCACACAGGACTTTGTGAATACTTCATGGCTGTTTTTCTTTCGTTAAAGAATGAGATGCTACGTGAAAGCCTAGTGACGAGCTCGCCGCGCTGGTCGGAAGTTCAGGTTGTGATTGAAGTCCTTCTCTCTGACAACAAACGCCCGTTTCTTTTTTACACACCCACCTTTCCATAAAAAACGGCAGATGCTAGTAACTTCACCACAATGGCCTATTTTAGTATTGGGAGAGTTTCTATACGGATGTGTGTATATGTGTAGATATACAAATATACATACATATCTGCGTATTCAGTTGATGTCCTGTTCAAGTTGACCCGTTTTTTATATTGTGTATTTGTAAATGACATTCAGACGATTATTTTTAAGTGTCATGAGCTGATACTAGAGGCAGAGTTTTGTTTCCCATGAGCTGTACATGCTGTTGCCGAGGACCATTTTTTGTTTTGGGTTGCTAGCCAGCTCCGTGTCTCCGCAGGTGGTTTCTGTATGGTTTTGTACAAATGTGAAGTGCAAGCTGAAGTTTCTTGGTTTATTAAACTCCAGTTCTCAAAGGTTTTCTATAAATACTGTTGCTTTTGTTGAAATGTGGGTGACGGAATTGCACTTATCCAATGGCAGCTGGGTGATACTGAYGTACCTCCCCTCTCAGGTGCACTGAGATCCGTTACATGTTTAAGTACCTCGTTCCCTTTAGTGCGAGTATCCTGCAACCACTTTAGCAATCACCCTGACTTATAGGCTGGTGACTTATAGGCTTATAAGTCTTATAGTCTTCTATAGTCTTCTATAGACTTATCATAACCTAGTGCACGATCCTGGATAGAAATAGTGTTGCTTCTCCGGCTAGAGGTGCTGCCGACTCGGGCAGGCAGCGCCCCGGSAGCTAACGTGAGGGAAACTGGGTTCACTTGTGCAGCGCAGGGCCTGCTGCGCAGCCCCTCAATCCCGTGGGCAGGATTTGTGCTGCTTTGACTTGGCTTTCCTTGGAAATGAAGGCGCTGGCACCGCAGCTCTGGCCGAGGGACCGCGTTTTGTCAGCACTCGTGCTCTGCGTGTCCTCTGCTCGGCCACACGCGTGGGAACAGCCGCCCCACAGGGCCTTAATGCCCTTTGTGTCGCAAAAGCAGCTTCTTGAGCGCTAACCCGTAGTGTGGACTTGGTGGGACACGGGCACAAGGGCGGCGCAGCCGGCTCCGCTGCCAGGCAGGCACCCGCAGCAGCCTCCTGGAGCAGCAGCGCCCATCGGGGCTGCCTTGGCTGCTGGAGCAGCCCCTGCCCCATCAGCACCCAGGGAACCAGCGGGGCCCGGACAGCACTTAGGAACACAGCGGGGACCCTTTCTTAGTTTACTGCAGTAGAAAAGTGTTCTGAGAACAGTTTGTTCCAAACAAAGGCTTTAATATTAAAATACTTTATTAATCTGTTACTAAAATAACTTTTCAGAGCTCTAAAGTGCAGATTTTTTTATATATATATTCACCTTGCACTACAAAAATAAAGCATGCTTTGTAAAAACTCAACAACTCCCCTTTTGGTTTTCTGTCAGCAGTAATAAATACTGGGGGTACAACATAGAGGTAACTCCAGGTCTTGTCCTCTTGTCTGCTCCTTCTATAAACTATACCAGTTTCGCAAGTAAGAAATACTTAAAGTGGAGGAAATGATACTGGCACAGGACAGTGTAACACCTCAGGCTTTTCTGCAAAGCACTTRGGCTTATCAGCACTGAGGTCACAAAGCTCTGAGGTGCAGTCCAGAGTGGATGCTGGGGTCTGACACATTCAGAATTAATGGGCAGGGTCCAGAGAGCTTCTCATCTGTAGAAGAGAAAATTAGATTGCAGGTGCTTTTACCCTTCAAGCAAAAGCAAAGATAACTCACGTGTCCAGACAGGATCTTTAGTGCTGCATGGTTTTTTTTCCCCCCATTGAGCTGGACAGCAGCTTCCAGCTCCATCAACAACTGCTGCAGCACAAAGAAGCCCTGTGCGATGCTTTAAACATGCATCGCCCTAACGCCGTGAACCACTCATTACTGAAGTCGCTGCTCAAACTTCTCTTGTGCAGAGGGAAGGAGCTAAAAGACTTTGGCAGCCGTGTAAGTTTTTAGGATGTAGAGAACTTGCTCTACAAATCTTGAGTGAGAGGGTAAGGCCGATAAGGGTTGTTTCCTAGTCAGCTATAACAATTTCTGCCCCCAGTGTTGCAGAAACGAGCTGTTCTTCAAACCCTTGATGAACTGAGTGGAGAGAGTTGCAGTTTCCCAGGCTGTGGCTTGGCGAGGCGAGCCTTGGTGGAGCTGCTCCTGCTCTCGGGCACAGCAGAAGCAGCTTCCAGTTGAATAAGGAGCCACGGAGCCTTTCTTCACAGCCGCTGTGTCATCCTACACCAAGGATTTCCCACGTGTTGCACAAACCTGCCCCAGGAAGGCGACTGAAAGTGAACATGCAAAGTGCTACTAAAAACAGAAAGCAAAGGGGAAAATGCCCTTGTTGACCTGAAATTAGTTTCCTTCACTAGCGGTAATAAATAAAAGGAGGGCAAATTTGTATGAGCGAAGAGGCACAGTCTGATTAACAGGGCTAGGACCGTGATGGAGGTGCAAGGGAAGGGGTAACAAAAGTCAAGGCAGTCTCGCCCAGCAGCTGCCTCGTGGGGTGAGACAAGTCCACAGGCCAGGTCAAGGGCTGTGATCAAAGTGGCTTCTCACAACTGAAGTTTAAGGAGAAAGRAAATGATTTCTGCTGCAGCTTGTTGAGTAACCTCTGCAATTTGCTGCCCTCCCGCTTCCCATCTCTGTCCAGGAGCGCAGGCAAGTTACAGCTCACACTCAACATCAACAATTCACGTGTCAGCTTGGCGTAATATATATAAATAAATTACATTAAATTAATCAAACGTAAGAGACTTTAAATAAACGCAACGCTAGCAAGTGACACCTCCTGCGGAGTCATTTCCCGGCAGGAGCCCTGCGGGGCTTTCTGTCCTACACGTGGGTCCGGTTGCGGGGCGTCCCGCGCGCTCAGGTCGTGACGGGGATGGTGGGCCCGCGCGCGGTGGGGCCGCCGGCCTCGGGCAGCCCCACCGAGTATTCCGTGGTGGCGATGAGCAGCATGTCCAGCGTGGTCTCCGTGCACTGAGCGATGAAGCGGATGAAGGGCCTCACGTCGCCCTCGTTGGCCACTTCCAAGACGTGGTAGTACTCGGCCCGCTGCTCCTTGCGGATGGTGATGGGCGGGTAGCCCGCCTGCATCAGGATGAGGTTCATCAAGAGGCGCGAGGTCCTCCCGTTGCCGTCCACAAAGGGGTGGATGTAGACCAGCTTGTAGTGGGTGAGCGCGGCAAATTCCACGGGGTGCAAGCTCATGGCGTCCTCGGAGTTCAGCCACTGCACGAACTCCTGCATCTGCTTCTGCACGTCCTGCGGGTGCGGCGGGATGTGGTGGCCCACGAAGACCTGCGTGGCGCGGAACCTGCCGGCCTCCACGGGGTCGGCGTAGCCCAGCACGCGCCGGTGGATCTCCAGGATGTCGCTGATGGTCACGGAGCCGATGCGCGACACGAGCGTGGTGTTCATGTACTTGAGGGCGGCGTGCATGCCGATGACCTCGTTCTGCTCCACCAGGCTCTTGCCGGGCACCGCGTACCTCGTCTCGAGGATGTGCCGTATCTCCGACAGCGTCAGCGTGTTCCCCTCGATAGCGACCGTRTGGTAAATGTGGTGGTAATAGGACTCCTCCATCACTCGCCGCAGGGCGGAATTGCCTTTGGGGATTGCCATCACTTTTTTGACCTTGCTGTCGATAATGCTGAAGTACCTCTGGTCTATCTCTTCAACTAAGGGCAGAGTTCGGTCCCGATTGATCAAAGCCTTCTCGTTGCAAGGGGAAATGGTCAGCGCTTTGGAGTACAAATAGTCTGCCTGCAGAATGTCCTTCTCCTCTTCAGAAAAGATGCCAAATTCATTCAGGGCATCCACGTAATCGGGATCTATTTTGAGGGCATAGACAAAGAGTTTGTGGGCCTTCTCCCGCTTTCCCTGACGCTTCATTTCAAGGGCTTGGTTCAGGGCAGCTTTGGCTTCGGACTTCACTTCTGGAAGACGACGACATGAGCAGTTAGACAACAGAGAAGCGGCTTTCACCCCAAACCTCCGCAGACTCTCACTGGTCACGGCCACGAGAATGAGACACAGCCAACAGTGAGGAATCCTAACGAGGGATTTGCATCCCAAGGGGCAGGCGCTGCTGGTGCCCGCTTGCCCCGGAGCCCGGCCGTGTCCCCACGGCGTGCGGTGGCCTCCGCCGGGCTGGCGCCGCAGCGGTGCCCACGGAACACGCCTGTGCCAACAGCCCACGAGAGGACACATCCTGGCTGAGCTCTGCGCCATCAGTGCCCATTTGCCGGGTGTAAGTGGGGTTCATGTTACACCCGCTCTTAGTTCTGGCTTAAGACACAACGCCAGCCTCTAGGTACTTAATAGTACATAGAATGATGCATAAAACTTCTGGGAGACTATACAGTGCTGAACGCTCCCAGCCCCTTGACCTCTTGGTAATCAACGGCTCAGTTTAATTTGCCAGTGGGCAATTCCTCACTCGTCTGCGGGTATGTGGAGAGGTCCCCTGGCAGGGGCTGCGCGCGGGCCGGCTCTCACCTGGGGACGCTTTTCCTTTGAGCACCAGCAGCTCCAGGCCGCTGGAGGCCACGCTCAGCCCGCTCGGCGGCGCCGCGTAGGTGGCGATGGCCGAGGAGCCGCCGGCCGCTTTGCCCCGCAGGCCGGCGAGCGCGCGGAGCAGCGCCCGGCCGGGCT
>NW_020455038.1:1422429-1423157 GCF_003342845.1 Nothoprocta perdicaria
CCCGGCGCGCGCCCGGGCCCCTCCGCTCCGGCGCCCGCTCCGCCGCCATGGCCCACGGCGTCATCCTGCCCCCCGCGGCATCTCCCGCCTGCGGGGAGCACCGCCGTCAGTATCGGGGCACCCCCCAGTAACAGCGGGGGTCACCCCAATAACGGGGGGGTCACCCCAATAGCAGGGGGGTCACCCCAATAGCAGAGGGGTCGCCCCAACAGCAGAGGGGGTCACCACAATAACAGAGGGGTCACCACAATAACAGAGGGGGTCACCCCAATAGCAGAGGGGGGCACCCCAATAGCAGAGGGGGGTCACCCCAATAGCAGAGGGGGGTCACCACAATAACAGAGGGGGTCACCCCAATAGCAGAGGGGGGCACCCCAATAGCAGAGGGGGGTCACCCCAATAGCAGAGGGGGGTCGCCCCAATAGCAGAGGGGGGTCGCCCCAATAGCAGAGGGGTCGCCCCAATAGCAGAGGGGTCACCACAATAACAGAGGGGTCACCACAATAACAGAGGGGGTCGCCCCAATAGCAGAGGGGTCACCCCAATAGCAGAGGGGGGTCACCCCAATAGCAGAGGGGTCACCCCAATAACGCGGCGCGGGGAGGGGCAGTTTGGGGACAGGGTCCCCAAGGGAGGAGCCCCATCCGCCCTGCATGGGGGGCACCGGCACCCCCGCCCCCCCAGCCCCCTCCTTCCTCCATGGCGCCCTCAGGCCCCGCCCCAGGTCT
>NW_020455038.1:1423338-1427041 GCF_003342845.1 Nothoprocta perdicaria
CCCGCCCCTCACTTCTGCCGCCGCCCTCACCCGCCGGCCGCCGGCTGCCGCTTCACGGCCCCACCTCCCCCTACGCCCCGCCCTCCTCGCGCTGCCATTGGCTCAGCGGCGCCCCGTCTCCTTTCTCATTGGCGCTTCACCTCCGCGTCCCGCCCTCTCTCTGCTCCCGGCTTCCCGAGGCGTCTTCCGCATAGCGCCGCGCCCCCGGCGCGGGAGAGGCTCGTGGAGCAAGATCAGTGGTGGGCGCTCACGCCAATCCTCGATGAGACAGCCAATGAGAAGGGAGGRCTGGCGGAAGGGGCGGGCCAGTCCTTATATAAGCGCGTGGAGGGGGGAAGTTGGCGCCTTTCTGTTGCTACGCAACGCGCGGGGTCGAGGCGCGTGGGGGCCGCCATTTTCCCCCCCACAGGGCCGCCATTCCCCCCCACAGGGCCGCCATTCCCCCCCACGGGGCCCCCGCCATTCCCCGGCCCGGAGCAGGGCCTATAGCCGCTGCCACTGTCCCCCCATCTCCGTGCAGGGGCGCGGGCGGGCGCCGGGGGAGCTGCCCTGGGAGCAGGCGGCTCTTCGGAGCCCGGCGTGGTGCCGGCAGCTCCTCCGCACGCTCCATGTGGTGAAGCAGCCACAACGGGAGAAAGAAATTTCCAGGTGTTGCCAGCATCCCCTTTCCAGGGGCTGTGGGTGAGGAATGTGGAAAGGAATGTGGAAACAGGTGCTTTTAGCRGGAAAAGGGAGGTAATTGTTCAACCTTTGCAGCTTGTGGCTATCCTTAGGGTGCTAAGAGTAACTGAAGAGGGCCATTAAAGGCTGGAGAATTCCCCCATAGCAGCTGTTTGGGTTGGTTTGTTTTTTGTTCTCAGAACGAAGTCGCCCCAAGGCGAGCTGGGGATGGCAGCAGCTGCCTTGCGGCTCCCTCCTGTTGGGAATACCGGCAATCGCTGCTCCTGCCAAGGAGGACTAAGACCCTGTGTCCTGAATGGAGATGGGAACCCGGAACTTCCCTTTTCCATGATGTCCGTTTGGAAGAGCGCTCCGAGGGCCCTCCTGCACGGACCGCCATTCCTCGTGATTAACTCCACGTGATTAACTCGGCTCATCCAGCGTCCCTAAAAAGCAGCCGGTAGCACCTGGGCTCTGCAAACGGAGCCGGCGGCAGCTCCCGTGGCCTGGAATTACGGTGACCTCGGGCCATCGGCACCAGCATCAYGGAGCTCCGTGTTTTGGGAATACCGAGCGCTTGGAGGAGGAGCTGTTTCCGCAGGGGGAACCGCAGCAGGAACCGGCGTTTCCCTCGGTGCCGGTGACGTGGCCTCCCAGCACAGTCACATAAAGATCGCAGGGAATTGATGGGTTTTCCGTGTGGGAATGGGAGAGCTACAGGGATGCCTGGCAGCYGGGCATGGAGAAGCGCTTTGGGGCTGTGTGGTGCCTCCGCATCCCTCGGGAATGCCCTGAGCGCTGCTCCTTCCTGCCGTTTACAAAATGCTTCTCGGCTGCCCTGTTCGCCGCTCCAGGAGGAAGCGGCAGCGGAGCCTCTGGAGATGCATCCCAGCRGGTGCCGCGCAGGGAATGGCTAATATTAATATTAACCTTAATATTTGGGGCGGAATCGGGGAGCCTGCGGCGGGGGGGCCTCGCTGCCGGCAGGTGGCAGTGACTCGTGCGCCGCTCCGGACGCATCCCGCGCTGCAGCCTCTGCCCTGCACCTTTATCCCTGCCGCTTCTGGAGACGGGGATGGGGAAACGTGTTGGGATGGAGAAGGGCCCAGCCTGGAGGCAGCGCTGCCATTCGGAGCTGGTTTAACATCGCGACGCTAAGCGGGATCGAGTGGCAGGTCCCAAGCAAAGCCACCCTGGCACGTCYGGGTGTAACGAGAAATACAACTTGGAGGGAAGAGGGGAACAAGGAGCCCATCCGCGTGGGAGAAGCGTTTTCGTCGCTGCCCTCGCGCAGGGCTCCGGCACCTGCACGTTGCAGCCGGTTTGCAAGGTCGGGAATGGCGATGGAAGCGGAGCGGAGAGCGTGGCTGAGGGACGTCTCCCGCTTCTGATGTTCTGAGCTGTTTTCCGGTTGTGGTGCTGAGCACAGGGGAAAARAAATAAAAATAATCTTGAAAAGAAAATTAAGCTTTTGCTTTTTCAGGTTTTCAAARCTCGTAGGTAGAAACTCGAGCGTTTGCATGTCCAGGGCCCAAACAGGTGAGGGGGCGGGAGTTTCACAGGAGCAGGTCACAAAAGCAGCTGTTTTCCTTGCAGGATTCCCGGCTCATCCCTGCGTGTACCCCAAGGACACTCGGGGGGACAGGCCGGTGGCTTTGGGGACTTGGAGGCGGCTTTTCTCACAGGTGCCAAGTGGGGAACGTCTCGGGCAGCCCAGGACGGGGATCCTTCCCTGGGATTCCTCCTGGGGGGACCTTCTCCAAACACCCGCTGCGTTCCGGACGGGCTCGGGAATGGCGGGAGCCTCGCTGCTCCCTGCGTTTGTGTTCTCCCCTTGGCGATGCTCCGCGGCGGGCGGCTCCTGCAGCTGCGGGATGAAGCGGCCCTTGTTGCTCCGCGCTGGGGACCCTTCCGCCTCCGCGCTCCTGCCAAGAGCGGCCGCGGCGCCGCAGCTGCAGCGCGGGGCGGCGAGCGGAGCCTTTCCCACGAAGAACAGCAGYGAGGCCCCTGGAGAAGGTAGGGATGCGGATCCACGCGGCAAGCCACGGAGCAGCCCGAGCAGGGAGGCAGCAGCTGCATCCCGGGACCCGGGCCACCCTCGCGAGGGGCCCGCGTGGGGATGGGACGGGACTCGGGGGGACACTGGGGTCTCCTGTGTGTCCCCCAGCTGCCCCGTCAGGACAATCCTGCACGGGGGATGCGCCACAAACGCAGCCTGTGTGTGCTGCAGAAGCCCCAATCGTGGGGAGGAGAAGGGGGCTCTGGGGAGCCTCCATCAGTGCCGCCCATTCCCGCTTTGCTGCTTCCAAAGCTCCCGGAGAGGGGACATCCCCATGGCTTTGTGTTCAGTAGTGCTAAAAACAACACAGAGCAGGAAGATGATGGGTATAAACGCTAAATGTCTCTGTAGCTGGTGACACGGAAACACAGCCCGGAGCTGGGAGCTGGGCACGGCCGCTTTCCCGGCGGCTCCGCGCGGAAAGGAGCAGGGTAGCGGCTGCGATAACGGGATTTGCGGAGCGGGCGCTGCCGCGTGGGGCACAGCAGAGGTGCCCGCTGCCTCCCGAGCCCTCCGGGAAGTGGGGCACGAAGGGCACGTGCCGCTCACAGCTTCCTGCCACACTCATCCCCTGCGTGCTGCTCAGCACGACGCGTCCTCGGAAATCCCTCCAAATTACAATGGGACCCCCTGCCCGCCCCCAGTAGCGGAGCGGAGAACAGCCCCTGCTTATTGCAGCAGCCTGACTGCATCTTTATCAGGTTCCTGCAGCGCTCTGCAAAAAGCAGAGCTGTTAAACACTCCGCTTTATAGGGCTGGATTTAATTACTTTGCAAACGGYGTGTTAAATCTCCTCTGGCCGAGCTGGAGCGGGATGCGGATGCCGGGCTGTGCTGGGYGCAGGGCGCGCGCGGCCGGCGGCTTCGCGGCGCCTTGGAGCTTCTCGCCTTGGGATCTGGGTGCTCGTGGCAGGCTCCGTGCGCTCGTCATGGGCTCTGCACCCATGGCAGGCTCTGTGCTCGCTCATTGCAAGATCTGCGTGCT
>NW_020455038.1:1427396-1446352 GCF_003342845.1 Nothoprocta perdicaria
GCTCATGGTGAGCTCTGTGCACTCATTGCAGGCTCTGCATGCTCATGGTGAGCTCTTTGCATTCATCATGGGCTCTATATGCTCAGGGTGAGCTCTGAGCATTCACTGTGAGTTCTGCATTCCCATTGCAGGCTCTGCGTGCACTCACGGTGAGCTCTGCATGCTCATCGCTCCTGCAGCACGAGTGATGCCCGATGGTCCTCACTRCGCTCCTCTCCTTATCTGGATTGGGAAAAAACATGTGGAAATCTGGTGCTGTGATGCTCCAAAGCACTTCCCAATGGGATGTAGGCGCCTCTGTGCCGAAACTCAGCACCGCTGCCCTGTGCAGCCCGGAGCGACGGCTCCAYGGGTGCTGCGAGGTCGGGGTGCTGACACCAGGGTGCCATCCCTCCTCCTGGGRGAATCGGCATTTAAAGGCTTTTTGCTCCAGAGGGAAGCAGGACTGTTCTGCCCGCTCTGCTTTTGTGGCCTCCTCGTTGTCCTGGCCCATAAACAGCAAACACCCGGGGCTGCCCAGAAGAGCCTGAGGACGGAGAGGACCGTTTGCTCCCGCGGACCGGGCAGAGCTGCATCTTGCTGCCCGGTTAGCAACAGGCGGACGTCACAAAGGGTGTAGCTCCTCCGGGACTCCCGAATGTCCGTCGGGAGCAGCCTCCTCAGTTTTAGCACCTCTCTTTGCAAGGTTTTGGTGAGGCTCTGAGGCCGGGGACCCCGCGAGCCGCGGCGCAAGCCGGGGTTTGCCGCAGTTTTGCGCGTGTTTGGCCATTCCGTTTAGTCTCCGGTGATTACAGGGCAGACAGCTGGTAGAGCTTTGCATATGGCATGAAATTAAGTGAGTTCATTTTCATGTCTAATCTGTGCAAAGCTCGTACTCGGTTTCGGAAAGCCTGGCTTTGCCTTACGGTTGCCGGCACATCTGCTTTGTGCATTAGCCCTCCGTTTCCAGAGCTTTATTCTCCCCGTGTTTCCCTAGGACGGACACTCAGAGCGGATCTTTACCGGCTTCCCCAAGTGCTTTAATGCCAGCACTCGGGATCCTCGGCGGTTTGGAGTGAGGGCCTTGGCCTTTGGCAATGGATGAGGGCTTGGGAGTGGGTTGCACTACTCTTTGCGCTGCTTATACTCAGTTTCCCTCAGATGTGCTCTTGTTCCCAAAATCATCCTCCAAAACCATCCAGCTCTGGCTCCAGAGGCCTTGCAAGCAGTTAGTCTTAGACCCCCAAAGCGCCCGGGTTTGTTCATTCACTGCAGGGATGTTTGGACCACGCGTGGTACCAACCTGAGCTGGCCAAGACGTGTCCTACCTTGCTGCAMCGTGACTGATGCTAACGGTGCTCAAATTCGAGGGAGAACGGGCTCTTTCCTTGTGCTTTGCACCAAGGATTGCAGTATTGTTCAGGCATCGGTTTATCTTGTTGGGACGAGCTTCGGTGCTGCTGAGTACCCTGGGTTCTGACGGTGGTGAAAGAGCAGCAGAAGGCCCTGGGTCACAAACCCTGCGGATCGAGCAACGATGGAGGGGAAAGAGCTCGTCTCCTTGCTGGGTATGACTTTTCTGTGTTTGAAATTCAGGACTGGGAAAGCAAAACCCTCATTTTTTTGGCAAAAAAAAGGAGTTTTTCTTTCCTCTAGATCTTCTGGAATAGAGCTTTAGGTTTTCTTTCTTCAACGGGCCATCAATGTCCTTTCCTAGTCCCTCTCTGCATCCTTGCTCCGGGTCCCCAGGACCAGAGAGCATCTTGGGGTGGGAACTGCAGGACCAGCAGCCTTTATCCACAGGAAACTTCAACATTTCAGCTCAATTGGGCTGTGGTGTCACTGCAGAGCCCACGAGCAACCAGTGCAACTGCTGGAGCCTCTCGTACCTCTCGTCTCCCGAGCATCGTGTGCTTGAGGATTGGGTGCTCCTGGGACCCCTTTGCAAGGAATTCATCCTGCTGGTTCGGTGCAAACGGGTTGATCCTGCCCTGTGGGGAGCTGGCAGGGGAATTGCAGGAGGCTCCTGGTGCCAGAGCTGGGAAGGGCGGCCGGGAAYGCGGCACGGAGCCGCTCGGGGCTCCAAACTGCAGCGAAGCTCCTCCGTGCAGCTGGGATGGATCCCGGAGCATGCGCGTGCTCCCCCGGCAGGAACCTGGAATCCTGGGATCCCGCCTGTTCCGTGGGACCGGTTTGGCTCCGCGAGCATCGACAGCACAGCTGAGGCATTAAAAACCCTCCGTTGAAATCACCTTGTGCTTTATGGGCGCTGCGAGAGCTCAAGCAGAAGCTGCTCCCCCGATAAATATCACTTTGCATCGCAGTGAAAGGCGGCTCCAAGCCCGGCTTTGGKCAAGGCTCCGTCTAGAGCGGTGTCAAAGGCTCGATGAGCTGCCTGGGGTGCAGCAGTACCTGGAAAAGCAGAGGATCAGGTAAAATAAAGCGTATTTTGGGTCTCTGGGAACCCTCCCTAGGCAGAGCCTGGCATTATTATTATTATTTTCAGCCTAATGTTGTTTTGTGCCCAAGTAATGCCAGCRAAGCGTCTTGAATCACCTCCTAATTTGCGAGGGTCCCAGAGGGCCGGCGCTTGGAAGGAATTGGATTAACACTCAGGAAAAATAAATTACAGACTGAGTGCTCATTAGGTGGTTTGGAATTAATTTATTGATCTGGGGCCGGAGCGTTAGAAAGTAGAAGGGGAAAAGCAAGGGGTGACACTTGGTGGGATGCGCAGGGAGCCGCTCGCTGAGGCTCTGGGTTAATCAGATTTGGGGGAAAAATGGTCCTTAGTGTGATCTTGGTAAATGGCCCTGCTTTTTTGTTTTTTCTCCTGCTTTTTGCTTTCCCGAGGAAGGGCTGGAGGTGGCGGTGCCAAGGCTGGGACCTTGCCAGGGATTCAGCGGCAGCGGGAATCCCGGCTCCCCACGGAAGCGGCAGAGCCGGACGCGGTGCCGGGGGCACCGGCCCACACAGCTGCAAATCCAGGGGCTCCCAGGCTGGGAATTTAATGAACGAGAGCCCTGAGGCTTCCGGTAATTAACAAATCAGCTCATCAAGACCCTCCCTAATTTCCCTAATATAAAGCTGTCCTATTAATTAACAAGGGCACGGGTTTTAATTTGCCTGGCAAAGTCGCACRTCTAATTGATAAGCGACTCGTTTAACTCCTCCTTTGCAAAACAGAAAGGGAAGGAAAACGGCTGATTTTTCTYTTTTGTTTGGTTTTATTTTTCCCGTATTTTTCTCCAAACACATGGAGAAGCCGTAGGGAGAAATCTTATTAAATTTTCCTCTATTTTATTGCACGAACAAGGCCGGGCACTTTCCAAGGCAGCCATAGATTAAAGAAAAAAAGATAGATTAAAGTAAAAAAGAGGTCGCGCACTGGCCACCTTCTCCCTGCCAAACTCCAGCTGTGCCATTCCCGATCGGAGCCATCCATGCTGGTAGGGCTACATTTTCCAGGATTTTTCCCTCCCATCTTCCCTCCTCGTGTGCCAGATGGTCCCTTCTGTTGGGATGGGGACCCAGTTGCCGTCAGGAGCATGGAAATCCCAGCGATTTCCACCCAAATTCCGGGCAGCTCCTGCCTTCCCTTGCTAGCAGCGCTGCTGGAGTATTAATAACCTTTCACGTGAAATTACAGCGTTTTAAAACTCCATTATGTCTTTATATCAAGGGACATAAAGCAGAAGGAAAATTAATGAAATTACCTGGAAATATGACCTCTGCTTCCCTGCAGCTGAGATGGGAACGCGCCGGGAGCYGGGATGCAGGATGGGAGACGGATGGGGGGCATGAGGTACCCCCCAGGGCTACATCCTGGGAGCACCAGGAGTCCTGCAGGATTCAGCTCCGAAGGGTTCGGTTGGGTGCATGGTTGGGAAGCAGAAATCCTGCATGGAAAAGCACGGCACAGGTAAGAGCCTGGGCTTGCTATAACCCGGCTTTTGCAGATATAACCCAGCTTTTGCAGATAAAACCCAGCTTTTGCAGATAAGCGGGCGCTTGTGGCGGCGCGACGAGGTGCCCAAGGTGCCCAAGGTGCCCGTGCCCGAGGTGCCCGTGTCCCGGTGCTCGTCGCGGGACCCGATCCGAGGGTCTGCGCTGGCTCCCAGGTAGGTCTGCGCTTTCCAGCGGCTTCTCCCGCCTTTGCCTTGGGTGCAGKGGCACTTTCAAAGGGAATCTTCATTATTTTTATAGTAGTATATTATTATTTTTATATAAATACGCACAGATTTGTGCTCTCTGTCTAGACAAGCAGGGTTTTGCTCACTCTGTCCCCACACAAGGCTTGAGGTGCGGTGGAGGTGACTTTTCCTTGGTGCTACGTGCCCCGTAACCCCCGTTTTGGGCACTTATAAACCCAAACAGTAAAAACATCTRCGGGGGTTGCACTTTCTGCCAAAGGACACGGCCAAGCAGCCCGTGCGTCACTCACCAGTGTCTTGGTCACATTCCAGCCCTTTTTTCCAAGGTAAGGAAGGCAAAATGCAACCCGTTTATAAAGGCGRTTGCTGCTGCCGGTGCTGAGCAGCTATGGCCCGCTTGCGTCGGTGCCGCGTGTTTTATTCCTGAGCATCATTAACATGCAAATCTGCACCGGCTGATTGGCTCCGCGGGCACCGCTCCAAGGTCCTTATAGGTTACATAAGTGCCCGGCACCCTATAGATGTGTCCCTGGGTCCCCATGCTGCATCTCAATGGGGTGCCCATGAACCGAGCCCGGTTCTTGTGGAGAAACCGTTTGATCAAGGGAAAAAGTGCCCACGATATCCACGTATGGCAAAGCTCTCCATATGGATAATTTAYAGCCCTTTCACCTGGCGGCACTGCAATTAGTTAGGACCAACCCCAAGGGAATTCCGCCCGGATCCTCCTCGGGGAGCCCCTCTTGCAGCCTGCTGCCCACCCCGTCTCATCCCTGTGCTGCCGTGCCAGCCCTGCCGTTCCTGCTCCCGGTTATCCGGGYGCAAACAGCCCACGGGTGGTTCCCACCAGGGGTGGTTCCCAGCTCTCCTGAATTATTGCAAATAATTCATCCCTGTCAAGCAGAAAATGGTGATTTTTCCMCCTGATAGACCCTATTTTGACTGCAAACCTCGTATCGGGAAACATTTGTTTGGGCACGGCTTGAATGGAACAGGCAGTGGGTCTCGGGAAGGGCTTTGCGCTGGTGTCCCGGTGCCAAACCAGGAATCGTGCGGCAGGGCGGATCGGGGCGTCGTGCAGCTTGGGCCGGGCAGGGTGCAGGATTCCGAGGAATAGTGATGTGTTAGTAATAGTCACCRTGGGGATAGAATTAGCAGGGACACGGTGTCCCGGCAAGGGGAGCATCCCGGCCCCGCAGCATCCCTGCTCGGCATTCCCACTGTGCATCCCTGCAGTGCTCCTGGACCTGCTGCAGATGTGGCCGCAATTCCCGAGCGGAAGCTCCTGCTTCTCCCCATCACTCCAGCTTTATGGAAGACGGAATGGCGATGCGCGAGCAGGCTGGGGCGGTGCATCCRGACAGGGGTGTCCGGGTGCCACCCCAATCCAACCCGCCCTGGCCGGGTGGCCGGAGCGGAGCCGCCCGAGGGGCGTCAGCGGCGGCGCCGCTTCCCCGTGCGTCACGCGGAGCCCGGCCTCGGAAAGCCCACGCATTCCTTGGACTGCGTTAATCCTCTGGCTCCCGCTGCTGGGAGCAGGTCGCGCCAGGACAGCCTGGCCTGGCTGCAGCAGCGCCCGCAGCTGCAGAGACTCGGGATTTGCAATCCGTGTTTTCTTGGGAGTGTTGCTAGAAGGCGCCGGTTGTTAYGAGTGTTTGCACTTTCTCAGGAAGCAAGACAGTGAGGTTTTGAAGGAAAGAAGCTGCCAAAAGCTCAAATCATCTTTGCTGAAAATCTGGGAAGAGCCGCTCACAGTTCCTCCCTCCAATCCAGGGAATAGCAGCGTTCCCTTTACTTCCCCAGCCAGCTCCGTCTCCATCCCAGCGCAGCTGGTGATGAGGAGGGAGCGCGGGAAGTTGTGGGGAACGCCCGCTCCTTCCCCCCCCTCCTGTTGCTAAAGGCAAGGATGTTTTTTTGGGAATGGGGCGGTTTCCAGATGCCGTGACCGGTTGCAAACCGCGTAAGCGCCGTAGCCAACACCTCCCTCCTGCGGAACGGGATGTACCACGGCCATCCGAAGGGAAGGGGACCGGCTGCTCCGGCGTTCCCCACGGGCTGGATCGGGCTCCAAAGAAACCTCATGGATTCCTTAGGTTAAAGCTCCCACGCCGTCGGCTTCGAGCCCCAGCCCCGCTGCCCTTTGGGGCTCCGGTCCGCTGGCTTCCCAAGGCAAATCCTGGATCCAGCTGCCATCCACAGCACTCATTAATCCTTCTTTGGATATTCTAGGGAAGCAAACATTTTAAAAATGGGCATGATGAGTTTGTGTTGGAAGCGGGTGCGGTGCGGGATGCTGCGCTGGGAAGGATGGAGAGGAGCCGCGGCATTCCCGGGGCAGCAGCATTCCCAGGGCGGCAGCATTCCCGGGTCAGCAGCATCCCGGTGCCTGTGGGGCGTGGGGCTGGATGCACTGACGGAGCCAGGAGGCGGCAGGGACAGGCGCTCCCAAAATAGCCTCCCCGCTGGCACGGTGTCGGGAAAGAAAACATTCCTTTGCTCTTTTCCAGCAGGGCGCTGGCGGCCACCCACTGCTCCGAAAAATGGGGCCAAAAATGAGACCCGGAGCAGCAGTGCTCGCGGGGAGCTCGCCCCTTCCTGCAGAGGAAAGGGGTTTCTTGATGACTTGGGGACATTGGGAGCCCCTCGTCCTCCCGGCAGCTCTGCCCGGTGCCTTGGGAACACGGYGCGTTCCCATGGGACGCCTCTGTGCCAGAGGAAGGCTGCTGTTTTTGCAAGGCGGTTGCACAAATATCCGTGTGAGTGTCTGCGCTTCCATGTGGGCACGGCGTCTGGCTGCCCGGGCCGGGCACAGCTGCCCGTGAAGGGAGCGGAACGGGCGGCTCTGAGCTGGGCTTGAGCCACCGGAGAGGAGGAGGAGGCGGCACGAAGGCAGCGTCTGCCAAGGTGGAAAATCCTGACCTTGTTCCCACRGAGTGACCCGGGAACTGGGGCTACTCCTAGTACCAGTGCATGCGGAGACAGGGATGGGGATGGGATAGGGCTCTGCTGACAAGGATGGGGACAGGGATGGGGACACGGACAGGGCTGAGTGGTCAGACGAGGATGGAGACAGGGACAGGGATGAGGATAGGATTAAGCTGACGGGGATAGGGACAGGGATGGGGACACGGAGAGGGCTGAGTTGCTGGGACACGGATGTGGATAGGGCTGAGCCGACAGGGATGGAGATGGGGACAGGACTGAGCTGATGGGACAGGAATGGAGACGACAGCATGGGATAGGATAAGATAACAGGGATAGGATAAGATAACAGGGACAGGGATGGGGACACGGAGAGGACTGAGTTGCTGGGACATGGACACGGGACAGGGATGGGGACAGGGAAAGAAAGGGCTGAGCTGTCAGAACAGGGACGGGGCCAGGAATGGGGGACAGGATAGGACTAAGATAACAGGGACAGGGATGGGAACARGGAAAGGGCTGAGCTGCCAGAACAGGGATGGGAACAGGGATGGGGACAGGGACGAGGATGGGGACAGGGATGGGATAGGACYAAGATAACAGGSACAGGGATGGGAATATGGAGAGGGCTGAGCTGCCAGAACAGGGATGAGGATAGGGATGGGGACAGGGATGGGGAGGGTCGGGAGGCAGCAGCTCCCACCTCCCGGCAGGGCGCAGGTTTCCCGCGGCTCCCRCGCACCCGGAGCAGCGGCGCGCGGAGCCCTCAGCCCTTGGCTCCGCACCAGGAAAGAATTCCGGCGTCTCCCCCGGCTCCGCTCCCAGGGCCGCGCTCGGGCGGCCGGAGCCGCCGTGCGGAGCCGCCCCCGAGCGGCAGCTGCTCCGCGCCTGGGAAGGAGAAGCGGCCGCTTTTCCCCCCGGATCCATGGCGAGCGGGACCAAGCGCTTTGTTCTTGGACACGGGCACTGGCTCTTCCTGTGAACAGCTTGACCCGTGCAGCTTGTGTTGTTAGTTTAGCTCCACTTGTGTCATAGAGGCATTTGGGGAGAATTGAAAAGAATGTGGCTTTTTTTTTTTTAAAAAAAAGGAAGTTTTAAGGCATTCGTGTCCCCAGCCCACGCCGGCCGCCGAGCCGAGCCCTGCGGATCCCCGAGCCTGGGATATTGGGCAGGTCCTTCCCGCTGCTCCCGCTGGTCCGTGCACCAGCCAGGGGTTAAAAACGTCGTGGGGAGAGAGGAGAGGCGCCAGCCTGGGGYGCTTGCCTGGTATGTACCCATACCTGCATGGGAATTTATAGGGGAAATCTTATTTTCTTCCTGCCAACCATTTTTAAGTTTTCTTTGCCGGTTTAGCCACATTTTGACAAAGAAGAAGAGCTCCCCAAGACCACAGGTGTGCATGAGGTGCAAAAGCAAGCCGGGAAGTGAGAAGGGAATCAAGCAGGGAAGGGAGCAGGGAAGGGAGCAGGGAAGGGAGCAGGGAAGGGAGCAGGGCTGCAGCGTGGAGGTCACACGTGATGACACTTGGAGGCGCAGGTGTCACTCAGCGCCTGTCCCAGACCAGGATCCATCCATGGGGATGCAGCTCCCAGAGCTGCTCCTTGTCCCTGCACCCGTGTGGAACCGATGCATCCCCGTGTCCCAGCCCTGCTGTGCTGCAAGGATGGGGSCGGCCCGTGGGGAAACGGCGCTGGGTTTGGGGCAGGGCGTCCCTGCTCTGCAGCAGAGGACATGGAGACGTGGCAGGACGTGGAGATGCAGCGGGATGAGGAGATGCAGCRGGATGCAAGGATGTGCAGCGTGCTCACTGCAGCGGGCTGCAGAATTGCAGGGGGATGCAGGGCTGCAGCTGCACACAGTGATGCAGCAGSAGGTGCCGCTGCAGCAGGATGTGACGATGCAGTGGGATTTGGGGATGCCAAATGCAGCAGGACATGGAGATGCAGACAAATGCGGATACACCGGAGCATGCGGAGACACCCGGGCTCTCCTGGCGCTCCGGAGGGTCTCCGTGCAGCCGGCGCGGGACGCAGCCCCTCACGGTGCCTCTCCCGGCACCGATCCCGCCTCCCTGCTCCGGCCCAGCCGCCGGGAGCCGCCGGGGCTCCGGGCCCGGCCGTGGCCCTCGGCTTCCGTCCCCGGCTGCTATTTATAAGGCGCGGGTTGTGCAAGGCTGGAGCTGTTCTGCGCCCGCAGCGGGGCCGCCCGTCTCAGGGACATCCTGGCGGCCGCGCTCCGTTTCTCTGCGCTCTTTCCTTTCCCCCTGGATGTTCCGGAGGTGCTGGGAGCTGCAGGGGGGAATCTGCGGGTGCTGCAGCCCRAGYRCGGGACRGAGCCCGGCCGGGGTCACGGAGCCKTTGGGGGAACTTTGCTCCATGCGAGGCGCGTGGCAGGAGAGCCGGCACGAGCTGCCGCCCGGGAATGCCAGGGCTGGCTGCAACGGCGCCATTCCCACGCCGGGCTGCATCCCTTCTCCCTCCCCTTCCCRGCTGAGCGCACTCTGCAGTGAGCTGCTTTCCAGGAGCACCTGTGGGCACCTCTGGAAAAGGCTTTGGGATGCAGTGCTTTCTCCAGTGTGTCTTTGGGTGCCCCATGCGCCCTCCCTTTGGGAACGGCCAAGCACCCTYCTGCTCTTGCCTCTTCCCAGGATTTCCATGTTTCCACCCCACACAGCAAAGCCGGGAGCCACAACAGCCTGTGGCCCGTGAATCCGTGGAGCGCGTTGGAGGGGCAGCAACCTCGTACCTGCCCTTAAAGGGAAGGTGGCCCCYGGGGCCCCAAATCCCTGGGTTTTCCCTGGGAATGCTGGGCCTGTGGCGCTGGGCGCTGCGGGTGCCTCCGGAATGCTGTCCCATTCCGCAGACGGATGCGGGTGCCGCCGCGGGGCCCGGCTGGAGGAAGCGGGAGCCTCTCGCCGCCACATCAAGCCCTGGCTTATTCCAGCCTCCGGGAGCGTGGGAGGAGGCGGCAGCAGCTGCCGGGGTCCCCCCCGCCGCCGCATCCCGGGATGCTCCGGAGCTGCTGCTGCCCCCAGGGCTGCATCCRATGGCCCCGGGGCTGCATCCCACCACCCTGCCCTGGTGTTTCCCTTCTCCTTGCTGCCTGCACGGCTTGGGAGCCCGAACCAGCAGTGTTTGGCACTGCAGCCGTCGGAGCCGCTCCGCGTGCCGGGAACGGAGCCGGCGGATGCAGGTCCCGTGTGAGCCAGGGCAGCAGAGGGGGAAGCAGCTTCCCAACATCTGCTGGCTCCCGCTGGCAAGAAAGGCCCCGGGGAGGGGAGAGGAGCCCGGCAGCAGCAGGAGCAGCGCTTGGGAGCCAGATTTCGGCAAGGGAAGTGAGTCAGCGCCTTGGAAGCGGCCGGGGGCGGCGGCGAAGGTGGGTCCCCCCCGGCCGCGGCGCTGCCGGGGACCCCGAGCGACGCCGGGCGCCTCCTTCCCCTCCCCGCCGGCTTAAAAGCTCCCGGGTGTCCCCCCGGGCGGGCCCAGACATGAGCACGGCCCCGAGCCTTCCTCCCGCGCCGGCCGCTCCTCTTCCTCCCGGGCTGATTCCCGTGCCAGGGTGCCGGCATCCCGGCTTCGTCCTGCCGGGCACCGTGAGGGCAGTGCCGGGCAGAGCGGGACCGCACGGGCAGCAGGTATTTCCCCATGGAAATTGGGAAAGGGGATGGGGACGGGCCCTTCCCAGCGTGACAGTCACGCGCGGCCGGGTTGGCAAAGCCGGCGCGTGCGGGAGCCTCTTCTCCTTTCCCCGGCGGCTCCCGCCGAACGGGCACGTCAGCAACTTTCCCGCGGGCGGTTTTGCAACGTTTTGCAAAGCCCGGGCACGTCCTGAGGGGCCAATTCCTGTTTTTCGGCTCCGMTCTTCCCCTGCCAGCCGTGGCCCGCTGGGTGTCCTGCCCTGCAGCGTGTCCTGGACGCTCGCTGTCCCCTGGGAATTGCTGTGGCATCCGAGCCCAGCRCGGGTCCCGCTCGGCACAGCTGGGAGCCACAAGGAGCTGGTGAGAGCGCCAGGAGCAGCGGCAGGGCGGGATGTGCCCAGCTCCCGCAGGAATGCCAGCACCTGCAGCTCAGCCCTGCCTCTGGGAAGGGTTTGGCTGGGCCAGGAGATGCTCCAGGTTTCCTCAGCTGTCGCTGGCCAAGCTGGGAGCCGGTGGCTGCAGCGAGCGGCGGTTTCCGGGCTCCTCGCACGCTCCTGCTTCCCATGAGCGGGAGCAGCCGGGCAAGCGTCCTCCTTCCTCCTCCTCCTTCCTCCTCCTCCGCGTCCCCAAGGTGCAGCCGTGGGCGACGGCAGGACAAGGCGCTTCCTCCCGGCCTGCTATCCATCTCCCTGTGCATCCAGCGCCAGCGGCGTCGGAAGYGGCCGGGCCGTGAGGACCGAGCTGGGCAGGCGCCGGCGCGGGGGCGAGCGGGAGCCTGGAGAGCAGCGGGAGCAGAGCCGGCTGCGGGAAACGGAGCAGGGCGCCAGGGCGTCGCGGTGCTCCCAGAGCGACAAATCCGCCCGGCRTGAGTGTCCACCAGGACGGGCATCTCCTGGGATGTGCATCTCCCAGCATGTGCATCCCTCTGGGATGTGCATCTCTTGGGATTTGCATTCCCCTGGGATGTGCATCTCCCGGGATGTGCATCTCCCAGGAAGTGCATCTTCCAGCATGTGCATTCTCCTGGGTGTGCGTCACCTGGGATGTATATCTCCCAGGACGTGGAGCTCCCTGGATGTGCATTCCCCTGGAATGTGCATCTCCTGGATGTGCATCTCCAAGCATGTGCATTCCCCTGGGATGTGCATCTCCCAGGACATGCATCTCCCAGGACATGCATCTCCCAGGACATGTATCTCCCAGCATGTGCATTCCCCTGGGATGTGCATCTCCCGGGATATGCATTCCCCTGGGATGTGCATCTCCCAGGACGTGCATCCCGGGGGATGCACCCCACATGCCCGCCCCGCAGGAAGGCCGGCCGCGAGCAGCCCCGGCCTCCGCACATCCTGCCCGGCAGCACTTCCTCGTGCCGGGGCCGCGGCCGGCGCCTGCCGGGGCCGCGCGGGAGCTCGCGCCGCGCTCCCATTGTTGGCCGGATCGCGGCCGCGCCGGATGCGAGAGCTCCGCGGGACGGAGCGCGGGGCTTTGGGGCGCCCGGGGGTGCCGCTCGCCAGGTACGTGTCCCRCGGGGCCGCATCCCGCCCCGCTGCCCCGATCCCCATGGATCGCGGCTGGATGCAGGGACACAGGGCTGCTCCTCTGGCTCTGCTTCCCAACGGGGTTGGCTCCAGCTGGTGGCACTGGACAAGTCTCTGTCCCCACATGTCCCCATGGCCGGGATGGGGCTCGTGGGGAAGCAGCGTTTCAGCGCGCACCATCCCTGCRGGCGCCAAAACCTTCCCCTTGCACCGCTTCCTTCTGCCCCTTCCCGGGCTTTTCCGCTGCTCCCTGGACCCGGAGCACCTGGGCTAGCGGTGGCCGCGCGGCCCCGGTGCTGTCGCCTCCTGTGGCACCCATGGCCGGGCACATCCGCAGCTGCGACGCTTGCAGGGAGGGCAGGGAGCTCTCTTGGCCTTCACTCTGCCTGCAAAGTGCCTAAAATCAGCAGCAACCGCTATAAAACAGAAAAGAACAGGAGAAAAAGTAACTCTCAGCACCTCAGCGGCAGCTCGGGGCGTTTTTAGGCGATTCAGCAACTTCAGCAGCTCTTTACAAGAAAAGCCTTTGGTTTTGCAAGCGCAGCTCGGAGGCTTCCCCTTCCCGGCGCTCAGCTCCGTCCCGTCCTGCTCGGCTCCGTCCCGTCCCGCTCGGCTCCCGCGGCCGTTTCTCCCGCCGGAGAGCGTTCCCGAGCCGGCTGGAGGCGAGCCCGAGCGCCCCGCGCCGCGGCGGCTCTGCCCAGACAAACACTGACTCACGCTGCTATTCCGTCCCACCCTGGGCACAGCCGCCTCTTTTTAAGGCTCTGCCTTTTCCAGTTATTTTCTGCTGTTTTCCTTTCCCCGGCTCACACGGGCGATGCCGGCCGGCTGCACGGGGATGCAGGGGTGCAGGTAGGATCCCRCATGGGGAAGGTGGGATGCAGGTAGGATACTGCATRGGGAAGCAGGGATGCGGGTAGTGTGCTGCGTTGGGAAGCAGGGGTGCGGGTAGGATACTGCATGGGGAAGCAGGGATGCAGGTAGGATACTGCATGGGGAAGCAGGGATGCAGATACTGTCCCACACAGAAATGCAGGCAGGGCACTGCATGGGAATGCTGGGATGCAGGTAGGGTACCACGTAGGGATGCAGGTAGGGTACCATGTAGGGATGCATGGATGCAGGTAGGGTACCAGGCAGGGATGCAGGGATGCAGGTAGGGTACCACATTGGGATGCATCCCAATCCTGCAGCGGGTCTGGAGCACTGGGCTCCCAAGCGCCTCATCACTGCTCGCCTAGGCTCGACTAATTGCCCCAGCTGGGATTTAACCCCTGCAAAGGGYGTCCAGGGAGCTGTTGAACCAGGGGCTCCAAGTGGCTGCTGGATTYGGGCTCCTGAGTGTCGCAGACTCATTAGCACAATTAGAATTTTAAAACACGACAGGCACCTATTAAATCAGCGACAGGGCTGTGCGGGATCKCCGGCACCACGCGCGTATTTATGGGTTTAATTAGTCGTAATGAGGGCTCTCCAGCCAGGAAAGCAGGGAGCGGAGTTGAGGATGCCRAGGATGCTGCAGCCCAGCGCCGGTGCCCGGGCTCCTCAAACCCACCCCGGCCCCGAGGAGGCCCCTCCTTAACCTCAGCCTCTGGATCCGTGCTTCCCTAGGGATTGGCTCCCTCCGCCTGGCTGCCTGGGATGCTAAACCTGCCTCTCCTCTGGCTCCTCCAGGGTTTCCAGCGGCRGATAGAGCCCTTCAGCAGGAATATCGGGAGCAGGGACGAAAACCCTCCCGCCGCACAGGTTGAAGGTGAGATTATTTTTTTCCCCCGGGAGGTCGGTGGGTGATAAAGCCGCTCTGCAGGATGAGGCTGCAGCCACATCCTGGCCGTGACCMCGGCCTCTGAATCACGTCCTGTGGTTCGGAGCCGCCGTTGCAGCCCGGGCTGCAAATCCCGGCTCTCCGGCGTGGGAACGGCCGCGGCGCGAGCGGAGCAGACACAAAACCTGGGAAATCCACATGTTACCGTGTTGGTTTTCCCAGCAGGAGCCAGCGGCGCGGACCCGCTCCAGCCATGGGCCTGCAAAACTTCTCGGATTACCCCGAGTACCTCCACAACTACAACGACGACGCAGATTACACCTACGACGAGCTGGACAGCTTGAGGACGAGCCCGGCCCACGATGGCAAGGACATCGCCAGGATCCTCTCCGTCGTCATTTACAGCGTGTCCTGCGTGCTGGGCTTGCTCGGGAACGGCCTCGTCATCGCAATCATAACTCTGAAGATGAAGAAGTCGGTCAACGCCATCTGGTTTCTCAACCTGGCCGTGGCCGACTTCCTCTTCAACATCTTCCTGCCCATAAATATCGCTTACACTGCCATGAGGTACCACTGGATCTTTGGGAAGGTCATGTGCAAGCTCAATTCCTTCCTCCTCATCCTCAACATGTACACCAGTGTCCTCCTGCTCACCACCATCAGTTTCGATCGCTACGTGTCAGTGGTTTTCCCGGTGTGGTCTCAGAACCATCGCTCCATCAACCTCGCGTATCTGGTTTGCTTGATTATCTGGACCATCGGCGTCGTGATGAGCTGCCCTTCGCTCATCTTCCGCGACACCGCGCAAGCCTCGAGCTCCGTGATTTGTTTCAGCAACTTCTCCCTCTCCAGCAATAGGTCTTACCTGCCCCTGGCACTGGCAAGACACAGAACGGTGACCATCACTCGCTTCCTTGCCGGGTACATCCTCCCCATAACCATCATCACCTTCTGCTACGTCGCCATCGTCCTCAACCTGCGCCGAAACCGCCTTGCCAAGTCCAAAAAGCCCTTCAAGATCATTGTCACCATCATAGTCACCTTCTTCCTCTGCTGGAGCCCCTACCACCTGCTGAACCTGCTGGAGACTGAGCCCCACAGCGTGCCCTTCTCCGTGTTCGAGATCGGCATCCCGATCACCACRGCGCTCGCCGCCTCCAACAGCTGCATGAACCCCGTCCTCTACGTCTTCATGGGCCAGGACTTCAAGAAGTTCAAGGTGGCCATCTTCTCCAGGCTAGTGAACGCCCTCAGCGAGGAGACCGGCCACTCCAGCATCGTGCACAGGAGCTTCTCCAAGATGTCCTCCATGACGGAGAAGGAGACGACGGTGCTGTGAACTCCTCCCGGATGCCATGGGACCCTGGCCATGGTCCCGAAGGGAAGGGAAGGCGGGTGGGAACCCRTAGCAGGAGCTGGGGAGAGCTGCTGGAGGAAGCAAACTGTGCTTAGCTTTAGCTTGTGATGGCAAAAGGGCTCTCCCAGTGACTCAAGCAACAATTTCCAGAYGTTCCTATAGAATCTACGCAGCGCCCGGCGCATATCCCATGGGATGGGTCACCCCTCGGCTCCCGGAGACGTTTGCTGCCCCGGCGCAGGCGCAAGCACCGCGCTGAGCTGCACTGCCCAGGGGCACGCAGGAGCACGAACCTGTGGCTGCAGGAGACCCAGGAGCCGGGGGAAAAGCGGGAATGCCTCTGCAGTCCTGGGGAGCGGGAGGAGGAGCGGCCGCAGAGCCCCCCGCCTGCCCGCGCCGCCTCCTCCGCTCTCGGAGCCCACAAATGCCCCGGTGCCAGCGCCGGGTGCCTGCAGCGCCCGCCAGCCCCGCGCGCGGGACACAGCTCCCCGACGTGCCGGTCCATCCCATTCCCTGCGTGGGCGATTTGGGAGATAATTCGCAAGTGGGACCGCATTGGGTGCGGGGGACACGGCCCGCGGCGGCGCGGAGGCTCCCGGCGCGCCCGCCCTGGCGCCCGCAGAGCCCACGTGCTTGTTTATTTGCCCAAAATGCAGAAATGCAAAAAAAACCCCAAGCCGGCACGCTCCCCGAAAGCGTCCACTCAGCGATTCACGGGTTCCCGGTGCAGGGAAACGAGGCCGGACAGGGACAGGCGCCGACGCGGAGCCGTGCGGAGCGCTCCGGAGCGYGGCAGCCGCCGGGATTTGCAGCATCGCTCCGGCCGCTCGTAGCTTCATCAGCACAATGACCTCGTTAGCGCGGCCCCGCGCCGGCCCCGCTCGCCCCGAGCCCCCATCGCTCCCATTTTATAGAGGCCCGGCTGTTTTTCCAGGCTGTTCCCGGTGCTTGTGCAATGCCAGGACCTGGGCTTTGCTGCAAACCCGGCACAGGCGGCAGCGCTGGGGTCTCAGCTCCCAAGGGAGCAGGAACACTTGGAAGATCCCCAGGCTCCTGCTGCTCCCTCCGTCCCTGTTCCCGGCGGGACCGTTTGCGGAGCAGGTTTGAGACGGAGCCGGGAGCCGGGATAGGAGGGTGGCGCGGCAGGGGCACGAAGGGGATTATAAGGGAAATTAGGAGATTATAAAGGAGTGGGGATTGTAAGGGAAATTACCAGCAGATTAGGCAGGGATTAATGGCAGATGGGTGATTGTCACCGAGGGGATGCAGCTCCATGGAGGGAGCGGGGCCGGTGGCGCCGGCAGCATCCGGACCCTCCGTGCTCCCTGTGTCCTGCGCCCTGTGTGCCCTCACATGAGGAGGAGGATGGAGGAAGGCTGCTCTGCCCTGCACTCCGTACCCCCTCACATGAGGAGGAGGATGGAGGAAGGCTGGAAGAGCAGCACGGAGGCCGTGCAGGCAGGACCAGCTCCGGGGATGCGTGCGCTCGAGCGGGGCTGCCCCGGGCTGGCGCTCCGGCTTTGGGTAAAACCAGCACTACAAGGACTGCTCTGGATTTGAGTATTTGAGCTCGTCTTCGTCRCTGTTTGCCTGTTCAATATTAAACCCTTTTTCCTTATGACTATGGCCAGTGCGGGGGGTGCAAAGCACACGCRGCCTCTGCATTTATTGCTGCAAAGGCCTCGCAAGAGGAAAAGCAGAAGGAAACCTCCGTGTGGGAGGGCGATGGAGGGAGAGAAAGGGAATAAACCCCGAGGCAGGAGAGCAACAACCTCGCGTTTAATAGCCGGCTCGCCCCGAGGCTCCGCGTGGCAGAGGGAGCAGCCCCAGGACGCCGCAGCGCGCAGGGCTCCCTGYCCCGGGAAGGGCTCCGCCTGCTCCGGGAACCCCTCCAAGGACCRGCCCAATGGGAGCTAAAAACATCCCAGCTGCTCCGTACAAAATCCGTGGGCACCCCTGCGTGGGGCAGGCGGCGGAGCCGCGGGCAGGAGCCCCGGCGCTACCTCGCTTGTGCTAGAAAAATATATTTTATTTAAGTGCCCCTTTTCCCGGGACATTTGCTCCTCTCCCTCCAATGCAGACAAGCAAGAGGATCCTGAGGGATTCCCTGGCGGTGCACGGGTCTCTAGCCCGTTCCAGAGGGAAAAGCCGATCCTCGAACAGCAAGCGCTGGGAAAGGCGGCGTGCAACATATGGCTTTTGCACTGACATCCACGGGGAYGGGTGAAGCCGGGGGCAGCGGAGCAGGCACGGAGCATCCTTTGGTTTCCTGCTCCCGGCGCTGCCCGCTGGACACGATGCGGGGTAGGAGCGGGGTTGGAGCGCGCGGGGAGGCGCCGCGGCCGGAGCGGGGCCRGGGCTGGTGCCCGGCACAAAGCGCATGCGGGGGTGCTCCCCGCAGCCCGGGGTGCTGTGGGCTGGGCTGGTGCGGCGGCTACAGCCACGCTTTGCAAGGCCAAAGGCTGAACTGCAGGCATCTGCTGAGCCCCAGTGTGCCCAGTGCTCCCTGGGGCGGCTACAGGCACCGGACGGGGCGCAGGGACGGGGGAGTGCACGGCCTGGAGGACGGGCTCCTGATGGAGAGCAGCAGCCGCCATGGGATGCTCCAACGGCAGCCCCACGGAGCTGATGCACGGGGCGGGTGCCGTGCACGCTTGCCATGAGCTCCCTGCTCCTGCACCTCTCATGCAGGGGAGCTGATGCAGCACCAGGGCACCGTGCATGCTCACTGTGAGCTCCCTCCTGCACCTCTCATGCAGGGAGCTGATGCAGCACGCGGGCGCCGTGCATGCTCACTGTGAGCTCCCTCCTGCACCTCTCACGCAGGGGAGGTTGGTGCAGCACCCAGGTGCCGTGCACGCTCCCCACACGCTCCCTCCTCCTGCACCTCTCATGCAGAGGATGCACCACAACCAAGCGCGGCCCGTGGGTGCAGAGCAGCAAGCCGGCTCGGAGGGAGGCAGGTGGAGKCCGGGCAGACCGAGGCTTTCCGTGGTGTCCCCGGTGTCCCCGTCACCTCGGCGAGTAATCGTCCGGCACCCCGGAGAGGTTGCGCAGCCGCAGAGCCGCGTCCACCGTCTTGATGTAGCCGCCGATGAGGGCGCGCATCTCGGGCGTGTAGGGGTCGTACTCGAGCTTGCGCAGCCCCGAGCGCTTGAAGTTGCCGTCCTTCTGGCCCTCGACGCAGAGCAGCCGGTCCTCGCGCGCCGCGACGCCCAGCAGRGCCACCATGCGCTGCAGCTGCGCGAACAGGTCGCGCTTGAGGTCCTCGAARTGCACCACGAGCACGTTGCGCCCGAAGCGCAGCCAGTCCAGCGTGTGCGTGGCCCACCACGGCGCGTAGGTGCGCACGAACTCCGGCCACTCTGCAAGAGGCACGTGGCGTTAGCGGCGTCCCCAAGTGTCCCCAACCCGCCCTCGTCCCAGCGTGGCAGCCAGGCCCTGCGCCATCCAGCTGGGATGGTTTTCCCTGCGTTTCTTAAGGTGCATTGGCTGCTGTTTGGCAGCATGCGCTGCCATTGCATGTTGCACATTGTCATTGTGCATTGCATTGTGCATTGCACACTGTCACTGCACATTGCATGTTGTCACTGCACACTGC
>NW_020455038.1:1447023-1457204 GCF_003342845.1 Nothoprocta perdicaria
TTGCACATTGTCACTGCACAATATGACTAAATATTGCACATTGTCATTGCACATCATCATTGCACTTTGCACGCTGCAACTGTGCGCTGCACGCTGCCATTGCATCTTGTCATTGCACGTTGCACGTTGTCATTGCATGTTGCACGTTGTCATTGTCATTGCACCCTGCGCACCACTGCTGGCCATTGCATGCGGGAGCTGCACGCTGCCAGCACAGCTCCTGGCTGGCAGGTTAATAAACCATGAGCAAGAYGCACTTGCCAGCGATTCCTAGGGCAACGGCTTGAGCTCCCTGCTAAAATCYTTCAATTATCCCCGAGGCTTCTAGCTAATTGATCCGCACATAAAAATYAGGCGATAAAAAGGATAATGAAACATCAATAACAAGCAACGGCTCCTGGAAGCGGAATCCGCGTGCGTCCTGCGACGCATAAAGGCTGTGGGAGCGGCTTCCTCGCCTTGTCCTCCTTGAGAAACCAGCGCCTGATTAATAGCTTAAATGTATTTAATTCCCCCCAGAATCATTAAACATGGTATCTGTTTCATTAAACAGATACAGGACAATTCACCTTGTGTAATCAGATCACATAAAACTTTGCTTTGGAGCCACTCCAGGCATGGCATAAAATTAATGTCATGGAACAAAATACTGATTTCACGGAGCCTTCGGCCTCAGCTTCCCGAAGGCACCRCTGCAAATAGAGGAGAACAACCAGGTTTCCTGGGTGCCAAAGGCAGGAGCTCCCAAACCCTGAGCGAGACCCTGGCCCCAGGAGGCTCCAAACTCCATTTAAAATCCTGCAGYGGTGGAAAATCTCTCTCTCTCTCCATCTGGGCAGGTTAATGACCCTGCCAATTACCCCTAAAGCTAATGATGCTGCTGAGGTGCGTCCCCGGAAAGCCTCGGGATGCGTTTTGCTGCGCATCCAAACCGGAGCGCGCTGGGGCCGGCGGCAGCGGCGCRTCGCCCGCGTCCCCGGGATGCGCGAGGCCGGCAGCACCTTCCCAGCCAAGCCTCCCACAGCACCACTGAGCAGCTACAAATCCGGGGGAAAACCTGGAAGAACAGGGGCCCTGCAATATCCCTGCGATGCAGCGCGGGGTGGAAGCTCCATCCCAATGCGGCGCCAGCACCGAGGCGGGAGCCAGCGCCGAGCCGTGGGAAAAAGCCTCCTTAAACCCGGAATTAGGAGCAGCAGATGTTCACAGGAGCCAAGCAGTTTAACCGTTTGCAATGAGGCCGATTGCACGGCAGCTGCTTGCGGATGGGCACGGAGCGGGCACGGAGCGGGCACGGGCACCTACCTTTGCCCTGCCAGTGCGCGTGGGCGGCGAAGCCGATGTGCCCGCCGTACTTGCGGTTGAACTCGGCCATGAGCGCCTTGTAGGGGTTGCGGACGAGCAGGATGGCGGCGTCGAAGGCCTCGATCTCCTTCTGGCCGCTCTCGTGCGTCTTCACGCAGATGGTGCGCCCGCTGCGCCAGTGGTCCCGCTCGCCCTTGAAGCCTGGCAGCACCGGGGGGATACGGAGGGAGAAGGAGAGGGGTGAGGGGTGGGATGGGGTCCCGAAATCCCGGCGGGGGAAGCGGTTGGAGCTTGCAGATCCCTGCATCCCTTTTTCTCATGGGAATGAGCTGCTTGCTCGAGCTGTGACTGGTGCAAATTGCAAGGACCGCAATTTGCAAGGACTGCAACTCGTGCAAATTGCAAGGGCTGGCAGTGCCAGGGAAAAGAAGGAAAGAGCTCCTGATCCTTGGGAAAACGCTGGCAGCTTCAAACCCAGCTCCAAAAATGGTATTTTCTTGGTGTGGGGGAAAAATGTGGGAATTACCTGGTGGGAGAGGGTGGTGCTCGGGAGCAACAGGAGCTGCTCGCTGGRAGTGCAAGGGGTGCAAAGGAGCGTGGAGGAGGTACAAAAGGGGAGCAAAGGGCTATAAAAGGAGCTGCAAAGAGCATGCAAAAGGGGGTGCAAAGGAGACGCAAAAGTGGGTGCAAAGGGGAGCAAAGGGRGTGCAAAAAAGTGGATGTAAAGGAGGGGTGCAAAGGAGGTGCCAAAGGGAGTGTAAAGGGGAGCAAAAGGGGGTGCAAAGGGGAGTAAAGGAGAGTGCAAAAGGGGTGCAAAGGGGGAATGAAGTGGCTGCTAAGGAGGTGCAAAGGGAGTGCCAAAGGGTCCCAAAGGGGTGTCCAGGGGGTGCCGAGGGGCAATGGAGCGGCTGCAAGAGCCCGCTGCGGGTCCGCGCACCTTTGTTGTAGAGGGAGCCGTCGAAGTAGTAGCTGCCGGTGTAGTAGCCGGTGGCGAGCTCGATGAGGTGCCGGGCCCACGTGTTGCCGGCGCCGGGGAAGCTGGCGAGCGCCACGACGCGCCGCGAGCGCGCCGGCAGGAACCGCCGGTCCATGCAGCGGTTGTCTGCAAGGAGACGGCCCGGGCGGCGTGGGGCGTCYGCGCGCGGGTGCAACGAGCTGCCCGGGCTCGGCCGCTCACCTTGCACCTGCGTCTGGTAGACGAGGAAGTAGTCGGCGGTGCCGCAGCTCTCGAGCTCGTCGCCGGCGCAGCGCTGGGCGCAGAGCTGCTCGTCCTCGCGCTCGTGCAGCGTGAAGAGGCGCGTGGGGAAGCCGCAGCGGCAGGCGGTGCCGGCCAGCGCCGACAGCGGGAACTCCTGCGGCGGGGACGGCGGCAGCGCGGAGCTGCAGCGAGCTGCGGCACCCTGGCTGCATCGCCTGCACGGCCAGCTTGCTGCATGCATGCAATGGGCAAGTGCATGCAATGGGCAAGTGCATGCAATGGGCAAGTGCATGCAATGGGCAAGTGCATGCAATGGGCAAATGCGTGCAATGGGCAAATGCGTGCAATGGGCAAGTGCATGCAATGGGCAAGTGCATGCAATGGGCAAATGCGTGCAATGGGCAAATGCGTGCAATGGGCAAATGCGTGCAATGGGCAAATGCGTGCAATGAGCTGCGTGCATGCAATGGGCAAATGCACRGGCTGGCTGCAAGAGCGCTGGGCTGCTGCAAGGCAAACGCTCACTTTCAAGAGCAGGAAAAGCACTGGCTTGCACAAAGCCCTCAGCACCACAAACACGAGGAGCAGCAGGATATGGGGGTGACCACAGGGACCCCAGATCTGCTCGGAGCAGCTTGGGTGCAGCTATGGGTTTATCCAGGGTGGCCTCTCCTCGCCCATTAGCGAAGCCGGCAGTGCCGGGGGGCCGGCAGCCGCCCCCCTCGCCGGGTACCTTCTCGGTGCAGAAGTCCACGCACTTGTCCACGGACATGTTGCGCATGGCGCRGGCGGCGGGCAGCGCCACGGACACGTTGTCGGGGCGGCGGAAGCAGCCGCGGAACACGGCGCTGCCGTCTGCGGGTGACAAGGGGCACCCGGTCGGTGCCGCGCGCGCCCAGGCGAGCCCGCCGCGCGGCACGGGGGCACCCGCGGGGCTTACGGCGCCGCGCCGCCTCCTGCGCCAGCTCCAGGCGGTAGACGGAGAGGCGGTTGGCGCCGCCGCACGTGGTGCCGCGCTCGCCCTTGCACGCCATGGCGCACTCGGCCTCGCTCACGTTGCCCGCCTGGATCTTGTGGCCGCAGTAGCACTCGGCGCCGAACTCCAGCCCCGCGTACAGGTAGCCCCTGGGGGGGTGACGAGAGCGTCAGGGGGGTGACAAGCGGCACGGGGGGGGTGACAGGGTTGCAGCGAGGCAGCTGCGGCTGCAGGGTGTCCCCACGGGACTGCATCGATGCAGGTTGCAAATGCAAAAATGTGGTGCATGGAGAGGGGAAAAGCTCCCTTGGGATGCTCSGAGTGGAGGGACTGGTTTTGGGGTTCCCACGGTGCCACCTGCTCCCAGGGAGCACCGCATCCCAGCATGATGGGGAAACAGGGCGGGGAATTGGCAGGAACGCAGAGGGCATGGCAGGGAAACAGGGGAGGAATTGGCAGGAATGGGGCGGGGGGGAATAGGCTGCAATTGCGTGAGAGCCGGGAGGGCAGCGTGGCGGGCGCCGCTTCCTACCGCTCGGCRCAGTTGTCCTGGCAACGGAACACCGTCATCTTCTTGTAGTCGAAGAAGGAGACGCCGCGCAGCGTGCGCCGGCGCGGGCTGTCCTCGAAGCAGCCCACGTACCTGGCTGGGGACAGAGCGCCGCCGYGTCGGGGGCCGCCGCGCACCCCGTCTCCGTCCCGGTGTTCCCAATATTTTTTCCTTCTTTTTTTTTTTGCATTCCAAGGAGGGGGGACCAGAGGCTGTGGCATCCCTCCTGCGTCCTCGTCCAGCACCAAAACAGAGGCAAGTGGCCCCAAAAGGGAGCCGCTGCGGGTGCCGGGCTGCCGGCGGGGGCGAAGCGGCCCCTTCCGCAGCCGCCGCCGCGGGTTCTGGCTGGGTTTGAGCTCGGGGCTGCTGCAAAGTCCCCACATGGGGACATGAAAACCAACTTGGGGCCACTTGGCACCCGGCGGGGAGCACTGCAGGACCCGGCAGCTCTCCAGACTCCCACAAGAGCACAGCGCCCAGCCAGATGTGCCCAAGACCCCTCCAGCCGTGCCAGTCACCACCCAGCTGTGCCCACCGCTCTGAACCCCGCTCCAGCTGCGCCCATGGCACAAGACTCCTCCAGCTGTGCCCACCAGAGCGAAGAACCCATCCAGATGTTCCCAGGGCAGCCAGGGCTCCTCCAGCTGTGCAAGCCCAGCCTTGGCAGCCCGCGTGGGGCCCCTTCTGGCTGTGCCCATGGCCTGAAGAGCCCTCCAGCCGTGCCCACCAGAGCGAACAGCCCACCCAGACGTGCCCATGCCCCACACCAGCCCTCCAGCTGCTCCCGCTGGTGCAGCCGACTCGATTCCCTGGGGATAGATCCGTCGGGACAGGGCTACTCCAGCAGTTTCCCGGCGCGGGATGTGCATTACCCAACCGCAGYGCCCAGGACTTGCGCGCACCGCAATTACAGGCAGGCGACTGGGAGACCCGGGGAGTTTTTAGCGCACGCTGCATTTGCCCGGTGCCCCAGAGGGGCATTGCTGCACCCACGGCGTGCCCAGCACCCGGAGGAGTGCTGGCGTGTGCACGGCCTGTCCCCGTGCGCCGCTGCCAGCAGGACGGGCAGGCRGCACTTTGGGAGTCAAGGAGCAGCTCCACGTGCGCCTCTCCCTGCTCATTAATAACGTGTGGATGTGATGCTCCCGGAGCCCGAAAACATGCAAGGAACGGGAGCGATGCGGGACGCGGAGCCGCGTGCGCACTCACCTCTCTCCTCCTCCTTGTCCCGTGCGCCGCGGCTCCCAAGCGCCCGCGTCCCGCCGGAGCCGGCGGCCCTGCCGGCGCTCCTGGCCCAGGGCCCGTAGCGCGGGGCGGCGGCGGCGGGCAGGGCGCGCGGCGCGGGCGGGCGCGCGGCGGCGGCGCGGGGCGGCGCGGGCGGGCGGCGGGCGCCGCGCGGTGCCGCCACGCCGGCGTGCAGCAGCAGCAGGCTGCCCGCCGCCGCGTACAGCGCCAGCAGCGCGCAGAGGCGCGCGGGCCGCCGGCGGCACGAGCGCTGCAGCCTCAGCAGCACCTTGGCCATGGCGCCCGCATGCCGGCCCGCGCTCCCACCGGGGCGCCTCGCGCACGGTCACCCCGCCGCCGGGCACGGGGACGTTGTGGACGAGGGGAGCATCGCTGCGGGGGGCCCCTCCGGAGGCGCCGCGCTCTGGGATGCTGCCGGGATGCTGGTTCCTCACCGCAGCCTCGGGCCGGGACACGTCCTGCAGGAGAGGGAAGGGAGCCGTGAGCGCAGCTGGAGCCGGCGGGAGATGCAGCAGCCGGAGCCTCATCCCGAGCCGGAGCCAGCGCCTCTCCGTGACCGGCGGCACCACCAGGGTTCCTCCCCTGGGAGAAGGGAGGCCTGATGGGCACCGAGGTCCCATGGGGTCTGCACAGCGCGAGGCGGGCMAAGGAGCCTGACATCCCCCTGGGAAAAGAGCCTGGTGGGTTGAATGCTACGAGTCAGCGGGGACTCCACACGAGGCATCTGCAGAGACACCCGCACTGTGCTGGGCCCACGCACACAGAGGGAGCAGCCATCCTCTCCTCCACCCTTCGTCCCACCACCCTTCGTCCCACCAYCCTKCRTCCCACCATCCTGCATCCCACCATCCTTCATCCCACCATCTCCCGGGAAGGGGCAGAGCATCCCGACAGTGCTCAGACTGCAGCAGCCCGTGGGATGGCATGGGATGGGATGGGATGGGATGGGATGGGATGGGATGGGATGGGATGGGATGGGATGGGATGGGATGGCTGCAGCCAGGACATGCCACCTGCCCCTGACTCCTCTTATTCTAGGTCAGGAAACAAAAATAAAGGGAGAGCCAGAGTGCCATTAGCTTAACGGCCTCGACGTCTCTGCCATCTGCCTTCAGTTGATTAAATAAAAAATATTGGCAGAACATATGGCATGAATTATACATCAATATTTTAACTCGGCTTCCCAGGGCGGTTGCACCGGGACCTCCTCTCTGACGCTGCTCCGGTGGGATGCACCCCTCCGTGCCGGGATGCACCGATTCCAGCGGGATGCACTGGCCCGGTGCCAGCTGCCCGGAGGGGATGAGGCACTCGGAGTCTGTTCCCGCTCCGGCGGGATGCCCGGGCCGACGTGCAGCAGCTCCGGATGGAGGCCAGGGCTGCTGCTCGCCCTGCGCGGGACAAGCACCATCCCGGAGTGACTCCTTCCCTGGAGCATCCCTGAGTGCCCAGCGCTGCTGCAGCCCCGCAGCCGTCCAGGGCACGGAGCCAGGGATGAGCAAGGCGGGACGGAGCCCATGGGCTCCCGGAGTGCCGGCCGGCCCTGCTCGCTCCCGCGCGGCCCTGCTCGCTCCCTCCTACCTCGGCTCACCCTGGGAAGCCCAAATCCTCGTTCCGCGGCGGGGACCCGGATTCAGCCCCGCTCCAGGGCTTCCSTCGCAGAGCCAGGGCAGGGGGACCCTCAATCCGCGCAGCGCCCGGCTCCTCCGCGCGGTGCCGACGGCTCCGSCGCTGACCGGGACGGACGGAGCGCCGATAAATTATACATGGGAGCCGTGTCTCCAAATTGCTCGGCAATTGCTGGGCACAGGGTTCAGTTGCCTTCAAGCACCTCCTCGCCTGTGAGCAGCGCTCACGTGGCTCCCCCAGCCCAGCGAACAATCAGCCCATTAAAAACAGCAAATTAACGAGCACAAGGGCTCCATTAGCAGGAGAAGGCGACCGAACTATCCAATTTCATCACATCATTAGCATTTCTTATCAGAGAGACGGGGGAAGAATAGGTCTTTAAAATACACAAGGACGGGATGGAGTCTAATGTCCAAAACGGGGCCAGGCGATCCGCGTGGGAGCCACCGGCGAGCGGGACACGGTGTCCTGGATCCAGGGAACACCGTGAAGGATCCAGAGCGCGGGGTGCAGGGCATGGTGAGCAATATCCAGTGCATCACGTGCAAGATCCCGGGCAGCGGGTGCAATGTCTAGCACCCRGGGTGCAATACCCGGTGCCCGGGGCGCAGGCTCCAGCACGTGCCTCGCTCCTGGACCTGGAGCTCGGTTTGGTGGCTCCTGCTCCAGCCGGAGCAGACACGGAGCTGCTCCAGATTGCATTTAAACACCCCAAATGCAGGGAGCAAAGGCAGCAAGCGGGGCTGCTTGGGTGCAGCTCTGTGCTCTGCCCGTCCCCACGTCACCCACAGGGCCACCAGCGCCGGCCCCCAGACCCTGCTGCTCCCCGGGCAGGGGGACGCGGGGACCCTCACCGGGGCGCGCGGGGCCGTTCCGCAGGATTTGCCCATCTGCCAATAGACGTTTTGGGTTCTTTTCCCCTCYAGGACTTGCGATCATGCTGCAAGGTTTGTAAATCTTCCTCCTCGCTGCAAATCGATGGAGGGTTTGAGCCGGAAATTAGGCGGCCGCCTTTCCCGCTCGCGGGGAGGAGCTGCCGTTTAAACACCCTGCAGGAGATTTCCCCCTGGCTTCAGCGCTTAGTGAAGGCCGAGGGGATGGTGGCCAGGGCCACGGCCACCAACACTGGCCTCGCGGCCACCCACTCGGGCTAGGAACCCCCCGGGCTGCCCCTACCCGAGACGTTCTGCACCCACCCGACCTGGACGCTGCACCGCGCCCTGCATCCCAAAGCTCTGTCTGGTTTAACCGCTCYGGTTTAGCCAAGCTGCGTGGTGCTGAAAGGGAGGTTTTGCTGGGGGATGCCCGGGGGGGCTGTGGTGCCCCCGGCCTCACCGGGGCAGCCCACGGCACATAAGCCCCGTGCGAAAGGTGATTTAGCGCCGCTCGGCTGACACTGTGTGTCTGCAAATTGGCTTAACCTAATGAGTTTTAATATGCATTATGCTCTAGGTATTTTATGCCCCGTCTGCACAATCCGGTTAGGGCTTTGAGGATGTCTCAGCGAGCTGCTCCGCAGGCGCACGCCGAAGCAGCACCGGGAGAGCCGGGAAGAGGAGAGTGGGAGACAAAATACCCCTCGGAGCAGCAGCTCCCACAAACAGGGTCCCTGGGGTTTGCAAATGCAACTGCAATAAGGAGGRGGACACGTGGACAGCGGGGATGCATGGACAGCTGTTGTCCTTCCCTTTGCGCTCTCCCTGGGGATCCATGGAAGCTGGGATGCATGGGCAGGGGGGCCGCTTTTCCCATGCTCGCTCCTTGGGGATGAATGGACAGCAGGGACACACAGACAGCAGGGGAGAAGGAGGTTGCATAGGCAGGGATTTCTATTCCCTGCAGCATCCCGGCGTGGGAGCTAAGCTGGTCCCGCGCATCCCAGGAGGATCCTGCCTGGGGCCTGGCAGCTACGGCTGGGAAAAGCCAAGCCCTTCCCAGGGTCTGCTGCCCAGCAGGGACCACGCTGGGAAGGGAACTGGCTGTGTGGGAGAGACACTAAAACCATGGGAATCTGCATCCCACAGGATGCAGGAGCGAGGCTGGGAGAGAGGCTCCTGCCTCAGCCGGGAACTCCTGGATCTGGGAAGCAGCCCTGGAGGCAGGATGGGACCCTGGGCCGCGCAGTGACCTGGGGCAGGGCTGCAGCGAGCCCGGAGCACAGGGAGCGGGAAGGAAACCTCAGAYGGGGCGGGCGCTGCTGGAAGGCAGGGATCGGGTAACCGGGAGCAAGCGGGCCGGGTGCCAAGGGGAGCGCGGCTGCCGGGGTGAGCGCCAGGGCAGCGGCCCCGCATCCCCGTCCCGCGGTGATGGAGAAGGTCCCGGGGCGCGGATGAGCCGCTTGGCTTTGGGGATGGGTGAGGTGSCCTTGCTGGGAGAGGATGCGCCGGGCGCCTGGGAAGCTGCAGTGCCAGGGGGACCCCCAGGAAACGGGGCAGGGCAGAACGGAGCTGCAGCCCAGCACCAGCAGCCCCAGCAAAGCAGCGGGAACGGCCTTGGCAGCCAGTCCCCTCCACGTCCCCCCCTGCCACCCCAGGGCGAGCGTCAGGAACAACTGATAGTGCTGCCTGATAGCGAAAGGGCTCTCTGAGGAGCCCGGCCGGTGGTTTGCAGCCCCAGCGCCCAGCACAGCCCTTCAAACAGGGAACCTGCTCACGGATCCCGGCAGGGATCCCACAGCTCTGAGGGATGGTGGGGAGGCCTCGGGACCACGCACAGGAGCACCAAGCTAGGCCCAGTGGGTCCCCACGCACACCTGCACCGAACATGCTCCCCCCAGCTCTCCCAGTACCGAATTGCCACAAAACTTTGTTCAATCCTGCATTCCTCACCTAAACAGCGACCGGCGTTTTGTAACACCCGCCTCAAGGTAACCTTCACGCGCTTCTCCTGCTGCATCCTGCTCTTCCCCGCACGCACAGTTTGGGGCTTTTCCGTTAATTATCTTAAATACTCTAATAAATCGCCAGGGCAGATGCTCAAAAGAGGGGGGGCGGGAGTGGGAAAGCCAGTGAAGAGGGAAAGTTTATCCRGGAGGATGCTGCCGCCGGCCGCGGATGCTCTTGCAGCCGGTGCTCGGAGCGGGCAGCGCTGCTGCCTCCATCCCTCCCTCCCGGCTGCAGGAGCCGCSGGGGACGCGGCCTCAGGCCGGGCCCCCCCGGCGCCGCCCCCGCGCCCCCCAGCCCCCCGCTTATCGATTTGTCTCCCTTTGGGGCCACTGCGGCTCCAAGCGCCTCCCCAGCGCATCTCCCCCCCGCGCAAACTTCGCGGCCGCCGCTCTG
>NW_020455038.1:1457324-1470547 GCF_003342845.1 Nothoprocta perdicaria
GGCTCGGCCCGGCCCGGTTCGGCCCGGCCCGCTCGGCCGCCGGGCGGCTGCCGCCGCCGGTGCCGCTCGGCAGCCGCGTCTGAGCGCGGTTACTTAACGTCTCCATGCGGCTCCGGAGCCGCTTAACCCCTTCCCTGCCGCCTGCCTGCGCGCTCCCCAGCACGGCCTTCTCCCTTYTTTTCTTTCTTTTTTTCTTTTTTTYCCCCTTTCCTTCAGCATTTTTTTCTTCATTGGAAATGCTGCTTTTCCAGCTTCTGAGAAGCCTGCTCCCTGGGGGTGCTGCAGAACCTCCCCCCGGCACCGCACCGAGCCCCCGGGGCAGCTCTCGGAGCGGGGATGATGCCAGGCCCAGCTTCCCCACACTCCCAGCCCACCAGGGGGGTGGACAGGTCCCTTTCCCTGCCTCGTGCACCCCCAAACCTACCAGGGGACATGGGGTGACCGCAGGCCCCCCCTCTGCCTGCTGCACCCCTCCCTGAGCAGCACAGTGGGGGGGGGGCACAGCCCATTTGGGGGTACAGGAGCCACAAGGAAAAGCAGCTGTTCCTGTGCTCATCTGTGGAAAAATAACCCATGAGCTGGGAAACTTCAGCAGGAAAAAATGGGGCAGCTGAGAGGGGCCTTCCCCCCTCTGTTGGCAACCCTGGAGATTGCCGGTGGGGCACGGGAGCCTGGGGGCTGCAAGGGATGGGGGGGATGCAGGGGATGCAGGAAGCAGAGCCATGCTGCGGCTCCAAGGGCTGCGGCTCTGCAGAGCCCATCGGTGCCGGGAGCGCCGGGCGCGGAGCATCCGCCGCAGCACGGGGCCCGGGCGGGCGGGAGCAGCCCTGCGCGCAGCCTCGTTTCCATAGGAAACGGGGCTGGAAAAGCGTCGGCTGAGCCCGGGGCTGAGAACCGAGGGGGTGTCAGTGCTATTTTTATCTCCCCGCTCCGGGAAGGTTTCTCCGGCTCGGCCGCGCAGACGCCCCAGCACCGGGGAGATCCCTCCGGCCGCTGCCGCGCTGCAAAATTCCCTGTAAAAGGAATGGAGAGGCAGGGGCAGCATCGGGCCGGGCTGTTCCCTGCTCCCGGCGGTGCCTTCCTGCAGCTCCCCAAGGACCCTATTGCATAGGGACTTTCGCCCCTGCCCTTAAATGTCCCCAGGTCCCCGCAGCACCAAATCCATCACCGTGTGGAGGATGCAGGAGGATGCAAAGGCACATGGGGCCAGGGCAGCGCTCATATCCAGGGCTTTTCCAAATCTCCTCCTTTCCCCGATATCTGGGGAGGGCTCCCATCACGGTGAATGGGGAAGGAGAATGCAGAGCATTAGAACAGCAAGAAAAAGGCTGCATAAAATCTCATCCTGAGGATTACGAAGTGGCAGCACAAAAACGCGGTAAACAGGATGTCTGCGGAGATCTTAGGCAGAAAGGTCAGAATCTACAATTTAAATGGGCGCTCGCTGCTTTTTTGCTGCGCGCCGCTAACGAGCTGGGATGTATAAAAATAAGTTGGTTTTTGAAGCCGCATTTCAGCCCTTTTGTGATTCTAAATGTCAACTTCAGAGCAGCAGCTTTTTCCCCGGGGGGCTGCGTGTGTGCTGGGAAGGGCGGCCTGCCCCCCGCTCCTCTCTGCAGCCCCAAAACGGGAGGCCAAAGAAACGCCCCCCGACTGATGAAAATCCAGTGCTCAGCAAATGCCGAGCTCGGTGCTCGCGTACACTCTGGCCCTGGGGATTTATGTGGGCCAGAAAAGAAGGAGCCCAGAAATAACCAGTGCCATGAGCTAACGAGCTTCTGCTGGCGCTGCAGTTGCTTCTCTTCGTCCTGTGTTTAATTCCCATTCTGCAGTGCTGCAGCCTTGGCAGGGCCCGCGGCAGGAGCCAGCCCGGGCGCCAGGCCCGGCTGCCTCGCTGGGCTCCAGCTGCTCGTGGGGGCGGGCGCTGCATTGCCCGGGGATGGGGAGGGACAGTGGTGCAGCCTGCAGCGCCCCGAGCAGCTTCACATGCACCCGAGCATCACTCCGAGCAGGAATCCATGCATCCTGTGCATTGCCCTGAGCATCTTCACATGCACCCCGAGCATCTCTCCAAGCATCACCCCACGCATTGCTCGGTGCATCACCCTGGGGATCTTCACATGCACCCGAGCATCGCTCCCTGCAGCAATCCATGCAACCTGTGCATTGCCCTGAGCATCTTCACGTGCACCCCGAGCATCTCTCCAAGCATCGCCCCATGCCCTGAGCATTGCCTCGAGGATCTTCACATGCACCCCGAGCATCGCCCCCAGCAGCAATCCATGCATCATCCTGTGTGTTGCCCTGAGCATCTTCCCGTGCATCGCTCCATGCATCACCCTGGGATCTTCCCATGTGCGCTGAGCATCTTCCCAAGCATCGCCCCAGGCATCACCCCAAAAATCTTCACATGCACCCTGTGCATCACCCCAAGCACCTCCCTGTGCTCCCTGAGCATCTCCCATGCAACACCCTGCATGCCCCAAACACAGCCCCAAGCCTGATTCCATGCATGGTGCCCAACATCACCCTGTGCATCTTCCCGTGCACCCCAAGCATCTCCCCATGCATCACTGCAGGCATCACCCCGTCCTCCCCACCCACAGCCTCTTGCACTGCCTTCCCCCCGTGCACTTGCTCCTCTCACCCTAAATTCCCTTAATTGTGGTGCCGGGGCTACCGGCACGGCTCCAGCGGGGGGGACGAGCTCCGGGCGGATCTCGGAAGCAGACGGACACGGGCCTTCCCCAGGCCATCGCCTTGGGATTACTTAGTGGGGGGGGGGAATAAAAAACAAATACAAAAAAATAAGAGAGAGGCAACGTGTGGATTAAAGCTGGGAGCAAGAGGATTAAGAGATTAGAGGGAAAAGAAGTGCAGGGAATGCAGATCCGGGGGATGTTTCCTCTTCCAGCCATTCCCCTTTATGAGGAGAGAGAAAACAAAACAAAACCACGCCACAAGATTTGGGTAAGCTCCTTACAGAGTGCAGGAGGTTTCCGTTCCTCTGCGCTGTGTTTGCTCCCGGAATAAATCCCGTGCACAAGAACTCACTGTGCGCAGCAGGGCCTCATYCGTGCGGCTCCGGACACACCGGAGCACAGGGACGAGGCCTCCTGCTGCAGGAAATTCCTGCTGGTGGGAAGGAGAAGGAAGCGCACGAGTTCAGGGTGCCTGTTTCTGCATTGGAGAGCAGGGATATTCAGCCGCTCCCGGGGTTCCTTTCTCTCTTCCCTTATCTCTGCTCGCTTTTCCTGGCGGAGGAAACCAGCCGCTGGCTTCAGGAGAAAGGAGTGGGAGAAGGAAGCGCTTCACTCAGCAGCTCTGATTTCCCCGGCAAACCTGGAAAATTGATGGGGAAACGGAGGTGAGACCTATATGCACATGCACATATATAGGTGTATACGGGCAGAAGAAGGTCCTTGAGAGCCCGGCATTCCCAGGATGGTGACATCCATCCATCTTCCTGGGCAATCCATGTGGATACAAGCAGGAGAAGAGGATTTGGTCRCATATTGGAAGGAGCTAAAAGCACTGGGACCAGAGGTGCAGGAGGAGGCTCCTGGCTGCATCCCCATCCCTATTCCCATCCCCATTCCTGTTCCCACCCCCATCCCTGTGGCCATTCCCGTTTTCCCGGGCTGGCCATGCCCAAAGCCCAGAGCCCAGGATGCTGCAGGGATTCACCCTTGGAAAAGGCGCCCAGCTGCCACAGGCAGCTCGTGGCTGCTGAAAGACRAGTGCTCATTTCCTCACCTTGGCTAATTACCAATTAAGGGCCCCAAATCCGGGGCACGGAGGCAGGTCCCGGCATTCCCTCGGGAGCCCCAGCTGCTCTGGGCTGCTCAGAGCCACGTCAGCCCCGGCAGCACCTCCAAGCAGAACCTCCTCTGCAGGAAGCCCCGCATTGGAAGAATCAATTAAAGCCTCTTAATTACTGGCAGCTRATGGAGAGGAGGGGGTGGCAGCATCCTGTATCCCACTCCCATGCACTGGCTGCAGCACTGGGAATGCTGAGCCYGGCTGGAAGCCGCAGTGGGATCTGGGATGTATTTACCCTCCATACTCTATTATCACCAATCAATATATTGATTATTACTTAACAGGCTCAAATTGCAATCCTAATGCCCCAAATCTGCACATTACGTTGCCACTAATTGGGACAGAACAGGTTCGGGGCTTAATGAAAATGTAAATTCGGGCACATTAATCACCCGGTTATTTCGGGAGCACGAGACAGACGACGCTCGACCCAATTAAGAAATAAACAAAGTTAATCAGCGCACAGAAAACATCTACTAATCACACGGATATGTTGCGAGAAAGAAACACCAGGCAGTAATCCATGGAGGATTCCCAGAGCCGCTCCTGTCCCGCGGCTCTCCGTGCTGCAGCGCTCCGGCTTGCGGGAGGCTCCGGCTCGGGTTTATTGGAGCATTTGTTCTGCTTTAAGGTCTGCTGGGCACCAGAGAACAAAAATATATTACTCGGCAGGATGAATAATTGCATCAATTTAAAATAATAGGGCTGGGGACTGAGCGTGCGTGCGGGGGTGACACCGAGAGTGGAGACCGATGCATTTTGGGCTTAATTATCACAGGTTAGAGCCTTTGCAGCTCGGAAGTTAATKCCAATTCAGACATAAAAACTGCGGGAAGACATAAACCTAAAAGACGGGGCTCTTCCCTGCCGTSGGCACGCGGCTGTGTCCGGACCTGCTCRCCTGGCACAATTTCYCTGCCTAAATGGGAATGCTTCTCCRCAGGCCTCCTCGTGCTGATTCATGCAATGGATCTGTTTAAATTCCTGGGATGTTGCAGGGCTTCCTACAGCTTCCGCCGCAGCAGGAGCTGGGGACACTGTGGGGACACCGATGGGACACGCTTCCATCCCGTGGGATCGGCGATGGGAGGCTCCCGAGGGGCTGTCTGCTCCCAGCCGGGTCACCCGTCACYGCTGAGCGTCGTGTCCCAGGGTCCCCGTGCGGATTTCAAGGGAAATCCAGCCTTTTTGTGGCTGCTCCAACTAATTTGCAAGCAAATCTTGCTCTCGGGCCAAGAGGAAACACTTTTTGTGAAAATATTTCAGCTCTGTGAAAAGGAAACTTCCCTGTTTTCTTTGGCAGAAAGTTTTCTCCAATATTTACAGCCCCGAGGCTCCTTTTTCGCTTCGCTTTCAGCAAACATCTGTGTTCGGATGCTACAAAACCTTCTTTGAGCATCACTGGGACCTCGGAGCTCTTCCCTTGTGGAGCTCCAGGACATTCCCGGCCAGTCTCTTCACGGTTTCCGCATTCCCTCTCCCTTCTCCGGTCCTCAGGAAGCCCCCGTGGAGCTCCCAGCCTTCCCGAGCTGCCGGGAAGCGTGTGCSTGTTCCGCCAAGCCCGTGTTCCCCACGGCCGGGCTAAGCAGTTTGTAGAAAGCCTCTATCATTAGGTTAATGACTCTCGGTCAATTATTTCATACACCACCTGGTTAATCCAGAAAATGGAGCGTTGATGTTGACAGATCCATCAGTGCCAGCGCWCGGAGCCCGCAGACTGCGCCAGGTGCTGAGCACGGCCGGCAGCCCCGAASCCGCATCCCAAACCTCCGCTGAGGAGCATTCCCGTGAGGAGCATTCCCAGTGAGGAGCAATCCCAGCCCATCCAGACCCTGCTCCCCGTTCCTGCTAAGGCACAGGGATGATTTCTGCCTCCTTTCAGCCCACTCTATTAATTTGCATTTAATTCTGACWCGCAACTCTCTCATCCGTCTTGGAAGCTGACGGTGTTGCTGGAAGACGCAGGGACTCCTGGAGCTGATGTCGGGGCTTGGGAGCCCTCCACCCACTGCAAACKGGTGGGGTGCACTGAAAAATGGTGGCGTTTTGCTAAGATTCTGGCTTAGGATCACTTAAAACCGAGTTTAATCTTCTGGGCACCTTTGCAGCTGGGCCAGCGCTTGGCACGGGCGCTGCTCGCAGCCCTCCTGCCGTGAGGACACCGCAGCAGTGCCGYGGAGGGCAGCAACGGGGCCCTCTGATTTACGCTGCGAGGCTTTTCCAAACAAACTCTGCAAAAACCACCGCGAAACGGACAGCTCAGRGCAGAGAAGGAGCGGATGGAGGGCTGAGTGCCAGCTGAGGCTACGGGGAGCTGCGGAGCGGGCAGGCGGAACCGGGCTGGAAGGTGCTGGGAGCCTCGCCGGGTGCCTGCAGGCGGGCAGCGAGGCGGGACGCGGAGATGACGCTGCAAGATGGGCTGTTTCGGGCCAAGGTGACCGGTTTCTCCTGCAATTCCGTGATTACATGAGCTGATTGCCAGGCAAGCCAAGCCCCGTCCCGCGCGGCGCTGGCCCCTACCCAAGGAAGCGCTCGAGSCGCTGGCACCTGTGGGTCCTCCCGGGTCCCCAGGCCCTCGCAGCGCCCGGGATGATTTCTCTGAACCTCCCGGTCAGCCCTGTACAAAAGTGCTCCCGCTGACGTCCCTGCAGCCCCCAGGAGAGTCAGCGTGACCCAGAGCGCCCGAGGAAGCACCAGGCTGCCTTGTGCTCTTGTTTGCCCAAAAGAGACGTTTTCCTGGCAATAACAGCAGCCGGAGGGGAGGAACACGCTGCTCCGGGCGGCTCTAGCGATGCCKTTGAGATAACGGTGCTGGCAAAAGGCAGTGGTGACTCCCGGCAGGGCTGGCCAGCCCCGGCCGATGTCCCCAGCCCGAGGCTGCTCCGTCCACGTAGCTGGTCTCAATGGCAGCGCTGGGGCCTCCGGCTGGAGGGTTTTGCTCCTTGTCCCCGGGAAGGCATGGGCGCCGCATCCGCCCCGTGCTGCATCCCGCCGCTCGGCACATCCCCAGGCCACAACCRCCCGCCCCGGCTCATTCCTCAAACGATTAAATATAAAGAGACCGAAGCGCCGCTCGTATTTCAGCGTTAATGCTGCTGCCAAATATCATCACGCTGAAACAGGAGCCATGGATACCGGTGCGGCTCCGGTTGCTCCGGTTGCRAGGCTCCCATGCAGCGCGGCTGCGRCGCGGTACCCGCGGCSGCTGCACCTTCCCGCGCTTGGGACCTCCTAAGAGAGAGTGTTGGTTGCTGGTTTCCCTTGTGCTTTGCCATCAATTGGGCACCCACTTGATGCACTTTGCTTTCTGCTTCTACTTAACAAGTGCCACCAGGAGCGGGTGTGCAGGTTGGAGCAGCCCATGGGAAGAGCCGGCACGGAGGAGGTTGAGYTTTTAGCAGCTGGTTCCCGTGCTCCTGCAGCTGGGAGGAAAGCTGCTTCCCTAGGGAGCGAAGGAAAAGAATCCCGTTATTTGGAGAATCCCGGTGGATGCTCCGCTGAGCCCGGGTTGCCTGGGCCCATGTGGAGGCCCCTGCTTGCAGGTTATTTTGAACAAACRTGGTAAAAAGCCAACCGCTTGCCTGCCCATTGCATAAGAAAGCTGAGCTCACGTCTCTGAGCGAATTACTCACACTTGGCTCCGCTCTCACCAGTATTAGGAGGCTGCTGATGTGGGAAGCGTCCTTCCTGTTTTCCTTTCCAGACCTTTTCCCAGACAACTCTGCTCAAACCACTCACCAAAGGATGACAGGGATTTTGTGTTTTCCTTGCCCGGTTGGCACAGGCAGATGGGARGAGGAGGAGGAGGAGGAAGGCCCAGCACGTGGGTCGTGCCTTGAAGGCAGCAAGGCCGAGTCGTCCCCTGCCGTGCAGCTTCCCTGGRGACAGGACACCGTGCACGACGTCCCGCGTCTCCCCTGCTCCACAGGGGACATTTCCCCATCCCAAGGCTGCAGCCGAGCTGGGCGAGCGGCTCCGTGGCCACATCCCRGGTAACTGCTCCAAACCCCTCCAGTGTCCAGCACCAAGGTCCAGGTGGGCTTTTCCAAGGCCTCCCGTGCCTCCCATGGCCTCAGCAGCTGGAGAGCTGTCCAAACAACTTGCTTGTCAAAGCAAGACCGAGCCGCTAAACAGAGACCGGGACTGCTGGGATCTGATCCCATCCAGCAGCTCCGGATGCAAACAAACCTACGGTTGGACCTCGGCAAGGAGAGGCCACAGTTCTCAGGGCTCTGGTGGTTGTTATCAGCTTGTGCTTGGGGCCTAGCAGAGCGATGCAGAGGAGGCTCCCGGCTCGCGGCGCTCCATGCGGACTCCCGGCCCTGAGGATCCCACTCACCTTTCAAAACTAAGGAGGAGTCATCTTGCATACATGAATCATTTRGGTTTTAAAAGGAAAAATGCTCTCTTTTAGCATATTTCAAAAATTACCTTAAAGTGCTTTGCTGAGGCTATTGAGGTCTTTGCAGCAATCAGGGTTTCCATGGCAAGACGCTCGTCGGGTGCCTATAAAAACCTCATCGGGTGCCTATAACAACCAGCCACTCAGCTGTGTCTCACCAGCCTTTAATTAATAACATTGATCCTCCTCCAGGTGACATGGACGAGGGGTAGGGACACCCGTGGGTCCCTCAGGCTCTTTCCCTTAAGCTGAGCAAGGGGTCCTAAGCACTTGTGCCTTGTGGTGGAAGGAAGGGGCTGGTCTTTGCCATCTAAAACTCCGTTTCGCCACAAAACTGTGCATTTGTCTCAACTGAAACACGGGGATGGTACTGAGGGCATTCAGTGCAGCATTTGCACTGTGATGGAAGATAAAGGATGCTCCGCAACGGTGCTTTGCACTGGTACCTGGAATAAACGCATCTGGCGGGCGGCTGTGCAAAAGGGGGCTTGGAAAATATTGTTTCATTTCAAATTTATTTTCTTCACGTTTCTAGAATGCTTCGAAGCACAAAACAAAGCACTCAGRATCCACCTAAAAAAGAAATCGCAGGAAAATAAAGCCCATCTTGTGCTTAAAAACACCGTTTCATCCAAACGGCAATTCCATTTGACTCAACAACACAAAAGTCCTTTCAGCTTTTCAGTGGCCAGAGCTTTTCTTTTGCAGCCTTGATGTCTTCAAAATGGCTCTTTTTCCCTTTGATAGTTCTGGGAAGAGACAGTTTGTCGGGATTTTTAACAGCGCTACCAGAAGAGCTAAGAAATCGCTCCTCTCTGCAGCCCTGATAGACGCAGGAACCTGCTCGGCTCCAGCTATTTAATTCAGCTCTCAAGGCGGGTGCTGTTTGATCTTGCTTAGTGCAGGGGGGCCGCTCTGCTCTGCTCCATCCTCATCCTCACTGAGGAGCAACTCACCCTGAGGAGAGGCGGCACCGAGCGGAGCTGGTTCTCCAGGGATTCATCTCCTGGTGCCTGGATTCTGGATTCATCTCCCGGTGTCCTCAGTGGTCCACGCTCCCAGCAGCCTGGCTCTGTCGTGGTCTGGAGGTCGGCACCAAGCGCTGGACATCTGGGTGCTCCCACCCAGCCAAACAGTTTAAGCCACAGCCCCCGTAACCTGCAGATTCCTGATTTTATTGGGGCTGAGCCTGGAACATAGCCAGTTCATAAGCTATTGGAGACGGGAGCAGCCTGGGATGGAGGCACTGGGATGTGCCCGTGCAGCAGGCTGAGCCTGTCATCCCAAACCCCAGCACCCTTTCCTGATAGTCTTTGCTGGAGGGGCTGGGGGAGAAACCTTCCCTGCCCTGGGAGGCGAGAAGGAGAGCCAGCGCCCAGGCCCAGACTAAATACTGCAGCATTTAGCTGCAGCGACCAGGCCCAGACTAAATACTGCAGCATTAAGCCCCTTCGTTATTCAGATGCTGCAAGCTGGAGACAGGTAAATAGGCTGGGACTGTATTTACAATAAAATCAGCATTATGCCCAGTTAATATCCAAGTTGTGACTAATCAAAGTGCTCCGCTCCCTATTCCAATTACACTTGCAGTTTGGCTGCACGTCCTTTCCTTTTGTTTAAGTGTGCGCAGAGTCAGTTGGAACTGGGGATTTATGGCAGCTGCCAAACACTCAGCTCTCCAACGGCAATAAGTTATGTTCCTATTATGCAGCATGCAATAAGAAAGGGCTGATATTTATTCTTTGGATTTCTCTTTCCCAAGAAACTCTCAGAAAATCACACAGCTGCTGGAAAACGGTCCCGTACTTCACAGGCGATATCTCTGTGGTCAACAGCGCTGCAAGAATACGGAATTTGCACCTGGGAACCTGCAGGCTGGTTGGGAAGAGGCCACTGTCGCTGGGGGTCCTTTGCTGGCCTCTCTGGATCAGCATCCAGGTGTCACCCTGAGGAACAAGACAAGCCAAAGCCATCAGCATCAACCTACTCATAAGGAGTGGGAATCATCTCACCAGCATCTTAATGATTTTCCTGTGGTCCAGGTTATCTCCCAAGGCTGCAGCGCTGGACCCAGCAAAGCCTGGGCTGAGCAAGGGGGCTGAGTTTAACCCGTTACTAAATGCATCTGTAACGGAGTTAAATTTAAGACACTAAAACCGGCAGCTCTCACACAAGGTTTCCTTCCAGACCTGACCTTTTCTCCTCGACACGCACAGACATCCCTGCTGCTCGGTAATCGCTCTGGACACAGCACACCAGTGACTGCCCGYGTTCCTGAGCTAAGCAAAGTCACCCTGACGTGTCTCAGGAGACAAGCGGAGCACACAGTGCTGCGAGCAGCTCCCGCTGGGATCTGTGCTCCTGGGACTAACCTGCCTGTGGCCAGGCTGCGGGCAGAACTGCGCTGGAGGCCTAAAAGAAGGAAGAGCTTGTCCTTTGGAGCAGATTTTCTAGGCTTTTGAACCTTCCTGCAGATTGTCTCCAGCCCTCAGTGCCACTCGTCAATGATCCTGCTTTGGGYCAGCAGCTCAGTGGAGATGCTAGGCTCAGCTCTGTGCATCCAAGGGAAATAACAACATTTTATTTTTAGGCTGGGCACCAACAGCATGAAAACCATTGATCTGAGCTCATAATTACATCGTTATCTGTGTCCTATGAGATAAAGAGATTTCGAGCTGTAGGCTTTTTGGAAAGCCAAGCTCGAAAGCAGATAGAAGAGGGATTTATTTGAGCTTCTCTTTTTAAATGAAATATTAAATAGAAAAAACTACTTATTTATTTATTTTCTGAAGACCCCAAGTCACAGAAGGTTTTTCTCCTTCCCGGTGCAGCACAGCCCGCACYGGAGCGTGGCAGGGGCATTTTGGAAGGGGATTAGCGGCCAGGAAAGCAGTCCCTACAAGCAGAGCAGCCGCTTTGCCRCTGCTCTTTCCGCTCTGGAGAAGGTCGCAGTGTGCAGTGCAAGTCCCCACAGCCTTGGGAAAGCACTGTGGCTTCCCAAACCAGCTGAGCCTGCCTCCTCGAGCACTGCAGCCTCGCTGTTGGCCATAAGCTGAATTTCTCATCGCCTGCTCCAGGAGCAGAGCAAGWGCCCAGCACCCTGTCAATGTCTTCAGCCCAGCACCCGTTCCGCTGGAGGGATCTGCTTCGCTCTGCGCACCGTTTCTGCAGCAGTTCCYGTCTAATTGTATTGGCCACCCTCCAAGACCAGCAAGGGATCTGCTTCCAGGTCAACTGCTTAGTGTGCCTGCTGTCATCTGTGTTTTACAGCCCCCTCAATGAAGAGCAAATCTGTATTGATTTCAGAACAACTAGAGCTGTAAATTACTGGTCATGACTGGCTTGGCCAGTACTGCGATGAGAATCTATTGATTGCATCGAAGGCCTAAATCTAATTAGCACACAAGGAAACTCATCGGAACAGCAGAACAATTCAGATGTTCTGAGATGTAATTAAAACAGTAAAGCTACCTACAAAAGCAGAACATGCAAATAATGGTTCTCATCAAGCGCAATTTGCAATCCAAGGGTTGTCTTTTCAGAGAGACTGAGCAGAAAATGGGAGCAGAAGTATCAGTCAGTGGAACAAAGGAGCTGCTCTAGTCCCCACAGGTTCTCTCTCTCCTTTGAAGCTCTTTCCATTCAGGACTTCACAGTCAACGACATCTGGTGCTGCCTATCCTGCAATCAAACAAAGCATCTCTTAATCACAGAGGATGCAGGGACTTCTTACTTGAGCACTCAGCCAAGGTGGAAGCCCTGTTTCGGGAGCTGGGTGGCCTCTTGGCCGGGAGTCCTTGTCTGACCACTTGGAGTGCAAATGCCAGGGAACCACAGAGAGGAAAAATCAATGCGAAGCTCTCATGCTGAAAAAATAATAAAAAAGGGGAAGTTAAAACTCAATTTCAAGGCTACTAGACACCTCTGGGAACTATTTTTTCGGAGGACAGAGACCTAGCTATTTCCTGCCGCTAAAGATCTAGAAGAGAACAAGCTTTATCAACAGACAAAGGGGAATTCAATTGGCCCTGCTGTTCCTTTAGCTCACCCAGTAATTACCGAGACAGTCCCTTGCTCTTTCTTCCATCCACTGCACCTGAAATACCACCACTAGCAGAGCTACCGATAGCGAGCACGCTTAGCGCTTTGCCATCTCTGGAAATGACCCGTTTTCTTTACTCCAACCTTTTAACATCCAGTGTGCAGCATGACATCCTGGAAAGCTTCATGATCATTGTCCTCCTAAGCGCTCTCTGATTTTTCCTTCGAATAAAGGACAAAACACTCTGAACTGAAAATCACTGTTCTTCCCTGTTTCCTTGAGCCCTCCACCAAAGGGGAAACCACCTCTTATGACAGTGCTGTGCATAAATAACCCTTGGYTGCTTTTTCTACCAGTGTGCAACCAGAAGAGGAGAGCTGCTCCTAGATAGCAGAGGAATTTAGGGTGCTCGGTGCTCATTGCTGATGGCTCTTAGATGTAAAGACCCAACGGCAACCAACAGGTATATAACTTGCCTAAAACAGTGATAGAGAGGGGAGCTCCCACCAAAATAGCTGCTGGGGGACACTGCCACGGCCACACTTTTCTTCTCATCCGTTGCATCAGTGACATCTGCTGCCATCCACGGGCACTGACGCTGGTACACAGCATCATGTGGCACATCCCTGTCTCCGAGGCCCAGCGGACCAGCCTTGGCAGTGGCCTGGCCATGGTTCCCACCGAGATGGTGAGGAAGCGTGGCCATCACCAGGGCAGGAGCCACGTGCTCCCCGGGGACCAGCACCTGCAGGGCAGCCTGCTGGAAACCATGCCTACAATCACCCCAAAATAATAAAATTGATGATAATAATAATTGCTCAGGCAAACCAGATCCCAAGGAGGCATTTTCTCTAGAAGCCACCTCCATGGCACTGGGGGACCTGGTTGCTCTTGCCCTGGGCTGAAGAGGAGAAGGGTACCAGGGAGCTGGCTGTATGGGGGGTTTGCTTTGCTTCT
>NW_020455038.1:1470637-1482571 GCF_003342845.1 Nothoprocta perdicaria
AAATAAAATAAAATAAAATAAAATAAAATAAAATAAAATAAAATAAAATAAAATAAAATAAAATAAAATAAAATAAAATAAAATAAAATAAAATACCTCTGAAATGCCGTAGCCTCCTCCTTCCCAACTGGAGAAAGCAAATGCTGTTTCCAAAGGTGTCCTCAGCACCTCAACCTCAGGTAGCTTTCCGTGCTCTCCGACGCACCGCGAGTCCCCACGCAGGTACCCGCGCAGGGCACCACGCTCCCTCCAGGAATAAAGAAACTTGGAAACGTCCTCTTTTTTTTTTTTTTTTTTTTTTTTCTTTTCTTTTCTTTTACAATAGTCTCGCTTTATTAGATACCACATAAAGAGAGAGGATGTTGTGCTGCATGCAGCGGAAGACTGGAGTATTTCTAGTTCGTGTAACATTTTTTTTTTCTCTTACTATTTGTAAACTGATATTTTGCTGTAAAATCACTGCATGCGAGTTTGAGTGCAAACAGCAGTAGAGGAGGCTTTTTTTTTTTTCACCATTCCCAATCCATATGTGCATGCTTTATTTACAAAGGAAGTTGTTCAGGGCAGAAATTACCATCAGAAAAACTCAGAAGAACGTGGCAAATGGAGACGAGGACTGTGATTTACACAATAGAGGGAGAGCTAAGTGGTACTTTTTAATTTTYATGGGTGCAAATAGATGACCCTAGAACAATTTTGCTGCAAGGGAAGCAGACTGAGCAGAATATGTTGTGCGGGACAGGGGAAGAAGCTACCCAGGTAAAGGCAACCTTAAATTAATCATTCTGCACACATAAAGGAGGCTTAGCGTGGGGGAACAATGGGAAAAAATGCTTAAGAAAAAAAAAAAGGTAATTTCGTTGCCAGTCAAACATCTCCCCGTCACAGCTTGGAAGTGTGTCGTGTCCGAACGGCACCCAGGAAAGCAGCGTGCAAAGGTCTGGGCCGGGCTCACCATGCTCAAACGGAGTGCGGCCGCATCCCGCAACAACGCATCCTGCAAGCTGCTGGACTGTCAGCTCGAGGCAGCAGCCCACGCGTGCGGCAGATGGTCCCGAAGAACCGGGCYGGCTTCACCCGGCGCTCTGCACAGCCCGCTGCATGGACACACCAGCTCYGGGCCTTCAGGATGCCACACTTGGTAGCGCCAAGGCAAGAACCACACAAAAGGAAGATAAGACCATCTTAGAAAGCATCTTTTTGTGGCTTTAGGGGCATGAGGTCCTAAGCTGCTTTCTGTAACCATCCCATGTTTCTTAAATAAGCAGCTAGCTGGACATGCTGCAGTAAGGAGGAGCAGTTTGGGATGAAGAGCCGCSCTAGCTCGGGCTGGGAGGATGCTGGGAGCACATTCGGGATTTCTCTCTGCGTTGGCGGTCCAAGGCTGTCTCCTTGTGGAGAGTTGGGCAAGGTACGGGCAAGGCACAGCCGGAGAAGTGCCAGGCAAAGGATGCTGAGCAGAAGAGCGCGCGGTGGTACCTGCTACGGGAGAGCTCGCTGCAAACCTCCATGCGGTACAAAGCCCCCTCTAGCTGCAGCCACTGCCGCCCTGTAAAGCTGTTCATTGCAAATAAGTAGAGTGAATTCTGCTGGGAGGCAGCAGGGGAGAGAACAAGAATAGGAAAATATTGGAAACCATCAAAACGAAAAAAAAGTCTCTAAACCCCACTCTGAGTACAGCTGAATCCAGGACACACCACACAACACCACACCAGCAGAGACTAGAGCAGCGAGCTGCAAGAGAAGTCAGGGGACAAGAGCGTGAACCAAAGGGGCTCGGGGTTTGGATTTCACACAACATGCTCGATTTGCAGCTGACCCACAATATATTCCAGTAGTGCTTATTGTGCTAATATTGACATTGCTACGCTTGAGGTGGTCCAGAGACAACGGATGAATCAGGAAGGTACTAAAAAAGATCAATATTGGTTTGAGAGCTTCTCGGCTTCTCCTTTTATCGATAGCAAATAAAACACCTCCAGACAATAAATAAAGCACAGGTTGAAGACAGTGGTTCTTGTGCAGACTTGCCAAAACAAAAACGAAACAGTGTTGGAAGACCTCTAACGAGCTAATTTCATTATCTGTAGTATTTTAAAGCAATAATCCTTGAACATATCAACTAGTTGCTGGGAAATATCTTCTCCATCAGCACCTCTCATGCATGTGGTACAATAAACTGACCACAGACAGCAACAGAAAATATGGTCTCAAGAGGGCCTAAAAAACTGCCCTCAAAGTTCATCTATGCACTACTACGCAGCTATGAAGTGGAGGTAGTCACAAGCTTTAAATATGGGTGTGTTCCTATATAAACGGAGTGGACATGTTCCTAGATCTAAAAGGAACTGCAACCAGACACAAGTGTGAGCCAACACAAACCTCTGGTTCCTCTGCAAGCACGCAGCGTGGCTCCCTATTGGCAGTTTTCTATGTGAATGCTGTATCAACAGTGGATCTTCTCAKCAGAAACTCAAAAGCGGGTACTACAACACTGCTCAAATGTAGCAGATTAGAAAAAAAGCCAAAGCAGCACTTGCAGGATTACATCTGTGACACAGGCGTTAGCCTACTCATGACAATGCAGATACCAAGTTATGTTTATGACCCACATCAAAGCTAACCAGCTTTTTCATTATTGCAACTGAGGTATCGATATCAAACAGAACTGTTCAATGCTCCGACATCAACATTCACCCCTGCCATGCTAAAATGGGAACACAGAAGGTCTGCTGACCGTGCATCCACCAAAAGTTAAAAGAGCAATGAGCTGGTGATGATGGGATGAGCCACGTGAGCGAGGGCTGGAGAACACGTACCATCACACACACAACAGACAGGCAATGCCATTGCGACCTGTGTGAGACTACGGAGAAAGAGACAAAGGAAACTACTGCTCGGCAAAAGAGCACAGCAGGGTAATTCAGTGAAGGGGTGGGGGGACGAAAAGAAAAGAAACAAGAAGGGGAGGTGAATATAAAAGATCGATCTAGGTTCGGTTTCACTTGGAGGTGGGCACAGGATGTCTGGAGAGGAGACAGAACAGCATTGCTGCCTTGGGATCAAAGGTGGGAGCACTAGGCATGACTGCACTGGAAGACGGACATCAGGAATCTACAGGGAACTGGCAGAGGATGTGCCTGTTGGGGAGGCTGGGGCAGCGTCTCCCTTTAATCACTGGCTACGTGGTTCTCGTTTTGGAGGGTGTGCCAGCGTTCGATCTTCTTGTCCTTGTTCTTCAAACATTCGTACCAGTGTTTCAAGCGCTCGCCCTTAGCCGTGATGCCAAGCTGACAGCCGCCTGGAAGAAAGGAGAGAGGCAGGAGATTATAYTCAGAGATGATGCTGATGGCCCACTTAACCATCTCCATGGGGACAGGCCAAGGCTTTCAGCACTTCTCTCGTTGCATTTCCAACTTGAAAATCATGGGAGCAACCAAAGCTGCTCTGCCCTCACAGGAGACCCTCTGGGATGACAGGGAAGGGGCAGTGTGGTCTCCCCTGTGCTGGATCACCCCTTTGATGGCCTGGCACAAACTCACAGCCAACCTACAAAGTCCAACTTCAAAGCTCAACCTGGAGATCTTCCRCACCAAACAGGCGACTTATTTATCCTCTCCATACAAGGGAGGCATGACATCTAAATCACATCCCACAAACCCTGCCACTCACCAATGTAATCATTAGATTTTCCAATGTCGTAATCCCAGACAGATATGTCCAGCGACTTCTTGGCCAGATCGCTGTGTTTTATGTCATAGAAGAACTCCTGGAAAAGAAGAGAACCGATGTCACCCCAAGGATTTTGGCTTTCAAGGAAATAGAAGGAAAATTCTGCCCTTAAGGAACCTCAGCTACTCCTCCTGCACAGCCTGAATTCAAAATCAAATGGGAGGATATATATCAAACACAATAACAAAGAGCAAATGCTGTCTCCTGTAGTACCTTTTCTCCCACAAACRCATAAGTCAATTTACTCCTTATATCTAACTTAGCATTTTGCACATATTCTGTCAAGACAGCATGAAAATCAAAGCCTCCAAATACRGCACTTCCCATTTTTAAGATGCAAGAAGAGCCCACCAAGAGCCTCTCACAGAGCTGACTGCTGAAGCCAGTTTGATCGTTGAGCTTGGCACACCTGAAAGGCATTTGTTTCTAAAACCAAACACTGTGAGTAACCAAGTGGGGTATAAACAATGCTGGGGAGCATGTCTCCATCTTCAGTCACACAATGTAATGATACTTACACTGATTTAATCCTTACCTCATTGAACTCAGGATTCAATGTTTTCTTTTTAATCTGTGTCTTATGCTTGGCCTTTTTTCCCATGTCAGGTTTCAGCCAACTGGGGGCAACAGAAAACAAGTGAAAGAACAGCATGAGTTCATAGGCTAAAAAAAAAGATGTGAGCTTTTGAACTGGAATACAAAAACAAACAAAACAAAGATATTTAAGGAAAAGAAACAAGTTAGCCCGTTGAGCTTTGAACTATACATTTCATTCAAAAGCAGCTACCCTGGCACTACTGATGCCAGCAGGGTGGAATACCCAAAATAGCCAGAAAATGGAAAACTGGCAGGTAGGTTAATGGTCAATACACAACAAGAAGCCGCATTTCTAACACTGAGCCTTGACTGATGGAAATTCAACCAAGAATGTGTGAACACATATGGATATAGAAAGATTTATTTTAACAAAATGCTAAAAGTGCTCCAGCAGCCTTTAACAAAGTGGAGATTAGCATGCTGAACCAAGGTATTTTTCACTTATTAGCTGTGGAAAAAAATCAGTGGCTCTTGCTTTGCTGACTGGCTGCAGACCCAAGACTAACTTTTACAGCTGGCATTAATTGTTGGAAGTTGCTTAAAACATGGAAAACCACCATTTTCTATTTGTGGAAAACTACATAAAAATAGAGAACAAGGACGAAAATCACTCAGTTCCACTAGACAACAACAAAAAAAAAAGCCATGCAAAAACACTATCAATGAGAACTTTTGAGCTGAGCTCATCTTTTAGCAAGGAAAATAAAGTTCTCTTTTGAAAAACAGCCAAGAAAACACATCTGCAACCCGGACAGACTGCGCGGCCCTGTGTGCACTGCAGCTGATAAGCTGCAAGTCAAAGCGTCCTTGATCTGCTGCGTTCTCCTGAGCYGTCTGACAACAAGGGCTTCCGTGCCTGTCACGGAGCCTTTGCAGCTCACGCTGGGCGGGGAATCGCTGCTCCAGGAGACGTGCTCCGTGCTGCAGCGAGGCCCTGCCGTCACGAGGCACCGCAGCCCCGATGTCTGCGCTGGTGACGCTGCTGTTCTCGCAGCGGAGGGTGTCCCCGTGGCTGCACAGTGGACTGCAGGCTGCCCAGGAGGCTGGCCGTGGTGGCATCGCGCTGAGCGGGGCTTGGTGGAGCTGTCTGGGGGGGCTCAGGTTTCCCCTGTCCAAAGCTGGTGCTCGGGGAAGTCARTCCTGGTGCTGTTATAGCGCAGGCACCACAAATCCCCACACACGTTGCCTGCCAGCCTGTGTGGTTATTGTCACAGCAGTGACCACAGAGCAAAAAAACAGGGACATTTTCCACAGCAGCCAGTTACAACCAGCTAAGAGCAGCACACAGGGGCAAAAAGAGCCCGAGGCAGCAGCCTCATCACCCCAAACAGGCTCCACCAGAGGCCACCTCGTTTCTCCGTGCTGAGGACTCGGCTCTTACGCCCTGGCAAACGCTTCCGTCTCCAGCGCGGTTTTGGAAGGAGGTTTGAGCAGCAGAGCTCCAGCTAATGCCCAAGCACCACGTTCTGATGCCAAGGCACCCCCAGCTCTCACTCACAGCTTAACAAAAGGGTCCGAGTAGCCGTTGGCGTCCATGGCTGCCAAGTGCACGCAGCGCACGATGCCTACAATCAAGCCGCCCTGCTGGGTGCTGTACATGAGGGACACAAGGATCTTGCCACGTTCTTCCACGTCCCCGCCGCGATCGACCTGCAGGAGGAAGCCAAAGGAGGTGCCCTATGTGACGGGGCCCAGGAAAACAGCTCCAGAAATAGAGCAGCTGCAGCCAGGGATCTCTGCAGGGGAGGCAAAGGGAAATAGTTGGAGGAAACCTTGCAGGAGACCAGCAGAAGCTCCGTGAAGGTGCAAAGTGGGGCTCATACATGACAGATCATTGACCCAACGTGCAGAAAGCGYGTCACACTCCGAGGACACGGCAGCCTCTTACCTCCTCTTCATACAGCGCCATCCCACGAGAAGAGCCGGTCGTTCCAGCACGCTTCATCTTGAGTTGGGAAGGGAACAAAGAGAGACTTCCATGAATAACTGCAGCTGACAGAGGCACTGCCCTATGGCAAAAACACTCCCGCRTGGATGCTGGGAGCGTTGCAAAGCTCCTCCATTGATCTCAGGAGTGGAAGGAGGCTCAGATCAAGATTGTTTTACTCTGATAATTTCTACTTCAGCAGACTTAGCACATCACTCAGAGCACCGGGGAGCAAAGCGCAGACAGGCAACAAACTGCCCGCTCCTCTCCAGCGACATAAATCAGCGCAGGCGGGCAAATGTCAGAAGATCTTTCAGCCACCACAGAGCTCCCCAAAGGGCTGAGTCACTTGCTGCAACGAGCACTTCACATTAACTATTAATCACTCCCAATTCAAGAAGGTCAGATCCTTTCATTTGCTTTTTCTAATCTAGGAGACTTCTCCAAGAGCAAAGTTCTGCCTTTTTTTTTTTTTTTTTTTTGTTACTGGAACCAAGGGACTGCTGACCTCCTTGTTTCAAATCCATACCATTTTAAGCGAAACCAGATCCCAGGATCCCTGGGATCCCTACCATATGTCTATCCCTTGGCCTTAATATGTCACATCAGCCCAGACCCTGAGACATGGGTGGGAGTCCAACTCTCTAAGATGTCAATGAATGTTAGGCATGAAGATGCCTTGGATTGTACCAGCTTCAAGTTCACCCCTCCCATGCCATTTATTTGCAATTGCAGAATTAACAGTACTAGACAAGAGTTTCTGAAAAACTCACTGGTATTACTCTCTCCAAGCAGATGTTGAAGTTCTTTTTCTGATTGGGTTTCAGTTTTTTCAGGGAAACTCTAGTTTCGCCAATAAACTCGTTGTGGCCAAATTTGTCTTCATCACACACAGAGATCCTGAAGGGAACATGAGAGAGAACATCAAACCAGCAGGAGCAGCACCTGATTTGGGAGCACATTAGCATCCATGTAGAAAACACTCCAACAAGATTGCTGCTCAGGGGGTGGACAAAGCAAAGTAATATCTAGCTCTCCAGGTATCTGGCTCTCCTCTAAACAAAGTCACTCGGAAAACAGGATTTCTAGTTTGCTATGAAAAAACAAACAAGTAGAACAAAAGAACCAGACAAAAGACACAAGCATTTTGATGTTTCCTACAGAAGGGAGATGTTGAAGATTTYTGGGAACATCTTAATATTTCGCTGGGATACTGTCAAATTACATGTAGAGAAATAGATGAATATGGGATACATAAATCTATATATTGATGAGATTAACAGTGATGGCAATAATTTAATATTGAGATGGTCTAAATTGCTTTCATTTTCCTTTTTAAAAGAATAAAATCAACATATTAATGTGGAAGATTTTGACCCCAAATTCTGCGCTTTCAGGTGCTGTGTTAAAAACACACCCGTTGCTGCCAGTGGCCTCTTCCAGCGTTTGCAAGGAGGACTGGTTTGAAACGCTCGGCACCCAAAGCTGACCTTTTCTGCCGTGCAGAGGAGACGCACAGCTCCTGTCCCCCCTCGCCTCGTCACGGGCCACCCCAGCTCCTCCACTTGCCTGAGCGTTTTCCTTTGCATGTCCTCGTCCGTGATGCCGTGATACACCAGGGTCTCGTTCCACACAGGGTTACGGGTATTGCGCAGAGTCTTCGTTCTCAATTTATTTGACTGTTGCAGAAAAATAAAATGCAGTATAATTACACACAGTGCCTGAATTCAGCCTTGGGTCAATTTAGGTGTCTCAGAGAGGATAAGAGAYCAGAAGCTCCATCACTTTTGGCTCACTAGAGAACAGCGTGGGAAAGAAAGGTGATTTGACTAGAGATTATCTTAAAAAGACTGTTCTTCCCAAAGACATTTATTTCGACCAGAGAAACAGGACTTCAGGGTGCCTCTGACACTTGCTCTTGTCTTTTATGAGCATCTTTTGGAGCTGGGGAGATGGGGAGGAAGTAATCTCCATTCAATGGTTTTAATATCYGCTTCCCTCATTTTGCACTTGCTTCCTCTGAGCAAAACCCGGCTATAGGAGAGAGCTTCGCATCCCCAGAGCAGGACAGAATTCCTTAGGCACCGGGCTGGCAGTCTTCGTTCTTCCCTAAAAGATTTCTCCACTGAGTTTAATTTAGTTGGAATGGGGAGYGAGATTTACAGAGCTTCCTTTGATGAGGGAGGTAGAAGAGTTTACTCACTTAATGGTTATTTTTTTACAGCTCTAATTAGAGCGTGCTGCAGCTTCAAAGTAAACCAATCTCTCAAACTCCAGTAATAATTAGATTTTGTGTCAGCTGYTTTGCAATGCATTAACAATGTCACCCTTTCTGCAGTCTAGATTCCTGTCTTTCAAGACACGTTCATTTCCTCAGGACGCCGTGGCACACCAAGAACCACAGAACTGTGAGAAAAGACTCTTATACCACCAGAAAGGGCACGGAATTGAACTTCTGTTCTCTGTATTCGCCTGCCTCCAGTTCAAATTTCTCCCAAACAAAGCTGATATGGTATCTTTACAGACAGAGCTACAGAAAAAGACCTACCTTTTCAATAAGGCGAGTCATGAAGCACATATTTATCCCCTACATGATGCTAAATGCTTGTAGGAGGCAAACTGGTCCATCTGTGCCTGACTCCCAGAGAAAAGCAGAATATTTTGCTTCACTGATGAACTACTGTAGCTTGGGCACTTTACCTCTCTAATGTATGTCAAAGCATCTGCAAGAATTATCTGCTTGCAGATAAACCAGGTGAACTGAGATTCCCAGAGCTCTGCCATGACCTACTCCCAAATCTCCATACGTTTCTGGGCATCTTGGAGGAATTCTAGAAACCTCTGACCTGTTTTAAGACCCGCTGTCAAATGCACCCACGTCACACAAAGAATTACCTTACTGGCTCCAGGCAAGAGGTGTAGTTTTACGTAGGGATCAGCCAGGCCATTTGAATCCATTGGTTTCAAGCCCTAAAAGATAATAAAAGAAAACACGGGATTTGAATAAGCTTTAAGCAGAGCCCGGGGAAGGGGAAAAACTACCAGTTAGTTACTATAAAGCAAGTTGAGTCCTTCTGGCACCCAAATTTAGGAAAAACAGAGACCATTCCTCACTGTAGGCAATATTGGACTAACAGAGAGCAGAGCAGCCGGTGCAAGCAGCCCCTCTGYTCTCCATGCCCTTGTACTTAGCAAGCTAGGAGCCAGACCAGATTTAGGAGTGTAAAGAAAGAGACTACCTAGCTGACAGTCACGTGTGTGTGCAGGGTGACAAGGCACCTCTCTGCACAGTGGGCAGAAGAGCATCTTGTCCCCAAAGCGGGCACTTACTTTGGCTTTGATGAGCGTGCAGAGCAGAGAGCTGTTTTCCTGCTCATACAGCAGGCTGAACTCCAGGGCTCCCAACGTAGCTGGCGACGGAGAGAAGATGGAAAGACAGGATATGACTTTATTAAAACCTCAGCCAATATCTGTGTTTAATCAGCCCCGATTAGCAATAATTAGGAAGATTTGCCGTTCAATTTTAAAAGCCACTTAAAGCACGCGAGGCTACTGGCATCAGCTAAACTGCTGCTCAGAAATCCAGCCAAATTCATAAGCTCGAGCCATCAAGGCATGACAAGGGCAGACTTGGCCAGGATACAGGAAGGGCAGCTTGTGTCTGCTCTGCTGACTTTAATATTCAGCGGGAAAAGAGAGATGCACCAGGACAAACAAAACCTTCCATGGCCGTGGCGCAGGGAGGTCTCAGCACCACGGTGCAAACGTGTATGGGCTCGGAGGGACAAYGTTTCCAAGGGGTGGCAATCGGACCAAGGTTGCACCGAAGAATTTGGTGCAAAAAGCGACTGCAGGGAGGGGAGCGAGTGCAGGGCTGGCTGTGAGACCCGGCCCAGGCGCCGATTCCCTCTGGCGCCTTCGTGCTCCTTCCTCGGGGGCTGCGTTTTGGGGAGGGCTCCCTGATTCCAAGTGGAAAACAACAACCAAACAGCCCCGTCCTCTCCTGGCTACCCCTTTACCAGGCATTAAAAGGACCTGGAAGGAGATGGAGACGCAGGACTGGGAACGGGCAGCGTTTTGGGTGTAAAAAAGGCAAGGGGGAGGCTGCCTGCTGGAAACCCACGGCGCTCGGCRCCCCGTCCCCCAAAGCGGGTTTCGTGGCGTGGAAGCGCGCGGGGACACGCACTGCCTTCGTCCGAGTCGTAGCTGTTGGCGTCCTCCTCCTCGTCGGCCTCGGCGGGCGGCTGCCGCGGCGGGGCGGCGGGCGCCGGGGGCTGCCGTGGCGGCGGCGGCCTCTCCTCGCGGGCGGCCATGTAGCCTCCTCCTCCTCCTCGCTCGTCCCTGATGGCGGCGGCGCGGGCCGGCTCCGGCGGGCTCGCTGCGGAACAGCCACCATCAGAGCCCCCGTGCCCACACGGCCTCCACGGAAGCRCGCGGCCATCGCAGGCCTTGGGCGTCTCGCCATCGCGGGCGCCACGGCCGGCCCTACCTGCGGGCGCCACCATGGCGGGAGCGGGAGCAGGGGTGGCCAACGGCGGCGGCCGCGGCGCTTGGACGGAGTCGGCCCGCCGCAGGCCTGCGGGGAGAAGGGAGGCCGAGGGCCGCCATTACCCCACAGCGCCAAGCGGACACCCCCCCCACCTGCCACCATTACATCTATTTCTGCAATTAAAAATATCCCTCTTCTACTCAGGGAATCCAAGGGGACTCGGATGTCTTCTGGGTGTTGATCAAATAAATTTGCAGGCTCAGATGGTCAGAGAAGCGGCCTCATGAGAGCGCGGAGGCGCCGGGGAGGCCGCGGGCTTGCCAGGCACTGCCACTCACCCACCCGCATTGCTGCCATTCACAGTAGCTCGGAGGACATTAAATTGTCACAAAATTGGAAATGACACCGAGGCTGGGCCTCCGAAGTAACGCGGGGCCGGCCGTGGCAGAGCAGGAGGAGCAGGAAGCATTAACGGCGTTAAAAACGCCCCGGTGCCCAGTCCCAACGGGGCTCTGCTTCTTTTGGGTTTGCAATTAGCCCCTCTTCCTGGGTCACTGCATGGGGGCTTTTCCATTTGGTGCTGTTTTAGGGGCTGTAACGGTCCCCTTGCAGAGGGGAGYGCCATGGGGTCCTGTCCTCTGCCCTGAAGGCAGGATATTTGCCTTCAGATATCAGCGTATTTTGATCCACTGCAGAGAATGGAGCTCGCTGTCTCCATCCCATGACGTGGGCTTRGACATGTCCTGTTCCAGGATCTTTTCAAATCTATCACATAGAAGGCTGCAAGACGCCCCGCGTTGGAGGAACGGGCTGGGATGTCTCTTGGTGCTGGATGGGTTTTGGGGCACATCCCCAAGCCCCACGCTCTGCCCCAGCGTCACCCACCTCCCACCCCCATCAGCAGGGCTGCCATTTGGGGTGCACCCATTCCCAGCGCTCGGAGGAGAGAGTGAAATGGGACAAGAAGCCCCTGGCCCCGAGTGCAAGCTTGGAGCTGCCGTCTCCCCCTGCCCCCAACCCTGGAGACCGGGACCTCCCTCCACCACATCCCCGGAGCATCCCGATGCCGGCRGGACGGAGGCCGAACCGCGGGGAGCGGCGCTCACCGGGGCTCCTGGTGCTCTCGGCGGGCTGGTCGCGGCCGTCGGCGTCACGGCGCTCGCTGCCGCACGGTGCCGCGCGCCCCTCC
>NW_020455038.1:1482686-1491977 GCF_003342845.1 Nothoprocta perdicaria
GCCGCGCGCCCCTCCGCCGCCTTGCGCGCGGCCGCCGGCGAGCCGCCCCGCGCGGCCTCGCTGCCTGGGGGGAAGCAATAAGAGAATTATGAGGTGGCTTTGCTTGCATGAAACTGGCCCAGAGGGGTGGCTTGAGTGGCTCCATGCACCCAGGAGGAGGAGGCCTTGCAGCTCTGCACGTTGCAAGGCATTCAGTACCCGCAGGGCAGCACCATGCACCGGGCACGGCCAGGAAAACCRAGGGGAAGCCGAGCAGCAGGGAAAGAGGCACCTTGCACCAGGACAAACTTGCAGCAGCAAGTTGCTCCACAGCCCCCAAAACCGCAGGGAATCGCAGCCACGATGGGGACCTCACATCTTCCCGTTTTGTCCCCATCATCTCCCATTTATTAGAGCGACAACAACGACAGCTGCCTCTGCCTTCCATTTGCACCATCCAGCGGGTGGCCCCAGCGCATAARCCGCGGCCACACGCGCGAGGCTGCTGCTGCCCACTTCTCGGTGACAAATTGCAACCCGCCGAAGCGATGCGAAAGGGCCCGGCACTCACCTGGCGCGCGCCGGGAACGGCAGCTATAAATCTTTGTGCTGCCACAAATGGGAGATTTCTCCTTGACTGCGCTCGCGGGGTCGCCGGGCGCAAAGGAGCAAGAGAAACGCAACAGATTGCGGATGCAGCGGGGGGATGAAAACGCCCTGGTGGGGAAGCAGGCTTGGGAAACCTGGGCCTTGCCACTCACAAAAGCGGTGTAATATATTTCCCTGGGAGCCTTAGGAAGAATCGCTGGCATGTTATGAGCATGTGGATCACCAGCCTGCGGAGCTGTGAGAGCCTGCCCGGCTGGATGGTTTAATAAAGCCAGGCTTTAARGGCCAGCAGCTCGACAGCACCAGCTCCCCCTGTGCTTCGAGGGAGCCTTAATTAAGCGGTTTCCCCTCGCCCYGCTGCGCGGGAAGATGCCGCCTGTCCCTGGGCACAGCAGGAGGCTGCCCACGATCCCTGCACCGGCAGCAGGCCCGGCTCGGCCGGGCGCCGCGGCCATCGGCACGCAGAGGAAAACCCCACAGAAAACAGAGAAAAACCGCACAGAAAACGCAGAGAAAAACCCCACGGCCACCGCTGGCCTGCGGCGCGCACCGAACGCGGCCGCGCGGGCCGCCCGCCACTCTCGTGCCTGCCACGGCATCGCTCTGCGAGCCGCCGCGCTGCTGCACCGCGCTGCAACACCCCGGGCGCGCGGCTGCGGCCCCAGGCACCACTGCAGCTGTGCTCAAGCATCCAGAGGAGGAGGAGGAGGAGGAGGAAGGTTTCCAGGCAGGGGCAGCGGGAGCAGCTGCTGCTCCGGAGCCCTGGATGCTCAAACGCCATCCGCTTCGGCAACCCCAGGGCTCCGGAGCAGCGCACCAAGGGCTCGGCTGCCCCAGGCACCCACTGCTCACGGACCCCCCGAAGCTCCCGGGGAGGTTTTCCAAGGTCTGTCATTAAATAGCCAGGAAAATGCAGCAGAGAACATGCAAATCAGCGCGGGGAATAACAGCTCCGGAGGCGTGCGGGAGGTGGGAAGGCCCCAGAATAACTCCCCAGCTCTCGTCAGCGGAAAGACGCCCAGCTCCGCAGCCGCCTGCCCAGGAGGGACTGACATCCCCCAGCCCGGGATGAGATCCCGGGGGGAAGGGAGGCTGCCTGTTCCAGAGGCTTGGAAAAGCCCCTCTCCCGCATGCACCTCCTTAGAAAGGCCTCTTTTTCCCACCTATGGAGGTATTTGGCTCCTGCGAGCCCCGAGCCCTGGCAGATGAATGCCTGCAGATCCCACCCGCCCCCAGCAGCATCCACCAAAACCATCCCGGAGGGAAGGGAGAGCACGGGGAGCACCGGGACTGCAGGCGAGGGGACCAAACCTCCGTCCTTACCGTAGGAGTCCGGCTCAGCCGGGGGCCCGGCGCCGGCCTGGCCTTGGGAGCACGAACAGAAAGCGAGAGGCAGTGAAACACCCGCACAGGGGAGCGAGCAGCACCCATCGCACCCCTATCCGAGCCCTCAGAGGAGCCGCCGCGCGGGGACACCCTCCATGCGGCTGCACCCCGGAGGGTCCCTCGGCCCGGGACGAGGCGGCCACCTGCGCTCACCTACCTGGTGCGGGCGCGCGGGCCGCGGGCTTGGGCTGCGGCTCAGCCAGGCCGGGCTCGCCGCCCGTCCCCGCCTTGCTCCTGCTCAYGGGCATGGGCTGCGGCAGCACGTGCTTGGGCAGGCCCTTGAAGAACCAGGCGCCCGAGCGCTTCCAGACCTGCGGGGACAGCGCCACGTGGGCACGGGCGCGCGGGGCAACGTGGTGCCCGCTCGCCGCCGCCGCCGCTCTCACCTCCCGCTGCTCGCTGCAGATCTTGCACAGCCAGATGGAGCCGGGCCGGCTGTTGGTGCTCTGCACGCCGCACTTGGTGCACACGTTCTGCGGAGGGAGCACAGCGCCGCGTGGCCGCGCGCTGCCCGCGGTGCCCGCCCGCCCGTGCCCCGCTGCGCCCCTCACCTTCTTGCAGTCCTCGCAGACGACGCTGGCCGAGCCCCGCAGCCCCAGCTGCTCCCCGCAGAGGATGCAGCGGCTCACGCCGTCGCCGGCCACGCTGCGGCGCATGTCCTCCAGGCGGGTCATGAGGCGCCTGGCACGGAGGGAGCAGCGCGGTGTCGCCACACAGCGCCGTGCCGCGGAGTACCACGACACACGGTGCCCGTGACACACGGCATCCCGCCAGCAGGCACTATCCCCATTCCACCTGCAGTTCCCGGTGGAAGGAGGAGCCTCACCGGCTCCGCTCCCGCGCGCCGAGGCTCCAAAGTCACCCCCTCTTCTGCAAAGTAGCCTTTGACATCCATGAAACYGCTTCTTTTTCCCCACTCCAACCTCAATGAGGCACTGGAGTTGGGTGAGAAGAGACCCAGGATGGGTTTGGCCAAGGAGACCGAGCAAATTAATTGTTTTTCTCACTTTCTAATAACAAAACGGCTTGGCTTTATGGATATTCTTAGCCCTTTGAGGTAGATGCAAAAAGCCCACCCGAGAACCGACTGTACAAACACAGCTGTTTACTAGGAGGGTTTTAAAAAAACATAAAGGAAACCAGTTAAGCAAGTCCTGAAAGAAGAGCAGTCGCAAAAGCAGCTTGTGGAGCCCATCCAGAGGGAGCAGGTTGCTTGCCAAGCGCAGGAGATCTGCTGGTGAATTATACAGTCCGTTAGCCCAAAATCCCAGCCCTAAAAATAGCACCAGAATGGGGAAAAAAATGCATTATTTATGCTATTCAGAAAGGAAGGAGAAGGAAAGGAAGGAGGAAAAAAACCATGCAACCGCACAGGGGAGAACTGGAGAAAATCTCGCCTGCAGGGCCTCTCTCCCTCCCGTCGCAGCGTGACCCAAATCTGACAAAGCTGCGAACACGGCAGGCATTAAAAGAAAGCAAGACGTTTAAAAGACAGTTTCCCACATGCCTTATGACAGCTTCAAATCCGCGAGGCCTCTGCTGCCGGCACCTGCGGAGCGTTTTCCGTGCGCCGCAGCCAAGGCTGCCGCCGGCGGCACGCGGCTCCGCGCCACCCGGGCCCGGGGATCGCCCCGCTCTGGCAAAGACCCCTAGGGCAGAATCCCTCCTTGGAGGAGGGCTGTTGGTGGGAAGCCTCTCCCGGGGTTATGGATGAGGAGGGAAAACCGCACGGAGATGGGAGCGATGCGTTTTGGCGGCTCCGGCAGCAAGCGGCGGCTCTGCGACGCTCTGCGCTGCTGCAGCTCTGGGCCATTCCCCTTCTCTACCTGAAAATGGGCTTTCCAGGGGAAAAAAAAAGCAGCGTTTATTGAGAGTCACGGCTCTCCATCCTGCCACCAGCGCAGCACACGTAGGAGCGCGGCCCCCGCCGCGCTGCGGGCGCTCGGCAGCTCCCCGTTGGCAATCTGCAAGCCCAAACACACTGATTATAGAAACTAGAACAAATGGCACAATCAAAGCAGGAAGGAGAAACGCCTTTGCATCTCAAGCGCTGCGTTATTTCGCTGCAGAATCGTTCCCCGGCCCTCATTTRCTGCCAGGAAGGAGCCCGGACACCGGAGTGTTCATCCGGGGGGAGCAGCAGGGCCGGGCCCCCAGCTGCACCACTGGCTCAGCACGAAGCGCACGTGCCTAATTGCAGCATTTATCGGGCTAAAGAAACCAGGCTGCCTTCTGCTTCAAAAGCCTTCCTGGGAGAAGGGTGTGAGGAGCTGCAATTCAAGCCCATCCTTGTGGTTTGCATCCAAATTAACCACCTAAGCCCTCGCTTGCCATTGCAGGGCTCCAGGAGCCAGCGCCGCGTGTTAAACATTCAGGCCACGCTGCAGAAACGCGAGCGAGCGGGTTACAGGTGGCATCAGGAAGGACATCTTGTGCAGCACACGCTGCAAAAGAGGTGCCAGGGAGAAGGGCCTGCGAGGACGGGATCAAGCCACAGTTTATACGGGAGAGAGACATTAAAGTAAAACACAAAAGAGGTCAGCAGCCGACTCCGGAATTAAGCGGCGACTTGTGTCCGGGGGGAAATGGTGTGCCTTAAAGGTCTGAATAATAAAGTGATTTTTAATGGCATGAAAAGACAAGGAGAAAAAGCTGAGCTAGAGATTAAAAAGCATAATTAAAACCGCTAAAAACTCGGATGGGATTTTTGCCCCTGGCCCTGTGCAGGTAACTGAAGGCCAAAGGCTGGAGGAAGGAAGGTCTCCGGGGAGCCCTCCGTGCTGCAGGGAGGCAGCCGAGACCCTGCGGAGCGCCTGGAGTCCGCGGAGAGGCCGGGAGCTGCCGCCGGCCCGCGCCCCGCTCGGCACCCGGCTCATGTCTCCCGCCGCCGGGAATCGTCCCCCGCTCGGCTCATCCGGCACCACGTCCCGCTGCGCAAAGGGCGTCTCACGAACACCATCGCTTCCTTCCCGCGCGCCGGCAGAGCGGCACGGAAGGGCTGCCAGGGAAGGAATGCTCCAGGTACCCTCCTCGCCTTTGGAAGGCACCAGTGCTTTGTTTAAGCTATATTTACATTTATATTAACCAAATTCTTTTCTTTTAATGTGTCTCCTTGTGTTTTCTTGCCAGGGGACCAGAAAAGCCCCGGTGGTTGCAGCACCTGCCGGGCACCAGTCGCTGCATCCGACCAAGCCACGTGGGGCTGCTCCGGATGGGGCTCCGGGACAGGAAGGACCCAGAGCCRGAGCCTGCATGAGCCTAATGCAAAAAGCCAGGAGCAAAGCCGGGAAAGGTCGTTGGGAAGCCCTCTTTGAGAAGGGCCCGCTGCAAAGCTGGGTTTGCCACTCGCAGCAACTTCACAGCTATCTCAAGTGAAAGCGGAACCCGGTTATTCCCCAATCCCCGGTTATTCCCCAATCCCCGGTTATTCCCCAATCCCCGGCAGCAGGGGGCTCGGTTTGGGCTGCGGGAGCGATGAACGGGCGCCGGCCGGGGCCGCGGCCTTACCCGATGCGCTCCTGCTCCATCTCCTCCATCTTCTCGGCGCGGGCGATCACGCGGTTGATGATCTCCTTCTCCTCATCCGTCAGCTCCTCGCCCTTCCGCGCCCGCTCCGGCTGTGCGCCCCGGGCCGCCCATCCCGCCGGGAGCCTGCGGCCGGAGGGACCCGTGAGCGGGGACGGAGCCCCCAGGGATCTGCAGCACATTCCCAAGCCCTGGCTGCAGGGTCACCGAACGCCACGGGCACCGTGAAGCGCCCGCATGGGATACTCACGGCTCCTTCTCGCTGCTGGGCAGAGGAGCAGGGATGAGCCGGGAAGCATGGAAAGACAGGGAGAGGGATGAGGCGGGAAGTGGCGCCGGGGGAGCCGCCGGCGCCGCGGCCTTACCTGGCTCGCAGGGACATGGCGCGCTCGCTGGGGCACATCCACGGGTCCGCGCTGCCGCCCAGCACCGCGTCCGTCATCGCCGGCCGCCGCGGCCACCTGCGGACACGGGCGCAGGTTGCAGCGGGCTGCTCGCGTGCCACAGCCGGAGGCTGCAACGGCCGGAGCTGGCACCAGCCGCCGCCTGCTCCCGTGGCGCCCTAATCTGCCCCACGGAGCTGCCRGCTCGAGGCCCGGCCTCCCTCGCCGCCTCCGGAGAGGCCGGCGATCCCAGGGAGCTGCTCCRCGGCGCTTCCGCTCGCCCGGGCCCGTGCAGGGCACTTGGCGAGGAGCAAAGTGGCCCCGGCGGCTCTGCCACTGTGAAGCTTCGCCCGCAGGCAGAAGCTCCTGGTGGATCAAATCCAAGCCAAGATCGACACCTCTCTCCTTGTTTCCCAGCTTTTCTGGCAGAGGAAAACCCCCTGGATAAGCCCCACGCACGGACGAGTCAGGCTGATCCCCTGGCCAAGCTCCTCCCGGCAGGAAGGGTCCAGCAGGACGGAGCGGCTCGTGCAAAACCCCAGCACAAAAACAGCTCCCGACGTGGCGGGCAAGAGCCACCTGCCCCTGGAGCAGCTTTGCCACCTTCCTTCGGAAATCCCTGCTGGAGCTGCCGGCTGCGGGGACACCAGCAGCCCCACGGCGCGTCMGGCCGTCCCCAAAGAGGCTCCACTCGGCGCGGCGGCTCCCGGGCTGCATGCGGCCGTGCCCTGCTTGCCAACTGGCACCGAAGCGCCCGGCACGGGCGGACAGACCCGCTGCAGCTGCCCATGGCAGCCACAAACAGGRATCCGCTGGAGCAGCCTGCAAGCCAACGCGGCGGGGCCGCCCCGGGGACACGCGGAGGCGCCCGGTGCCCAGCGCGGCGCCCGGCGCGCAGCCTCGCTGCCCAGCCGCCTCAGCTCTGCAATGCAGCTTTCTTAAATATTGAAGAAGGCTGCTGCTCGCCACCACCTGCCCGTGCCAATGATGAGGTAATTTTTGCATTGACAGAGCCCGAGGCCGTTAAGCTGCTCACAAAATGCAGCTTTCTGGGGCAGCCCCTGCGTGGGAGCAGCGGCCGGAGCCCGAGCGGGGCTGCGATGCCGAGGGGAGCCGCACGCTTCCCAGCCGCCCTGCTTTGCATTGCCTGGCACGGGAAGCATGTTGGGAAGTTCAGGAAAAGCGTTACGGATTGCACTTTGGAAAAGAGCCCACATGAGATACTTATAAAAAAAAAAAAAAGGAATAAAAAGGCAAAAAGAAAGGAGAGAGCTCTCGGTCAGCACGTGCTTGTACAACCAGCAGTGCAAAGAGTCATCTGTGGGCATCGGATGTTTCCAGCAYGGAGAGGCAGGTCCCAAGGGCCCTTCCCTTGGCCCTCCGCTCCTGGCCCGAGATGGGGAGCTCGGGAGCTGGATGGCAGCAGATCCCATTCCACTCGTGCCGGCACTGCAGGAACGTGGGCTCTGGGAAAGCTACCGTCGAGAGGGAGCGCCCGGCGCCTCCTCCTGCACCCCTGGCACCAGCGCCTTGGGCAGCTGCAACCCGCGGMTAAACCGCAGCCTGCAGACAGACCACGGTGGCACCTGCGGCTGCAGGAAACGCAGGGCGGCACCTGGCCCTGCAACCCACGGGATCCTCCCGGGTCGGGCACCCGAGGGAAAAGGTGCAATCGTAAAACGCAGCAGGGCCCGCAGCGACGCAGCTCCCAGCGCGCTGGAAACCGCCCGTGTTGCGGCCTCGGCGCCCCGGGCGCCGCCGCTGCTGCAGCGGCGCGACGCCACGAGCCCCGGGCGCTCGGGGGCCGCTCCTGCGGCGGCTCCGGTGCCGGCTGAGCCACGGTGCCAATCCACAGGCTGCTTAGCAACCGCTCCCGGCACACACGGCCCGAGGCTCCGGCACCAGGGCACTCGGCAGCTGCTGCAGCCTCAGGCACCCACAGAGGTGCCAGGCACCCATGGGTGCCCACAAGCTYCCGCTCACCCTGCCCCGGGAAGGGGGCAGCACCCTGCGCTCCTGCCCATGGCTCTGCTGCAACCGCCCAGTTGTTAATTAGTGATTAACACCAGGTAATTAGCACCAGCCGCAGTGGCACTGTGGTCAAGAGGAACGCTCACGCTCTGGGGACCCAGGCACTGTGTTGGAATCGCTGGGGCTCGTCCGGGTGGACAGTCCCCTCCTCRGCTCCCCAAGTCACTCCAAAGTCAGGTGTGGAGAGAAATTCGGCACAGTCAGATCCATAAATCCATCCCCCTTCCCGCTTTTCCAGCGGGGGCTCTGGCACGTTCTCCCGCGGCCGCAGCGGTGCAGTGGGTGCAGCAAACGCTCCCGGCCCCCTGCAAGGTGCTTCGCACCCCCCCGCGCTGCCCCAATCCCACCCGCTCCTCCGCTTACCCGCGGAGAGTGGAGGGGGCAGCGCAGAAAGCAGGATGGTGAGGAAGAGGAGGAGGAAGAGCGGAGCCCGCGCGGCCCGGGGGCTGCACCCGGCAGCTTCGGCAGCTCCGCTCGCTGCCACATTTGCTGCAGGGCTGAGCCCGGACACGTGCCCGGATACGTGCCCAGAAGCGGCAAGGGAAAGCGGCTCCGGCGAGCCGGGATGCGGCTCCGGCGGGAAGGGCTGCGCCCGGCAGCAGCCCCGCCGCAGAGGGGAGCAGCTCCGCGGACCCCGCCGGCTGCGCCATGCATCAGCACACACCCCCCGCACCGCCACATTAACGGTATTTATTTCCAGGCTAAGCTGCAGCCCGGGCTTTTGATACCAGTAATTAAGGCAAATGGCTCATCTGCTCCCATCCCCGCGTGCCCGGAGCCAGCTCTCCAGAAGCCCTTTAGGAAGGGATATTAATTTTTCTCCCTCCAGCAGCCGCCCCGGGAGCCGGGACGAGGCCGAGCCCGCAGCCGCAGCGGAGAACCGGGCCAGCACCGGGGCAGTACCGGGGCAGCACCGGGGCAGTACCGGGCCAGCACCGGGGCAGTACCGGGCCAGCACCGGGGCAGCACCGGGGGCTCCGCTCGGTGCCCGCGGGCGCCCGGGCTCGGCCGCCAGGCGCGAGGGGCACCGCGAGGCGGGGGCCGCTCCAGAACCAACCCGGGGGGCAGCCCGGACCCCGGGCGGCTCCGGAACCCCGCTCCGCACCCCGGGCGGCCGCGCTGCCCCTCGCCCGGTTGCTCTGCCCACCCCCGGGACAGGGCCGGCTCGAAGGGGTCGCGCTGCCCGCCGCGGCAGCCCCCGCTGCAGGGGAAGAGCCTGGGGCAGGCGGAGGGGGAGTCGGTTAATTCCCGCGGCTCTCAATAAGCCCGAGGGGCTCCCGGGCAGCCCGCACGCGGCGAGGTCCGAGCGAGCCGGGGGGCTCCGGCGCGGCCGCCCCGACCCGCGGCGGGGCCCGGAACCCCCCGGGGACACCCCGAA